>NC_141158.1:58745000-59068333 GCF_053477565.2 Lygodium microphyllum | reverse complement strand
CTTCTTCTATAGGGTTTACTTTTCATTCGGCGCAGTATGCAACTACATGGTCGCGGTTGGACCGCATGTACATCATGCAGGATGATGCTTTTCTTCCTGAGATGTTGGAAACGAAAGTGTTGCAGCAATATGCCTTGTCGGATCATTTCCCTCTACAGCTTGAGATACTTGCACAACCCATTGCACCTTTTAAGCAATTGCTGGACAGACTCCCTTTGCGTTTCAACTGGTCTTATTTGAAGCATTCAATCTTTCAGGTCTATATGTAGCAATTGATTGATAGATTTCTATTGGACTTCGACTCTGAGGGCAATGCTTCGTTTGAAAGATTGCTCTCTAATGTGCAGCGGGTTGCTCGGCAGCATGGGATCCATCATGCCTCCCTTTGTTGGCGGCGTCGACAAGCAGCGGAGGACTTACTGGCTTTGGTTCGTTCTCTGTTGGTGGACACTCCAGATGATGTATTTCTGCTGTCATTGGCGATGCGTTTGGCTGATCTTATTAAAGAGTTTTAGTTGAAATCTTATCAGCAGGCCAAATTGCAAAATTTGACTAAGAATTTGCAAGATAATGCTTGTCAGACTCATAAGTTCTTTCACGCTCTACATGCATCTCCTGCTCGAGAAAATATGACTAGACTCTAGGATTCACAAGGCCGAATCACTGATCCTTAGACTATTGTCAATATGTGCAGGAATTATTTTCTAGATCTTCTTGGTTCTACTCCTTCACCTTCTAACCAAGTTACGCATGCACGCTCAGTCTTCTATGATCTGGTCCGCCATCAGGTTCCACTTGATATGCAAACTACTTTGGAGACAAAATCTTTGTGAGGAGGAGATTATGGATGTTTTGTTACGCCTGCCCAAGGATAAAAGTCCCGGTTGGGATGGTCTCACCAATGAATTCTTTGAGAGTTCTGCTACCCAACTGGTGAAACCATTGACGACTGTGTTTCAGCAGGTTTGGGAAACGGGGTTCATGCCTTCCTCATGGAAAGAGGGTCTTATCAAACTGCTTCCAAAAGTTCCTTCGCCGTCAATGTTACAACATTGGAGATCAATTTCTTTGATGGGTTCGATGTATAAAATATTTTCCAAAGTGATGGCGAATCGGCTCCACAAGCATCTTTCGGCCATTGTGCATCCTCTTCAATATGGTTTCATTAAGGGCAGAAACATTTTGCATAATATCTTAAATGTGCAAATGGCTATTGACTATGCAAGGCATTCTAACCAGGAAGTGGTATTGATTCAATTGGATCTGGAAAAGGCGTTTGATTATTTAGACTGGTCTTTCATTGCAGAACTTATGTCTACTATGGGCTTTGGTACTCGGATGTCCCGCTTGATCTACACCATTAGTGCTGCGGCTTCGTCGCGAGTTATGTTAAATGGTGGTGTTACAGAGCCATTTGTCCTTGCACGCTCTGTGAGACAGGGTTGCCCTTTGAGTCCTCTCTTCTTTGCCCTTGCGACTCATCCGGTTCTTTCGATGTTATCTTCTATCGCAGCTTCTACTTAGCTGGCTGGATTGTCTCTTCCGTTTGGACAGCACTTCATTAGTCAATCTTTGGCTGATGACAGCTTCATGATTTTGCGTGCGGACAAGGACAATCTTCGCAAAGCATTAGATGTTTGGATGCTCTTTGGTCATGCTTCTGGTCTTTGTATCAATGCTTTCAAATCAGCCATTCTCAGTTGCACGGAGTCCGATTTACAGTCATTGGGCTGGCAGGGACAGGTTGTTTCCCGTGGTTCCATTGTCAGGCACCCTTTGGGTGTTGATGTTCGGCCAAAGCAACTACTAGAGTGGATTTCACAGAAACTGGCAGCTAAGTTTCTGTATTGGAAGTCGCAAGTTTGGCCCTTCCATGTTCGCCTCAAAGTGGCTCAGACAATTATGTTGCCAATGCGCACATATTTCTTGCCATTGCTGCCGTGGACTACTACTACTTTGAATGCTCTTACGCAGCCCATTCGTTTCTTGTTATGAAAGAAGGATTCCTTGCATGCAGGCATTTCCTGGATTTCTTGGTCGCATACATGTACCCCCAAGCGCATAGGTGGTGGGGCTATTTTGGATGTCGAAACTCATATGCTAGCTCTTCGTTGGTCTCTTTTTCGTGCCATGTGCATGGAACATCACCCGTGGGCCGTTATAGCTCGTTATTTTCTTGAGGATCACGGGCTTCTGCATGGTAATACACAAATTCGGAGCTCCTGGTGGCATGTCCTTAATGCAGATTCGCGGTTTTCTAGTCCTTCCTCATCCCTGCTTGTTCATTTGGTTTGCTTCTGGAAATTGGTTCTCCAGAAGGCGCTTTGGCATCTAGCGGAGGACCGCTTGCATACTAACTCTTTTCAATTGGAATTGTTGGCAGCATCGCGACTACTTTCGTGGGAAGGCAAACATGAGCTCAGACCAAAATTTAACCGCATGGCACGTTTGGGCTTGACTTCAGTTGTAGATGCCACCCTTGCTAGTCGTAATGTATTGATATTGTTTCGCACAGCCAGGAGGCTTTCTAGAATCCCTTGTGGATACCGTGATTTATGGGAACAACTTGGGTTAGTGCTCTAGAGCAGGCAACCATTTCCTGCCCTTGCTTTGGATCGTCCTTGGCAGAACTGGGACCTTGCAGGTCGGTTGAATTTGGAAAAGGCCTCAGCTAACTAGGTGTATCATCTTTTGATTAAAGACCATCAATGGCTAGTTACTAAAGCTAATACTGTATGGGGATTGCGGAAATCTTAGTCATGGTGGAAGGCAACTGTGATGGAGGGCTGGTTGAACAAGACACCTTTCAAATGCAAGGTCTTTCTTTGGAGGGTGATGATTGGTGGTCTTCCTCTTGCCTCGGCCCTTTCCAAGCATCGAATCTCTAACGGCAATTGTTTCTTCTGCACCATTACTGTGGAATCGGCCCGTCATCAGTTTATTTCTTGTCCTCTCGCGAAGAATATCTGGTTGCTCTTGTCAGCGGTTTGGTGAGTTGTGGTTGGTTTCTCGCTAAGCCCTTTTGATTGGGTTTTTGTACGGTCAAAATACCCCACACCGGCACAATTGCATATGAAGATCTTGTTCCACTTTCTTAGATACTGGGGATGCTGGCACAATTGGACCACTCGGAAATGCCTTTCTTTTTGATTTGGCCTCTAATGTTCCGGGACATATTGCGAGGCTTAAAGGTCTCTTGCATTGGCAAATAGATCTCATTCGGCACTCTGACTTGCTCCCTCGGGAGGACTTACTTCCTTGGCATATGGCAATTTCCTCTGCGTCTTTGCCATGACTTTTGTAACTCTTTTGTGGTTTCGTACTGAGATTTTACACAAGATGGCTTAGAGCCATCGTGTATCTTGTAATCATGTGAAGTTGTACCTTTTTTGTAATTAATACAATTACCTTTTACGAAAAAAATGAGAGAGAGAGATCTTCTTTTATGAAAAACGAGAGAGAGATCTTGCTTCAACTTGGAGAAACAAGTAGAGGAGCTCATTGTCTTTCACATAAGCTTGTGGGATTAAGGAGTGTGGAGCTAGAAGTAGGAGCACTTAGCTATTGGGATCAACCATAGCTTCATCACTCATTGATAACCATCTAGACTACACATGACGAGTTTCTGTTGCATTTGTCTCAACCATTCAATTAGTTTACAGCTTTGGGGGGAGAGAGACCGTTGCTGGTCCATTTTTTGATTAGAGAACAGGAATTTGCTGTAGAAGACAGCCATCTGGGAGACTTTTTAGGCAAGGGACAACAATGAGTCACCTTCTAGGGGTTGGAAATTGTTGATTAGGTGATAGTATTTTGGAGGTGTTTGAAAGTAGGTGACTACATTAAATGCAGGTTGGAGCAGGTAGCAGGAAGAATTTAAGGTTTTCTAATAAAGAAAATTAGATTTCTCTCTCATCTTGGCTTTCTCTCACCTCCAACCCATTCTTAGGAGATCTCACCATTTCTTAGCCATTTTGAGCAAATCTCAGCCAAATTTGGTGGGCAGTAGAGAGATCTTTGATGTGAAGCCTAAATTTATGTAGAAATTAGGGTTGGATAGTCACTTCAGAACCCGTGCCAATTGGTGAAGGCATTGTTGCTACAACAAAGGGGATTTTTGAAACAGCAAAGGCGATTGTGAATCTCAGCTTGTACTCATTCCATTAGCAATCAAGTTAAACAAATACTGAAGGGGACGCTAGTTTTGGGGCCAATAGGGTGTCCAATGTCCAAGATTATCAAGGTAATTTGTGCATTTCAAGTTATATTCATTTGTTGATTACTGTAGTTAAGTGCTTAATCAAGGAAGTACCGCCCTTTCCAGGAAGGCTAGTTTCAAGCGCATTGCCTATGCACACTATGCTTGTGTTTCGTCTGCCTGCTAGTTTCCATGAACGGCACCCTATTGCCTTTTACCTTTTTCAAGCAGAGAGAGAGAGAGAGAGAGAGAGAGAGAGAGAGAGAGAGAGAGAGAGAGAGAGTGTGTGTGTGTGTGTGTGTGTGTGTTATTTTCCATTTTTTTCTAAGCCGACCTGATGGTCTGATGTAAAATATTTACTACTTAATTCAATTATCTTCATGAAAAAAAAAAGAGAGAGAGAGACATCTCGGTGTGCCTGCCTGCCATCCTTGTGTATGGCCTTCTATGACCAGCATGGCCTCTTGTTGCTTGCATGTTGCCATCTGTGCTTCTACACGGCCTGCGTGCATCAATGACCTGCGACTTGTATTGATGACTTGCATGGCATGCATTGACGACCTAAAACTTGGACTAATGACCTGTGACCTGCGACTTGCGACTTTTGTGCCTCTTCTGCATGGCCTCTTTCGATCTACTTGGCCTCTTGTGACTTGCGGTCTGTGCATCTGCAAATTAGGGTTCCTTTGGTATCCCTCGAGCTTGCACTAAAGACCTTGTACATGTAGGGAACAGTCGTGTCTTGGGAGTTGCAGTCTAGCGTGTGACCTGTTTTGCTCCAAGAGCAGAGCAGAGAAGATTTCAATAGTCATGTTTGAGATCAGGTGGTGGAGGTCTTGGGGCCTGATTAGGATGCTGAAGATGGGGAAGAAATGGTTTCATGTACTGGGATGGCCATCCCTTGTTCCGAAGTTCAACCTGGTCTTGATGTGCAATCGCTAACCAGATGATCATTAGCTGCACTCCTATGCATAGATCACGTCTACCACTGAGGAATCACAAGATTTAGACTGGGAACACTTGTTGGAGTTTGCTAATACCTTATTGGGAAATTAATGTCTAGCACAACCGTGAGACCTTCCATGTCTAGAATTAGGATGGTGTTTTGAAAGATGCTATGGATACAAGGGCAGTATTGCGTTCATTTTCAGCATTTTATGAAAGAGGAGTTATCCTTTTCTTTACAAGGCGAATGTCGATACTTTCTTGGATTTGTCTCACTTTTCTTTACAAGGCGAATGTCAATACATTCTTGGATTTGTCTCACTGATTGAATTGCATTTTGTTGGGTGATTGTGTTGAAGAAATTTTTGTGGCGTTAGGGGGCTTTTATGAAGTGATGTTAAAGTTAGCCATGCTTCATGATAATCTTCTAGCCAAAGTGTCTTTGTTTTTTGACCGCGCTGTCTTGTTCATGCTGTGACTTGGCAATGTTGGTTGATTTCCAGCGCTTGCTTCAAAAGGAGTGTCCAAAGTGGGTAGAAGTGAAAGCTTGCCTTGCTGTGTACTAGCCTTTGCTAAAGCTAAAGGAAGCTGTGGCAGTTATTGTCACAATCTTGGTGCCTCCTAAGGGTCATAAATCATAACCGCATGTGTGTTATGCGACACCTCTCGCAAGAGGCCTAACTGGCTATGGTTAAATTGCCTTGGCATGCCATCATTGCATTTTCATTTGAAATGGGGCACTTTTGCTGGCCAATGTTTCTCTTGTGGGCAGTTGGGGCATTTTATGGCTGAATGCCAACAATAACATGTAGCTCTAGAGGTTGGGAGTGCCTAGGTTGTTAATGAGGATCTTGTGGTTGATAGTTTTCTAGATGATGAGGCCCTTGCCATAATCAATGTAGACAAAGGTAAACAACCTATGCAATCGTTGGACCATGCGGATCAAGGTCGGGTGGATGTATGCCCTAAAAGAAGCAAGAAGAGTACTGTTGACTTTCCAATTACTATGCTTGGCCTTGCCCAAGACTCTTTACGTACCTATGCTCAATGAAAAGATAAGGCTCCCATGGCATGTCCAAATAATGAGACGGTCCCTTCTCTCTATTGGGTACCTATAATGAAAGGTTCTGCAGTCCGTTTTAAAGATTTGCCGGCAATACTTGCCTTTGACTCATGGGGTAAGGTGATTATGCCATGGGATCACCGTTATCCAAGGTCTCTCCCAAAAAAGGGAGAGGATCCTCTACCTCAAAATCCTCAAAATCGGCAAGTTAGATGATGAATTCATTTGTAGTGCTGGCTGATTTTCTTGATGAGGGAACTCTTGAATTGCTAGCATAAAAAGTTAAATCAAGGCAAAACTAGCCTTGGGTTTAAGTCTTGACCTTCTTTCTGTGAATAAATATGAAAGTTGCCACTTGGAATGTATGTGGCATTTGCTCCTGTAGTAAGCAGCATGACATGTGGTGCATTCTGCATCATAATCAATGGGATGCTTTATGTGTTGTTGAGCATAAGAGTCATGATGATGCAGGCAAAATTGTGGATTGCCACAGGTTTGGCTTGTTTTATGCTTGGGCTTTTGCAGAACACTACTTTGGTGTGCTCATGGTCGTGCATGAAAGATTTCAGCCAGTCCCGATCAAGAATGATATGTATGGTCATTTTCTAGTGATTGAAAGCATGTTTGAAGGGGAGGTCCTATGGTTGGTCGGCCTATATGCTCCGAACGATCCCTTGTTTAGAGGTGATTTGTGGGATAGACTAGTTGTTTGGCAAGAGTAGGCTTATTGATGGGATTTTTCAATGTGTATCGATGCATCGTAGTCTTCCTCTAAGCATTCGATGATGGATGCTCCTGGAGTTGTGTTTGGTAGGAGCTTGCTTTGAATATTCTTAAACAAGATCTTTGGTCTTGACTCTGCTCATGGGATTTGGGATTCACTTTTCACTTGGCGCAACACATCACTACATGGTCTAGATTGGATCGTGTCTACATCATGCATGATGATATCTTCATGCCATAGATTTTGGACATGCAAGTCTTGCAAAACTACACCCTGCTGGAACATTTTCGTGTGTAGTTTGAGATGCTTGCATAGTTGGCGGTTCCTTTTGAGTAGTTTTTGGGCAAGCTTCCGTTGCGCTTCAATTTGTCCTATTTGAAGCACCTTGTTTTCAATGGTTATATGAGGTAATTGCTTGATCGATTCTTGTGTGATTTCTCGTCAGGAGGAGCTTACACCTTTCGGTAATTGATTAATAATGTACAAAGGGTTGCCCAACAATATGGTATCCATCATGCATCCCTTTGCAAACAGCATGGACAGATTGCAGAGGAACTATTGGCCTTGGTGTGTTTATTGCTTCTTTAGTCCCAGGATGATACATTCTTGTCCTCACTGGCTATGCAATTGGTTGATCTTATCTAGCAGTTCCAATTGAGTTCTTATCAGGAAGCTGAACTGAAATCATTGATTGACAATTTGCAAGATGCCTCTTGCGAGTCTCATGAATTCTTTCCAGGTTTGCATCCTTCCCTTGCCTGTGACAATATGGTTACTACAGCATCCAGATGGGCACATGGTTACAGATTCATACTCCATTGTTTGTATGTGTAGCGACTATTTTCTATATCTCCTTGGAATGACCCAACACCCCTCTGAGTATATTTCTATAGCACGTTCAGCTTTTTATGAGTTGGTTTGGGATAATGTTCCATTTGACATACAGGTTGCATTGGAAAGTGACATTCATGAGGATGAGGTCATGGATGTCTTATTGCACTTACCCATGGATAAAAGCCCTAGTTGGGATGGCTTCACTATTGAATTTTTGGAGACCTATGCCACTCACTTGGTTTTTCTAGAAGATCGATGTATTGTGCATAGTAACACCAACATATAGATATGACGGTGGCACGTTCTCAATTCAATTACTCACTTTTCCAAACCCTCCTTCATTTTGGTAAATCATTTGGTTTCTGCTTGGCGGCTCACTCTTCAAAAGGCCCACTGGCATCTTGTAGAGGATCGTCTAGAGGAAAATTCCTTTGAGTTGGAATTGTTGGTAGTGCTATGGTTGCTCTCTTGAGAAATAGGAGGATGCTACTTTGATGAGCAATGGGGGATTGATGTCTTTCCGTACGACTAGGAGACTTTTTTGGATTCCTCGTGGATACTGTGACTTATGGGGCCAGATTGAAAGGTTGATGTAGCCTATGTAGTCTTATTCTACACTTCACTTGGATTGCTCGTGGCAACATTGGGATCTTGCTAGTCATCTCTCTCTTCAAAAGGCTTTAGTTAGCTAGGTGCATCACCTTTCGATTAAGGACAAGCACTGGTTGGTAACTAAAGCCAATGCAATTCGGGGTATGCATAAATCCAAGACTTGGTGGAAAATGATAGTGATGGAAGGATGGCTGAATAAAACCCCATTCAAATGCGAGGTCTTTCTTTGGAGGGTGGTTAATTGGTGGGATTTCGCTTGCTTTGGCCCTTTCTAAGCGTTGAATCTCAAATGGCAATTGCTTTTGTTGTACAACCAACAAGGAATCTTTGCATCATAGATTTATTTTTTGCCCTTTGACCAAGAAAATTTGGGCTCTTTAGATAGATATTTGGTGAGTAGTTATTGGTCTATCGCTATGCCCTTTTGATTGGGTTGTTGCCAAGGCCAAATATCCCACCTTGGTGCAATTACATATGAAGGTCATGTTCCATTTTTCTCAGATTTTGGGGCTGTTGGCATAATTGGATCACCCGGAATGCTTTTGTCTTTGACTCTGCGGTAGGTGTCTAGGGACACATAGCCGAACTCAAGGGGCTTCTACATTGACAGTTAGATCTTGTGCAACATGCTGATCTTCTTCCTAGGAAGGAGCTAGCTCCTTGGCATTTAGTGTTGGGATAAAGGCCCGGTTTAACCCCCGTGTATAGTACACGCACATTGTACATGTGAATGCATCCTTATGTGCCCCAATTATAAATACATTTTATTCTTTTTGTACCAACACATTGTTGGTACACTCATATTGAATCGTACTTGACTCTGCTCTCTCACACTCTCTCTAGCTGTCATACTCTCATGTTCACTCCTCTTGGAACTTATGCCACTCTGTAGTTGAGCTTTCCAACAACTGGTATATTAGAGCGAGGTTCTGCACGTTTTTCGACGCGCAACCGACTGACAACTGACACAAGACACATAGCTTACAGTTGTAGGCGAATAGCCCAGGCGACGAGCAGGCATCTTGCAGGGCAAGTTTCAGCGTGGACCATTGTGAGCAGATTGGCTGACGACTAGCGGGATTGACTGACTGTTCACGATCAGGACCAGTCGTCGGTGGGGTCTAGTAGCAGTTGATGAATCTAGTAGACGCATGCGGGGGGGACTAGGCAGTAGTCGCCGACAACAACGGGCAGTGAAGAAGGGCCACCATAAACCTGATTGAAGGTATTACAAGAAGGAACAAGAGAGAAAGAAAAATGCAGGAGATAAAAAGAAGAAGGAAGATAAGACAGATCCATCTAGGGAAACCAAAGGCAAAGAAAAGGCCAATGTGGCCTCTAGTGTGGTCATAGGGGAGCTTTCAGATACAGAGTCTGATGTATTATGTGCAGTTGATTATGATGCCCTTGTATGTCACATGTAGGATATTCAGATTACCAAGGCCGATGTGATTGATGCACTCTTGTCAGTTGATGATAGTGCCACTCAGACTTGGATTGTAGACTCTGGTGCCTCTTTTCATGTAACTTCTTGCTCGGAGTGTTTTGCTATGTTCAATGCAGGCAGTTATGGAAAGATGTATCTTGGAAATAACCATGCTTGCAGCATTGATGGGATTAGTACTGTATACTTGTCTTTAGACAATGGTCATGAGCTTGTGTTGAAAGATGTCAGATATGTGTCTAGCATTAAAAAGAGTTTACAATCTGTTGGTCAGCTTGACTTGCATGGCTACACCACATTGTTTGGTGGTGATTTGTGGAAAGTGAAAAAGGGTTCCATGCTGATTGCAAAAGGAACCAAGAAGGGCACTTTGTATTGTTTGCACTGTAAAGCCTTGAATGGCAAGTTTCTTGCAATTGCTGAAATTTGCAGCCACTTGGAGTTATGGCATAAGAGATTAGGCATATGAGCCAAAAAGGACTTTATGTCCTTACCTCTCTGAAGAGGGTTGATGGAAAAGGCTCTAAACTTGACTTTTGTAACGAGTGTCAGTTTGGAAAGCAAATAAAAAATTCCTTTTACTCTAGTGTCTCTCATAAATCCAATGTCTTGGACTTAGTGCATTCTGATGTATGTAGTATGCCCGTGAAATCGTCGGGTGGTGCTGCATATTTTGTCTCCTTTATTGATGACAGTTCCAATAAAATTTGGGTATACTTGTTAAAAAAGAAAAGTGAAGTGTTTGCTATTTTTAAAACTTTTCATGCATTTGTGACCACTCAGATAGGTAGAAAGGTGAAATGCTTGAGAACTGATAATGGAGGTGAGTTCACATCAACTGAATTCAAGTCCTTTTGTGACTTGCATGGTATTAAGAGGGACCTTACAGCCCCTTACAACCCTTCTTCAAATGGGGTGGCTGAAAGATATAATAGGACTTTATGTGAAAGAGTGCGGTGCATGCTATCCACTGCTAATCTCCCTTATGAATTTTGGGGAGTGTTACTCAAAACCACGGTTCACATTTCCAACCGCTCTCCAAACAGGTCCTTAAATAATGGCATCCCTGAGGAGGTTTGGTCTGGCAAATTGGCCTCACATGACCATTTACACATATTTGACTGTGATGCTATTGTGCATGTTAGGGATGAGCTGAGGAACAAACTTGACCCAAATCCACCAAAGGCATTTTCATGGGCTATGGTGATAAGGGTGAATTTGGCTACAGAGTGTGGTTACCTCAGTCCAAGAAAATTATTTGCAGCCGTAATGTTGTGTTTAATGAGGCAAAATTGCTGAAAGATACTTAGTCTCTAATGAAGATATGAAAAATGTAAAATTTCAGAGTTTGCAGCCACCTATTACTTCAGAAAATGAGCCTCATGGTTCTATGCCACAGGCTGAAACTGATGATCAACTGGTTATTTTTGAGCCAGATGATGATGGACAGCAAATAAGAGCACAAGCAGGTCACAGACATCAAGATAGGCTTGCTGATTATGAAAATGCAGGTTTTGGTAATGAAAATGAAGGTGTTGTACAGCATGAACAACATGCTGAAAATGGCTTACAGCAGTCAATAAATGTTGAAAATAATATACCTCCAGATGTAGACCCAATTCCTGAACACGTTGTTCATTGGGTACGCAGGTCTACTCACGTAAGAAGGAAACCACATAGGTTTGATCCCTCCTTGCATTATGTGATGCTTACAGATGAGGGTGAGCCTCTTACATACAAACATGCCAAGTCATGTGAGTTTAGCAGTAAGTGGGAGCTAGTTGTGCAGGAAGAGATTAAATCTCTATATGCAAATGATACTTGGGATCTTGTGTCTTTGTCGAAGGGAAGGAAGCCACTTCCAAACAAATGGGTGTACAAAGTAAAGACAGTTGATGGGAGACCCAAGTACAAGGCAAGGCTAGTTGCCAAAGGGTATGCACAAAAGGAAGGGATTGACTTCCAAGAGGTCTTTTCACCTGTTGTGAAGATGACCACTTTATGTGTGCTTTTTGCTCTCACTGCTATATTGGACTTAAGAGCTGTATCAAATGGATGTAAAAATAACTTTCTTGTATGGTGACATTGATGATGAAATCTACATGAAACAGCTTGAGGGCTTTGTAGTTCTTGGAAAAGAGCAAATGATGTGTAAGCTAAAATGCAGCCTGTATGGGCTGAAGCAAGTACCATGACAGTGGTATAAAAAGTTTGACACTTTAATGCTATCTTATGAGTTTACACGCAACCATGCAGATCACTGCTTGTACATGAAAAAGGATACAGATGGCAGTCCCATCATACTTGTTTTGTATATGGATGATATGTTACTAGCTGGTGAGAGGTGAAAAGATGAGTAGGTTGTCTCATCTTACCCACCTAGCTTCCAATTCTTACTAAGAGAGCTAAAGAATGACACCACCTAGCCAAAGGGAGGATGGGCTAGGACATCCATTTTCTAAGTGAATGGAAATAACCAAAACATAACTTCACAAGAGAGAATTTGTTACCTATCTTAAGGAAAATGAAAATGATGGAAAGTTAAAAGAGGTGATGACTCCTAATTTCTCCCATGAATATATATATAATATGAGGAAATAAGGATTCCCCAACAATAGAGCATATGACAAGTCTTAATAAGTTCAAGTATGAATGTAGAGGGAGAATTAGAAGAGAGTACATATGATCTGGACACCATATGATCTAGACGTTATATTAGAATATAAGAGAGAGGGAGAGAGATGAGAAGAGAGGGAGACAAGAGGAGAAGAGGTAGAGAAAGCTTACTATTATGTATTCATGAAATGCTATATAAAAAAAGAGACTCACTTATAGCTTATATCAAAGAGATGGACTAGTATGAGGGTGTTGCATAATGTGCTCTTAGTGGCTCCCCTTTGGGCTTGGTGATCTAGAGTGTTCTCATGTGCTTGTGATTGTATCTCTTTATATCTCCATGGGCATCCTATATAGCCTCCATGAGAGATTAGATTAATCTAATCTTCTTGATTAACATAATTCTAGATGATGTGTGGTATCTTTGATAATATGGAGAATAGTGAATGGGACAAGTTCCCACCTTGGTCATCAAGGGTGGTGGTAGATAAGCTAAAGAAAGGGAGCTCAATTACAAGAAGTGGGTGTCCAAAGCACATTATTATAATATATTTACAAGAAGGATAAAATGGGAAGTTGATGTGATAAGCGTGAAAGAGAGAATAAAATTACCTGCAGTCAGCAGTCTGCGCCTTCGTAACTTCAAATCGATAAAGAATCTAAAAAAAGTTTCTTCTACAACTTTGTAGATCAGGTCGAAACCAGTCAGGCAACGTGGAAATTTTCTTGAAATTTGATTTTCCTTGGGATTTATTAAAGTTATTAAAAAAAAATTTCAAAAGCTGCTTTGACTTTAATTCCTTATATACATATAAGCATGTGATAGAGGGGGTCCATGCTTGTAAGCTTTTGTGTAAAATCCAAATGACACCATGATGTGGACATTGACTTGTGTGCAAGGGTGAGGTGTCCTCTAATAATGGTGATAGATTCCAAATCTTGGTGATGCAGGTGGAACCCAGGTGTAGTTGGAGGCTAGTCCTTTGAAAAAATCTATACACTCACTCAACCCCTAGGTGTAATTCATTTTCATCTTCACTAAGATAACCTATCCCTTGTACCCTTACATTGACATCCCTCCTAAGAACTTATTTTTCTACTTGCTAGAGTTATCATAACTGAGAAGCAATGTAGCATACCTAGTGCTTGAAGAGTAATGTAGGGTTTAAGCTATAGGTAAGGCTCTTGAAAGGGGTTTCGACTAAATTTTGTGGTAGAAATCCGGTTTGTAAAAAACCCGGATCATTAGCCCTTGCCTTAGGCTAGAGGCATTCATGCCTCTAGCTTACTAATGATGGTCCAATAGAGCAGTGAGGACTGCACCCCCTCATTGGTGGCTCTTTGTCGAATGATTGCTCTAAAGTGTCCCTAATTCTTTGAAAATAAGGCTCGAGTCACCATCCATTTACCCTTGTCTTGTGAACCCTCCCATCCATGTTACCTAGCTTATAGTTGCAATTTGGATATCTCCTTATGACCATGAATGGCCCTTTCCACTCGATCACAAGTTTAGCATTCTTTTTGTTATCAAAGCGGTTATCATAGCGTAGCAGAAGTGATCCTTCCCTTATGTGTTTGCTAGCCAGCTTATTATTAAATGCCTTCCTCCTTTTTTTAGCCTGCATAGAATAGTGTTGGACTGTTGCTTCTCTGTCTAACTCTAGCCTCTCTAGATCCAAGATTATTTCCTCTAACTTCTTATCTTAATTCTTCTCTCGACTGGCTACTAAAACACGTAAGCTGGCTAGTTCTACTTCTATAGGAAGCAAAGCCTCTTGGCCATAAACGAGGTGAAATGGAGTATAGCCAAGTGAGGTTCTGAATGAAGTCTTGTAGGTCCAAAGAGCTGCACTCAAATTTTTATCCCAGTTCTTGGGGTGCATGTGTACTTGCTTGGTAATTATATTACAAATCAGCCCATTCATCTTTTCGACCAAACCATTACACTGTGGGTAGTAGGGAGTAGAATGCTTGCGCTTGATTTTTAGCTTTTCCATTAGCTCCCCCTCTAGATTAGGCCTAAAACCAAGACCTTGATTAGAGATAATTTCTAAAGGTGTATCAACCTGCAACAAATGTTTTCAAACATAATTTTTTCCACTTCTTGGGATTTGATCCTACTAGTTGCTGAAGCCTGAGCCCACCTCGTCATGTAGTCCACACCCATTATGATGTATTCCTTGCCAGACTGAGTTCGTATGAGTGGTCCTATTGCATGAATCCCCCATTTCTCAAATGGGCCATATGTAGTTATGGGATTTTATTCTTCATGCACTAGCTTTCTTGATCCGGCATTTTTGGCAAGCATCACAAGTGCGGCACCAATGTTGCACATCTTGATGCAAACTAGACCACACAAAACCGGCTTGGAGCATCTTTCTGCTGGTTATTTCTTGAGCAAAATGTCTTTCACAAACCCCCTCATGTCAGCTCTTAATCACATCCAAAATCTCCTTTGCTGTTGGCACCCTTCTAAGCACTGCAATCTTTCCTTTGCAATACTACACATCATTTATCAAGCGGTATTTAGTGGCCTTAGTAGCCAATCACCTTTTCTCACTCTTATTTATATGTGTAGGTGCCTCACCATGCTCAAGAAAATAAAGTACATCTTGTAGTTAAAACTTACCCTAAAACAAGGGGAGCTTTACTGCAATGATGCCTACCATTACCTCTTTCAATTTTTCAGTTGCTAGAGCATTTGCGTCATTGTTTGTACACCTTGGCACAAAATAGATTTGGGCTTTCTGTAGCTTCCTCATGAGAGTTTTAGCTTTTCTCATTTTCACAGCTAAGTTATAATTTTTACAAGCCTAGATTCCTTTCATTTGCTTAACAATTAGCATAGAATCCCCAAAAACATTAAGTCGAGTGACACCATGTGAGAGACACCACCTCAAACCTAAAAGCAAGGCTTGATATTCTACCTCATTGTTAGAATGGACATCCTCTAAGCTGATACATTCTCCATAGAGTTTGTCACCTTCGGGATTGAACACCACTATTCCTGCTGTCGCTCTGTCTTTAATACAATTGTAGGCCCCATTAAAGTAGAGGGCATGGGCATTCTCCACCGGTGGTGGGTCCTCAAGAGGAGGTGTCTCCTCTTTTACCTTTCCCTTCTCTTTTTTCTTCTTTTGATGGCATCTATGGGTCAACAAATCAGCTAGGCATGCCCGAGTAGAGTCCTCCACCTTGAAGGTATAGTCAAACTCTTGGAGTTGTATCACCCACTTAGTAATTCTGGTTGAAACATCCATGTGCTGTAAGGCATAGGGAAAATGCTCTTTTGTCGTGATCATTGTGAACGGCCTAGGGAGAAGATAAAGACGAAACTTTCTTACAGCAAACATTAGAGACAAAACCATCACCTCCACCATCTTGTACCCTCGTTCTGATGCTGTTATTACTCTGCCAAAAAAGTAAACCGACCTCATTAGGCCAATTTTAGCATCCTTTTATATGAGTGCTGCCCCTAGAGCATCTTTCCCAAAACTCAGGTTGACAAAAAACTCTTGATCCCAGCAAGGCTGTAAAATTATGAGAAAGGTATTGAGAGCCTTCTTCACCTCGTAAAAGCACCTTTCACTTTCGTTACTCCATATGAGCTTCTCAGAGTGAGTCAACTGTTGTAGTGAAAACACTAATTGGGAGAGGAGATGAATGAACTGCGCCATATATCGCACCTTCTGAATGAAAGAGGTTAGTTACAATAGAAGATGGTGACGGCATCGCCAATAGGGCCTTAACTTTGTTTGGATCCGCTTCAATGCCCCTCTCACTTACGACATACCCTAACAAAGCTACACTACTTTCGCCAATACGACACTTTTCATGGTTTAGCTGCCCTCCCATTTGTGCGAGGCGGTTGAAACCTTCATTCACCTTCCCTAGATGTAGAACCTTAGAACTAAAAATACAAAAATCATCAATAAAGACCCTGATGGACTTACCAAAATATGGCTACAAGACATAATTCATGAATCGCTAGAAGGTAGCTGGGGCATTTCTTAATACAAATGGCATTACTTTGTAAGCAAAACACCCCCAAGACATGATGAAGGTGGTCTTCTGTTGATCCTCCTCAGCTATTCGGATCTGAAAATAACATGAATACCTATGTACCCAGAAACGGCGTTTCGGCAAGTCCAAAACGGACCGGCCATTTCGGACCGGGACGGAAACGGGAGCACGCCGTTTCGGGATCTTGCGGCCCGCCGGCCCCGTTTTGCGTGGTTATCTAGCGCCGTGATTCTCCTTCCGCACTTCGTCTCGCTCGCGCAACTCTTCTTCTTCCCCAGCTCGGACCTACAATAGCCAACTCCCGTCTCCTATTCAGTCTTCCTCTTCCTCTTCCTCTTCCTCTTCTCCTTCTTCTTCCTCTTCCTCTAAGCTCTTTTTCTTCTCCTTCTCCTTCAGACTTTTTCTTCTTCTTCTTCTTCTTCTTCTTCTTTTTCTCCTCGTCCTTCTCGTCCTTCTTCTTCTTTCTTCTTCTTTCTTCTTCTTTTTCTTCTCCTTCTTCTTTTTCTTCTTCTTCTTCTCTTTCTTCTTCTCCTCCTCCTTTAATCCATGACCTAGGTCCTGACTCCTAAAGGCTAATCATATTATGGCGCCAGACCCATATTGGAGGCATGTCACTTTAATCAAGGGATACGAGGGCTCCGGCGGGTCAAAGAAGTGGCGGTGCAACTATTGTGGATTGGAAAAATCGGGGTGTAACGTGCGTGAAAGACCACTTGGCTTGTGTTCCCAACAAAGACATTGGGCCTTGCGCAAATGTGGTGGCAGAAGTAACAGTAAGTCTTCATCTTTGGCGCAGAAAACGTATGGGTATTGAGCTAGAAGAGGATGAATCAACACCATATGGGGCTAATGAAGCATAAATGGCGCAAAGAGAGGCTAGTGGATCTAGTGACGCTAGCCAAATTGGAGGTGCCAATGGCCCATAAAAAAGAAGTGCATCTATATTCGTATCGGGTCCAAGTGTAAAAAGGATCCCATTGCCATCTTCTAGTGGTGGTGGGCAAAAGGGCTCCTTGCATGGTGCAAGTGTCCATGCAGGACTTCAGAGGTAGGCAATTGTAGAGGCAACTAGGAAACTCACACGCTTATTTATTCGGTGTGCTATACCTTTCAATGTGGCCACTACACATCAATGGAAGAAGACAATCAGGTCAGTAAGCCGCATAGGGTGTAAGTGGGAAGGTCCATCCGCAGATGCATTACGCACACGAGAGCTTCGAAAGGAGAAAGCATCCATAGAGGCTCAATGGGAGCCCTTGAAGGAGACATGGGTGAAATATGGATGCACAATTTTATGCGATGGATGGTCAGATATGCGCCGAAGGAATGTTTACAATGTTTTGGTGTCTTCATATAAAGGCACCATGTTCATTAAAGCCATCGATGCCTCTACCTCAGGTTTTACCATCACAGGAGCTTTCATTTGGGAGCACATGCGACAAGTCATTATGGACATAGGAGTCCAAAATGTAGTGCAGGTGGTGACAGATAATGGAAGCAATTGTGTGTCTATGGGACGTATGATTGAGGAGTTTCCTAGCATAGTATGGACTCCATGTGCATCCCATTGCCTTGACTTGCTTATTGAAGATGTTAGGCAAATATCTTGGGTGGATGACATTTTCAAGACGGCAACAAGCATGATAAGATTTGTGAAGAAGAGGCCATCCATCACAAGCATGTTTCGAGCCAATAGCACACTTGAGCTATTGAAGCCCTTCACCACTCGATTTGCTTATATGTTTATTGTATTGGAGAGGTTGATACGGGTCCGTCCAAATTTGATATGGACCATTGCATGCCAGGAATGGCTCACATAGAGTGAGAGAGTCTTCAAAGGCTCTTGCTTTTAGACACAATATTTTAAATGAGAGTTGGTGGGTTGAGGCAGAGGCATTGGTGAAAAGTCTCACTCCTATACTGTATTGCGCATCCCAGATATGGAGGGGAGTACTTTGGGGCTTCTATATGAGTATATGGATAAAATTAGCGAGGCCTTGCTTCGCAACAGCTTTTTGCTCCAAGATAAGTAAGTTTTTGTTTAACTTTTATACGTGTAATTATTTGGTATTAACGACTCCTTGATGATTGATCATTATTTTAACATCTAAGTTTTTAATATATTTTATCTATAGGGTTGATGAGATTCGTGTAGTGTGGAATGCACGATGGGATTGGTTCCATAAACCAATCCATGCTGTCGCACATATTTTGCATCCCCTTTGGCGTAGCGAGGAGTAGTACAGTAGCGAGGAGTTAGAGGAGGGCTTCATGGAGTACATGAGGCACCTCACAGGGGATAATATAGATATGATGAGAAGAGTAGAGGATGATTTGTTGGCATTCCGCAATCATTCTTTTCATTTTGGTCGATCCACAGCTAGGCTTCGAGAGACACAGCTTCAGCCTGTCTCTTGGTAGGAGAAATACGGCAATTGTGCTCCTACTTTGGTATGTGACTGGTGACTTTTATATTTTGAATCTTGATTATCTAATGCATTATGCAACCTAGATAACAAGTTCTGTAATCTATTGCCCACTCAAATGTTGATTTTATGGCATGCATATTAGCAATTGCTAATTACTTAACCTCAATCTTTTAAATTTGAATAGAAACTCATTGCCATTCGGGTCCTCTTGCAAGATTGTAGTTCAGGGCATGCTGAGAGGAACTGGAGCGGAAGAAGTTACAAGGGCAAGGTTGCATGGAGGATTGCAAGAAGCAGTGGCTTTGCACCGAGCTCTCTTGTCCGTCACGTTGCCCCGTCAGATCATCGTGCCCCGCCTGTCTAATTGTCGTGCTCCATCCTGCCCCGCCCTGTCTAATCGTAGTGCCCCGCTGGTACAGCGCCATCGCTAGGGACATCCCCCTCGCCACATCGACATGAACAACACCACTCTCCTCGTCATCACCTGCGCCCCATCCCTCTCGCCTTCGCCAGGGCCCCCAACACCGCCAGCTCCCTGCACCACCACATGTGCCCTCGCTTCGCCTGTGCCCGCCCTATCCGCTCCGCTTGCCATCGAAAACAGAAATCTCCCCCTTCGCCATCGACACCCCTCCTCCCCTCTCCAATTGCTCCCTCCCCCTGCAGCAACTCCCCATCCAGTAGCACAGCAATGTGATAGGTAGGTTCTCCAAGAAGGAACGCGCAATGAAAACCTATGGTCAGAGGTTGGCGCACTCAGCAAGTGCCCCCAGTCAAACACCTTGCGCGTAGTCCTCTTTGAGGAGCAGCTCTTAGCCGTCCGAGCTAAAAAGCTGGAGCTAATGGAAACAATGATTTATGGTCAGGTAGTAGGATATTCCCTAGCCAGGGCCCAGCTTCGGGACTGGCTTCACTCCACGTTGCACATCGGCACAATGCAGATCATGGAGGCGGTCCTATTGGGCCAAGGGATCTTCATGGTCCGCCTCAACTCGCCAGACGCAACTCGTGAGCTACTTGCCACTTCACCTTATGCATCCACGAAGGGGGTCATATACATGGTCCCTTGGTACAATGGCTTTACTGTGGAGGCATTTGCACTCCACAACAGGTTTCTTTGGCACCTGGTCACCCTTCTTTTCCCCGGCCTAGCGATTGAGTATCGCCAGTTGATGGAAGACTTTGGATGGCTCTTCGGCACTGTCCTTTCCGCGTCCTTCGCGGATGCAATGATAGTAGCAGGAGTCCCAAAGGTACGGGTGGCAGTGAAAGAGGTCAAGAATATCCCACAGTTCCTAGAGATTGAGGTAGGTGGGCACTCCTTTAGGCAGCAGGTCATTGTGACTGGGCAACCAGGGCAGTGCCTGCGCTGCCATGACTTTGGGCATCAGGCAGTTGTTTGTACACGTTTTCAGAGCCAAGGCGGCTTCGCCCACCGGTCCGCAGGTGGACGCTGACGGTTTCACATGGGTCCAGAGATGACGGAGAGGGAGACAGCAAGGGGGGGCACAGCCAACTCCTCAGACCCAGCCTCGTCAGCAGGGTGTTGGTAGGCGAGCGATCCCCTCTCGGCAGAGCACTCCACAACCCCCCCTGTCCGCCCCACTCGACAGGATCGCAGCCCCTCACATTCTCCACCTGTGCCACAGACTGCCTCGCTTGAGTTCCCACAGGTTCCCCCCCCCCCCCCCCCCTTCCAACATCCGCTATGCATCCCCAGCCATCCCACGATGTCTCGATCCTCTTCCCACCCATCATCCCCTCTACTGAGCACCCCCCCCTGATCCGCACCTAGGTTAGGTGAGCCCCCCTAGACCCAACCTCCCTCCTCCCACAGGAGGTGATGAGCCACACACACCTACCTCCTCTGCACACCATCAGTCTTGCCCCTCCCACACAGCCACCAGCTCATCCGCCCCTGCTACCCGCCACACTTTCTCGAGATAGACATAGCTGTTGCCACGAGAGTTCTTCCACAGTGGCCCATGGTCCTACCTGCGAGTTGCGGAGCGCGGAGAGTTCCCACTACCTTTAGAGGTGGGGATATTCGTGGTTCGTAAGTCAAGGAGGGGCAAGGTCCACCTACTAGCACTACCGGATGGACCAAATTATGCCTTTTTTCTTCAGTCATCTTACTCAGAGGAGTGGACGACCACACAGATTGAGGAGTTGAAGAGTTAGGTGGCGGATCACATCTCCCAGTGAATGGGAGATGAAGGATTAGCACTGTTTGTACAACAGTGGCCAGGTTGCATGATGGACATTAATTGGTGGGCTGGCGCCAACATCCCACACTTGAGCATTATCTTTCAAGCCCCCCCACAGTGGAGAGCGTCGAGGGACGTGACCGAGTGGCCCCCGGCACAGGTGGCCCGCTTCTTTCAGTGTACAGAGTTGCGATTTTCAGCATGGCTGATGGATGCATTGATAGTACCACTTGGAGCATCTATCATCCCTATGGTCCGGCGGAGGGCCACCATGGGGGACTGGAGTTTACCATCTAGACTGGCGGCAAAGCGCACTTGCATGCCTCACAGTCTCTCCTCCTCATCTGCAACATCCACACCGAACAGATGCCTGTTCGGTCAGTCACAGGTTTTCCCATGAGCTTACATCTTGCATTCTGGAATGTGAACAGTCTCCACTACAGTGGGGCACGTGGCTCCAGGAAGTTGATTGTTCGGTAGGAGTTGCAGCCTGCCCTTCCCGGACAGATCGACATCTTGCTTCTGTAGGAGCACAAGCTCACCCTCGCCCAGGCTCAGCAGGTTGGGAAGGTACTTTCGGACAACTCGCACACTTACTGGGAGCACGCCATAGGTGCCCACGGCAAGAGTGGAGGTGTATGCACCTCTATTGGCCCGAGTCTCACTACTTGTGTACGAGACTACGGGACGATAGTGGCAGGAAGGGTTCTATGGATGAGACTAGATATTGGGGACCAACAGGGCAGAGGAAGAAACTACCAGGGCATGGATGGGGGGGAGGAGCAGGAGGCATGGGAGGTCTTTTTGCTTGCAGTCGAAGCACGTGATGCCTGGAAAGACCCTGCCTTCCACAGGAGGGAGAGGTCGTTGGACTTCTCCTGGGAATATAGGCGGCTAGGTGGAGCCTTGCTGGAGCGGTTGGACATGTTTTATGTGGGAGAGTGGGAAGGCTCTCGTGGAGGCCAGATTGAGCAGTTGGCAGGCACCACGTTATCCGATCACTGCCCCGTTCTCTTGACACTTAACCCCCCAGCATCTGCCCTAGATACACGATCCTGTCAGATCCCTGACTCGATCTATAGGAGGGAGGAGGTGTCGAGACAGATAGAGCAGATTTGGACCAGAGAGTGGGACAGGAGGGACCGGATAACAGAGGAGGTTGCAGAGGTCCTAGTGGAGTCAAGCAGAATCTGCCAAGAGGCAGCCGTACAGGCCAGGCAGTAGTGTTGGGAAGAGGAAAGAGCACTCCGGCAGGACCTTGTAGCCACACAGAGATTATTGCAGGAGGCACCAGGGGACTCTACCCTCCACGCACGTCAGCAGCCTCGTGCAACCTCCTCTGTTCTCTTTCCGCACGTCAGCAGCCTTTTGGGCACGGAAGGGGGACACGATGTGCAAGGAGTTCTTCCAGGTGCACCAGCTCCGCACCGTGGGAGAGCAGATACGCAGGCTTCGGGATTAGTATGGGAGGACCCGTTCTAGCCCTAATGAGGTGATGGAGATTGCCACCGACTATTACACGCGCCTTTTCCAACAGGAGACAGCTTCAACTAGAGGATAGAGATGCAGACAGTAGGTATGGGATCACATTCCGTCCCTGGTCACAGAGGAGATAGGACACTCCCTCATAGCCTCCTTCACAGAGAAGGAACTAGAGGAGGCTTTCCATACGTAGGATGGGTAGAAATGCCTGGGGGAGGATGGCCTCTCTAAGGCTTTCTTCACTACCTATTGGGAAGTGGTGAAGGACCCTCTACTGAGGGCTTTCTAGGAGATCTTCACCTCAGGACAGATGCCAGGGAGTCTCTTGGCAGGCCTTATCAGTCTTCTCTCCAAAGGGGGAGACCGGTTGGAGCTCTCCCAGTGGAGACTGATCACTTTATTATTAGTGGCCTAAAAGGCACTGGCAAAGATGATTGGTAGGCGATTACGCCCCGTGCTTCCAGATATCATTCATGACACAGAGACATGCTTTGTCCAGGATAGGAGCATCCTAGACAATGTATTTACATTCTTTGAGGCGACAGAGTGGGCTCAGCACAGTGGGCAGAGACTGGTAGTATTACTCTTGGATTTCGAGAAAGCTAATGACAGGGTGGACTAGGATCTCCTAGAGGGTACCATGGTGAAGTTGGGATTCCCCCATGCTTGGATTCGCGGGGTTTCCGGATTGTACAGATCGGTCACCAGTAGGGTTCTCATAGGCGAAGGCGAGGGGAGGAGTTTCGGTTGGAGAGATCGGTTCGACAGGGCTGTCCCTTGGCCCCATACTTGTTTCTACTCTTCGCAGAGGCGATGTCTCACTTCCTCAGGTCACGTGTGAGCGGATTATGTGGCCTCTGACTTCCAATGAGAGAGGAGACTGAGTTGTTAGACTCAGAGTACGCAGACGACAGAGGCCTCTACATAGAGGACGATGAGGTGATGCTGGAGAGAATGAGATTGGCTCTTGACGTGTTCTGCATTGCAGTGGGAGCGAAAATCAACTGGCGAAAGTTGGTTGGTTTTCTCATAGACCCGGACTCGAGCACGGAGTGGGGCGTCCACCTGGGATTTAGATGACCGTCCGATACCTAGGGTTCCAGGTGGGACTTGACATTACTCCTACCCAGCAGTTTCTTCGTGTCCTTGATTCTATTCGGAGGAAACTGACCTATTGGAGCACGGTTCGCCTCTCACTAGTCTGCCGAACCCTGATGGTTAACTAGGTTCTCCTAGTGATGGCCTGGTATATCACCTCGTGTTGGTGCTTCTCCTCATTGTGCGTAGGGCAGCTTCGCTGCCTAGTGCGGAATTTCCTTTGGTTTGGGTCTGATGGTTCCAGGGACTCCAGGGCCAAGGTGGCGTGGGCGACCATCATACGACATCGATCAGAGGGAGGGCTTGGAATCATAGACCCAGAGTATCAGAGTATGGCCCTCTTGGGCAAGCTAGTTGTCCGCAGTCACACACAAGGCGGGCAGACCTGGAAGGTCTTACTGCAGGAGGGCCTTCATGATTGTAAACCGAGGCTTGGCAGTGAGTGGAGGCCGTCCCTGAGATGGATCTTCACGTCAGCCCAGATCACCCCCCCCAGATCACCTTTCCTTCGGAGCCTACTCCACGTGTGGTAGGGCCTCCGTAAGGCCCTAATCTAGAGCCCCCCAGGTTGCCAGGAGGAAATAGACCGTCAGCCGGTGATCTCGAACCTCCAGGTCAAAGATCGGGAAGGGGCACAGATAGGTGAGCGCCTCCACATCCAGTGGGTTGGGTGGGAGGCCGGCCTGGCTTGTTCCATCAGGACATGGCGGGAGGTGTATAGGATGGCGGATGAGGAGGTGCTGTAGTGAGTACTAGGTTGCGTGAGAGGAGTGGAGTTGAGGAGAAGAGAGATAGATGCAGCAATACCTCCGGAGTGGCTTGCCCCCTCGATACAAGAGCCGATAGAGCCCGGGGAGGTATGGGCAGCTAGGTTCTCTCTAGCAGGCATCCCCCTTCAGGTGGCAGGTAGAGTGGGTGGCGCCCCCAAGGGGACCTTCCTCGCCGTTCAGGAGGGGGGACGTTTGGCCCTTGACAGAGGGCATCAGGATGAGGGGATTGCCACTCTTTTGTGGAGGAGGATTCGGGTAGTGGGTCTTCAGAAGAAGACTTGGCGACTGGACCCCTATGTTTTCTGGAAGGAGCTCAAGGAGTAGCGCCTTTGGATCTGGGAGGGCAGACCACTTGATGAGCTGGAGTGGGATCTAGGAGAGTGGCTATGGCCGGTCTCTGCGGTCGCCAAAAAGCCACCCAGGTTCCTAGAGTATATTGCCAGGATTGGTAGACATGTACTGATGCAGGAGGATATGGACTGGGTGCCGTCATGCAGCATGCACTGGGTGGAGCACAGCATCACGGAGCCCTTCCAAGGGACCTTCTGGCGCCGCCTATGGGATAGTTGGAGGCCGAGGAGGGTGTCGTATTTTTTATGGTTGGTGGCACATAGAGGCTTGGCGGTGGGAAGCTGGCTTGCCTAGATGCAGAAGGAGAGAGGTTGTAAGCGCTGCATACAGCAGCCTTTGGAAACCCCAAAGCACTGCCTTTGGTCTTGTGAGGAGGCGCAGCTCATGTGGAGAGGAGCATACCGTATTCTTCGACGTATAGCGCCGAGCCTTGGGTGTATCTCATGGGGAGCTTTCTGTTGGTAGGCAGTCAGCCAGGGCCGTCACCTTTTGTATGAGGCCGGGATGCAGGACACTATATTCATGATCGAGGCAGGGTCATGCGCAGTGGTCGGTCTGGAGACTCTACCCATCCGCTAGGTACTGGAGTCCACAACAGACCGCTCGGAGGTATGGGAGATCATAGGGAGTCTTACTAGATGGCATATTTGGAAGGCGCGATGCCAGGTGGCTTTTAGCAGAGAGAGACTTTTAGCAATTGCGACCTTAGCAGAGCTATGGACCTCCATCATCCATTCCCTCCGCAGCCGATGGGATCAGATGCAGGGCAAGTCTAGGGCGAGTCAAGAGCTCCGTGGCCACTTCATGTGTACCTGGGGCGGCTAGGGTTTGTTCTTTGTGATGCAGGCACGTAGCCCCATTTGGCGATATACCCCCCCTCCCCCTCCCGCCCCCTCCTCCCCTGCCATGGCTTCTTGCCCCCATCCCCCCTAGACCGCCTTGAGAGGCTTGTATACATGATGTATTGGTGACTCTGCTTCAGCTCAAGCTAGTCTTTTGAGCATGAGTACTTTGTTGTAATCAGCTTTTTGAGTAATATAATCAGCCACATTTTACTTGCAAAAAAAAAAAAGAGAGAAACTGGAGCACATGTGCCCTCTTCCACACCAAAAAGAGAAACAAGCTCACAACTGCCCAATTGGAGCGTTTAGTGTTTTGCCATTGTAATCTCCAGTTTCTTGAGAGGACCGCTCTGTCCCCTGAGCCTTCACAGGTAAATTGGTAATGATTAGTATTATGTATAATTAACTTTTTAACCTTGAGTCCTTGACAGTTAACATTGCTAATTTACTTGGAAGTTGGATTGTAAATTGTGATATGTATGAAGTTGGAACATTGAACATATTGAATCTCCTCTCATATGATATATCTTTGTCTCGTTCACCTTTATAGGTGAATGTTGATAAGATTGATATAGAGAAGGTGCGTGACATTCCGCAGATACCACAGGAGGAGCGGGATATCTACTCCATGCTCTATGAGGAGCTATCGGCACCGGTGCATGAGACTCGTGCACAGAGGAGGGTTAGAGTAAGAGCCATACGTAGTCGTGCATCACAGGCAGAGTAAGAGCTAGAGTCTGAGGATGAGGCTGAGGCTACTTCATCAACTTCTCGATTAGGGACCTCGGAGTCGGACAAGGAGATGGTGCATAGATCCTCAGAGTCCAGATGACTCGTGATATACAGGAGTCAGTTTAGCAGTGCAGAGTCTAGACTAGAGTAGTCGGTTGTTCATTGATGTTGATACTTATAGCCTCACTGGACTTTGGAGTTTTGACAGATAATAGATTATTCACATGACATAGTTACTATCATTGTATCTTGATCCCACTTATTATGCATCTTGATTCTTGTTCCATTGTTTTTAATGTCAGTCTTTACTGCTCTTTAAAGTTTAGATCATAGATTATTCATCAGTCATAAATTCTAATTCATTTTGTTACCTTATATTTTGAAAATTGAGTCTTAATTGTGTCAACTTGTCTTAAGTTTCAACCATTGAGTCCTCAGTCTTGACTCCTTAATCTTCACTTGTGAGTCGTGACTCTTGACTCATGAAATGTGTAATGAATCATGATTTTAATCATATGACATGAAGACTCGAAAGTTTTGTATGAAATTTGAATGCATGTTGTTGTAGATATTGATATATTTACATACCCACATATTACTGTATTTTTTTTAGTGTACAATCCGAAAGGCCGTTTTCCTATTTTCAAAATTTGGCCGAAACTCCGAAACTCCGGTTTTTCCCATTTCTGTTTCCCCCGTTTCCGAAACTCCCCCGTACTATGCTGAACACCCATCACAAATAGTGTATCTCTCATGCCCAGCCACCTCGTTGAGTATTTCATCCTGAAAGGGAAGATGGAAGTGATCTCTCTTTGTTGCAGCATTTAGCGGCTTGTAGTCCACACAAATCCGTCATTTGCCGTTCTTCTTGGGTGTCACCACTATAGGTGAAACCCACTCAGAGTCCCCTACTGTATAGATGAAGTCTGCCTTCAAAAGTCGCTGCACCTCAGTGAGTATAGCGTTTTGTTGAACTACTCCCAACCGTCTTAGTCGTTGCACCACTGGCCTTGCTTCATCTTTTAGATTAATGTGATGTTGTACTGCCATCACACTTATGATGTGTTCATAATTAGAAATAAAAAGTGTAGAGTGTTTTATCACCACTTCCATGTAGACTGCCTTCTCCTCAGTTGATAGATCCTTAGCCAACATTTTTTCTAAACTCTCCTTCTCGACCTTTGGAAGTTGCTGCAGAATTTCACTACTAGAATGCCCTTTCAATGTAATCCCCATCACTTTTAGAGAGCTTTCTTCCTTCTCATTAGAAGACTCTTATTGAAAAAATCTTCAACATTCTCTTTTGTGGAAATGTAGATCACGCTGATCTCTTGCATGTGATCTCTCTTTGATATAGTAACAATGTATCTGAATGTGTTTCATATGAACATGAAACACTTGATTCTATGCTACTACAATAAAACTTTGACTATTAGAAAAATAGAAGAGGGTCCCTCCATATGAACATGAATTTCAAATGATAAAGGGTGTAACCAAATACATTCGATGGTCATTGTGAAAGCCTCCGTACATTTAACTTTATAGGATGAGGTAGACAGTGTAGGCTGCTTCTTGCTTAGCCAAGAAATGAATGACTAGCCTAGAAGGAACAATGTCCACTAGTAGATTGCCTTGTATCATAATCAGTAGCCCAATCTGAATCATTGTAAGCATGCATTTGTAAGTTTGCCCCCTTGGGAAATAGCAAACCATATTTACGTCCTAACCTATTATCCCCTGCAATGGGAGATCCTATCTCTGTGCCAATTCAAGATATGATTTTGGGATTGTATGCACTAACCATCGAAAATAGGCAACTGACTCAATGATAGGAACAAAGCGGACACAACTGGTAAGAAAATAGCTCCATTATAAAGATCTTGGTTGTCATGTAAACCAATGGTATACCGCCACTAGTATACGCTAGAATAGGCAATATTTACAGGATCTGTAGCCCCTCCTTGGGTTCGTGAAATGATTGGCTATACTATTGCCATTCATTAATACAACTCTCTTTAATAGTTTGTAACAACCATCTAGGGACTGCTTTGGCTGTATGTATAGCAGTCCTTTCTTGTACAACTACATTACCCATTGCCCTAGGAGAAATTGGATCCGCCAGGTTGATTTGGGGTAAGTGGGGCAGGTTTAGCATGCTATCATTGCTGATTTTCTGCATCATAATCAGTCCCCCGAACTGATAGCATACAGAAGAAGACCCTCAAATACATCCAAAGAGTCTGATGTGGCTGGCATTTGCATATGTGATACATTTTCAGAATGTGACATCTCTACTCACAAAAACCTTGTGTGTGGAAGGGTTAAACATCCAATACCCTTTGCTTTCCATCCTACATCTGACAAAAATGCATTTTATTACCTTATCGTCAAGCTTTCCATGAAGCTCTTTGGGTATATGTGTATATGCAACACAACTGAAAACGGGTAAGTAATCCATACAAGGCTTCTTGCCATATCATGCCTCATATGGTGTAATTGTCTTCAATGCTTTTGTAGGAGCATGATTCGGAAAATGATTTGCACACACAAGGCCTTCCAAGCCAGAATATATGAGGCAGCCCTTTGCTCTTCAACATGCATCTAGTCATTTCTATAAGAGCATGGCTCTTGCGTTGTGCTACTCCATTTTGTTTAGGAGTCATCATCACTATATAGACTGATGTGCAATGCCATTGTCAAACTCCCCCCTCTATCTGTACAAAGAGTCTGCACTTTCAAACTAGTTTTAGTTTCCAATTTGGCAATCAAATGTTTGAAATACATAACAAAATAAAGATGACCTGCAAGAGCATGGGTCCACATGGAATCACGTATATCGCTATGAAGTTGTAATTTTCAGATAGCACGCATTGCACCATCTAATACCTCTAAAGAGTCATAAGACTACCAAAACTTGTGTGCCCATATCTAGCATGCCATAACTTCACATTTTTTACTGCAGAAGTGAGCATAGCAAGAAAAAGCATTGTGTGATCTATTCATATAATTATCCAAAAGAAAGATATCTTTGTACAAAGTGCCAAAAAGCTTAATCATACTTTCTATCATGCACAATGCATTTTTCATCCTCAAAGATGACTTGAGATCCACTTCTGTTGAAAGTAGACATTGAAAGCAAGTTCTTGGTAATCCTTGGTACATACAAAATATCCAAAAGTTTGAAATTTGTGCCATCTGCTATTGTAATCAATATCTCACTAACACTGTGAACTTACTGAGAAGTGTTGTTGGCATAAAAAGCTTTCTTGCCGGAAGTGGCTGAATGCATAGAAGGAAACAAACACTTCCTACAAGTGATATGACATGATGCACCACTGTCAAAATACCAAGTATGTTGTGTCTCTGATGCATTAAAGGCTGACCAACCTATAGAAGAGTCATAATTACATGTAACTAAAGCATAATCCTACATGAGATTTGTTGAAACATCACTATTGGTTGTGCGAATGGCATATATTGGACAGCCATATCGGAGATCTTTTTCTTCTCTTTTACAAGCCCTTTTTCGTGTTCATCAATATAATGACTTGGCCTTTTGTACTTGTGGCATTTTCCCTTCGTTTTAAACTTGTTTGCATGATTGCTGCCCTTTTTTGAAGGCTTTTTAGTATCAGCTATGGGCTGATTTGCATTTTTCTTTCCTTTTCTTTTGCCTTTGTACTTAGGAATCATTGTTGAATCACTTGAATGTAGGGCCTATTAGCAGTCATGTGTGTCTTGTGTGGTTATCTCTTGCCTGTGAGCCTCGATCTAAGTTAGACAAGGGCATGAGTAGCACTCACATTGTATTTGTCTGTCATTTTATGTGTTTTAGGCACTCTAGATGGAGGGCAGAATAGTACATTTCTTTTTGGGAAATTTTCCATTTTTAGGGTTTTGACCCTATTTAGGGCTTTGCCACTTTTTTGCCTATATATAGGCATCTTGCCCTTACACTTTCATTTTCCATCATTGACCCTTTGTGATCAGCTAGCCGTCCTCATTGTCTGTTGGCATCCACATTGATGCATAGAGTTGCATGTTGGGATTGATTGTTGTAGCCTTGTACCTTCAGCCATTGCAGTCACATTGTTCCTTCTCTCTCTTGTGTTCTCTCTTTGTCTCCTTCTCTTTGTGTTCACTTTCCTCTTTCCGTTGTGCACTCTCACATGGTATCAAAGCCATGCGTGGGAGATAGAGATCTTGAAGGGGAGTGTGCTGTCTGCTATGAAACTTGCCAAGCACCATCCATATGTGTTGTAGCCCTTGTGTTTGTCATCAAACAGGGCCGGATGATGTGTTTCCAGCCTTTTACGGCTGTGTTTACCAGGGCAGATTTTTGGTTTCGAGCAGCTTCTGATAGGCTTGGCAACACCAGTTTTGCTGGAACAGATCTGTGTTTTCATGCAGGCAACCCCCTTTAGTCTGTGTTTACTAGGGACAGATCTGCTTTTTGGGTCTGGGAAGCCTCCTCTCAGCCAGGCGCTAGCTATTCTTTGCTGGGTGGCATCTTTGCAGGTTGGGGGTCCTGTTTTCAGGCGGACAGACTCTTTTTGCTATGTTTTTCTATTGGCTGGTCTTTTATTACCTGGGTGACTTGTTCTTGGTGTTGGGTGGCCTCTCTGTCAAGTCTGAAGTAGGGAAGATTTGTGTTTATTGCAGGTACGCCGTTTCTGGGCACCCTTAGTATTGGCCCTTGGATTTGGCTGTATTTATAGGTTGAAGATATGTTTTCATTTGCATTTATTGTTCCACCTCTTTGCCTGGGCTTGTGTGTTCCCTTCAGCGTCGAATATCCCCCATCTATCGTCCCTAAGTTAGTCTTCTTTAGCATCATGGTGCAATGGATCTTGATTATCCCAAGGACACCCGCTTATTGGTCATTTTCATTCTAGTGGCAATATCTTCTCTGTTTTCTTACAAGTACTTTTTTGAAGGACATCTATGGCTAACGTGTATGCTTTGGGGGTTGGTGTGATTCAAAATGATTCAAATTGACCACCATCATATCAATCTTTTTGTCATATTCTTCTAGGGTTTCTAGTCCCCAATTGGCATTGATTGCATATCTTGAGCATGTGCTAGTCCTACCCTCTCTTCTTGCATCCAATAAGCTGGATGGGACAAACTACTCTCTATGGTTATGTCACACAAAGTGTGAGAGAGAACAGGATCAAAGCTCAGTACAAAAAACCAGTAGGCAGTGTGAGAGTGAAGCACGACACCCAATGCAGTAGACTCAGAGAGTGTAAACTGAAAGTACAAGGTATAACCCTTAAGCCTTAGGGTTGTAGGGGGTGTACACACTCAAACACTGTAAGTGCCCGTAAGTGTGTCTCATAAGCACATACGAAATAATACCATAAGTCTGGGGAAAAAAATCTCTCCTACCAAGAGTAAAAAGTGCCCCAGTGTCCTATTGATCACCGACACTCCTATGTGAGCGTAGGCGTAAGTGAGGCGTGAGTGAAATACCCAACAACCCCCCTTGGAGTGAAGAGTGATCAAGAGTACAAGGATCTTCTGCCACCAAAGGAGATCAAATTTAAAGCATTGTGAAAAGATTCAAATTTGTCACGAGGAAGAGCTTTGGTGAAGATGTCTACCACATTACTGGTGGTAGGACAATAGACAAGGCTGATATCACCTGCATGTAGCCTCTCTCTGACAAAGTGATAATGTATCTCAATGTGTTTCGTGCGTGCATGAAACACTGGGTTCCGTGCCACTACAATGGCACTCTGATTGTCAATGAACAAAGGAGTAGGCTCCGTAACAGATACATCGCGATCAACTAGCAAGTGTCTAATCCATACGCATTCAACTGTGGTAGTGAAAGCTGCCTTGTATTCAGCTTCACATGACGATGTGGCAACAACGGACTGTTTCTTGCTAAGCCAAGATATACAAGATGAGCGAAGAAAGAAACAATTGCCACTAGTGGAGTGATGTGAATCATAATCACTAGCCCAATGAGAATCACTGTAAGCATGTCATTGCAGTGGTCCCCCTTTGGCATAAAGCAATCCAAGAGATCTAGTATCCTGCAAGTAACGGAAGACACGCTTAATAGCTTGCCAATGTAACATGCGTGGCTAATGCATATATCTACTCAGGATTGAAATTGCAAACTGTATGTCCAGCCTAGTGTTGCATAAGTAAATAAGACATCCAACTGCTGGAGCATATATGTGAATATCAAACAAATCACTGTCATCATGTAATGACAGTTTAAGTCCAAGTTTCATTGGTGTACAAACTGGCTTGCAATCTTGTAAGCCAAACTTCTCAAGAAGTTTACCAATGTATCTTGACTGTGATAACCCAATACCTCTAGCATCATGTATGAATTGAATGCCCAAGTAATAATGCAAAGCCCCCAAGTCTGACATGTCAAAAGTTTGCTGCAAATTTTGTTTAAATGCTGAAATCTGATCAGCATGTGTCCCTGTAAGCAAGAGGTCATCAACATAAAGACAAATGATTAGCATGGATCCCCCTTCTTGACTCAGATGAGCTGTTTATGAACCCTTGGCTAAGCAAGAAAGCATCTATCTTTGCATACCAAGTTCTAGGAGCTTTTTTCAGCTTGCAGACCAAGTGTTCCAAGCCCTCAACTGCAAAACCAATGGGCTCCTGCTGTACATATACTTCCTCATGAAGTTCTCCATGTAAAAATGCAGTTTTAATATCCAATTGATGCACAATCCATGCATAATGAGCAGCCAAAGCAACCATAGACCTAATGGTCGTCATAAGGGAAGTAGGAGCAAATGTCTCCTCATAGTCTATGCCTTTCTTTTGTGCATAGCCTTTGGCTACAAGCCTTGCCTTGTATTTGTCAATGGATCCATTTGCATTCCGTTTCAGCTTGTAGACCCATTTTGTTCCAATGGCTTTCTTGCCAAATGGCAAAGACACCAAATCCCATGTTTGATTCTTAATGATAGAATCCAATTCGAGCAGCTGGCTGAACATTGAGTTTACTTGCTGAAACTCTAGCTGAATCACCAAATGTAATGGGCAGCAACCCTTCAAATACATCACAGGCAGCTTGATATGTGTCTAAACCAGCCAGGGACAATTCCGATTTTTCATCAAATAGTATATTCCTACTAACAAACTCCTTTTTAGAAACATGATCATAGAGTCTGTAGCCTTTGCTCTCACTGCTATATCCCACAAAAATGCATTTAACAGCCTTGTTATCCAACTTTTTTATGAGTATCTTTGGAATATGTGCATATGCAAGGCACCCAAAGGTATGAAAGTGTCCAATAGAAGGTTTCCGGCTGTTCCAAGCCTCAAAAGGTGTAATTTTCTTCAAAGCTTTGGCAGGGCATTTGTTCAAAACATGGCAAGCACACATGACTACTTCCATCCAAAAACTATGAGGAAAGCTCTTTGCCTTCACATATATCTAGCCATCTCCATGAGTGACCGATTCTTCCTCTTTGCAATCCCATTCTGCTGTGGAGTATAAGCAGTAGTGTACTGATGGACAATATCCTTCTGCTTCAAAAAGAAATTCAGCATAGAGGACATGTATTCCCCCCCTCGGTCCGAACGGAGAGTCTTAATTTTACAACCAGACTGGTTTTCAACAAGTGCAATAAAAGCCAAGAATACATCATACACTTTTGACTTTTTAACCAAAGAATAGATCCATCAAAATAAAGTAAAGTCATCAATAAAAGTCACAAAATAGTAACATTCTCCCAATGCCTTTGTTTGCATAGGTCCACATACATCTGAGTGCACTAACTACAATTTGGATGTTGCTCTAAAAGCAACATCACGGGGAAACAAAAAATGATGTATTTTTTCCAAAATACATCCTTCGCAGCACAAGTGCTCAGGAGGTCTCTCCAATAGAGGTAATCCATCTAGCATCTGCGTATGGTACAAGAGCATTAAACTACCAAAGTTCACATACCCCATCCTAGCATGCCATAACTCTGCTTGTATCATAACAGGAGTAAGAGTGGATGTCAAATACGCTAAATGATCAAGTGAAAGAACATCCAACTCGTAGAACCCATGACATAAAGTGCCTATCAAGACCAAAGTCATGTGTTCTTTGTCTCTCACCATGTATCTGTCATCATCAAATGTGACCTGCAATCCACAACGTACCAAAGAAGAAATAGAGAGCAAATTCTTCTTTATGCCTGGCACAAATAAAGCATCCTGTAGGCGGAGAATAGAGCCATCAATGGCTGTGAGCACAATCTCCCCAATACCTCGAACAGGGTATGATGCATTGTTGGCACACTGTACAGACTTGCCAACTGTAATAGCACTAACAGAAGCAAATAAATCTCTGCGAGATGTAATATGCCTAGAAGCACCACTATCAAAAAACTAAGTGTGTGCATCCTCAATAGAGCTGAATGCTCGATTTGCCCAAGAGGTGTCATAACTGCATGTATAAAAACAATAGTTCCTATCTGCAACAAAGGACGCGGACTTAGTAGCAATGAAAGAAGTATCAGAAACAAACATTCTTGACTCCTTCTCCTTGGCAATTTGCTTCCTCCACTCAGTAATGTAGTGGCTTGGCTTCTTGCAATAATGGCATTTGCCCTTTTTGGCTTGCGTGCCCCCTTGTTTTTTGTTTGCTTGTGATGTGCTAGAAGTCCCATAACTTTGCGGAGCATTTTTCACTTGGCTGCCTTTGCCCTTTTGTCTAGCCATAAAAGCTTGCTCAGAGGCTATAGCATTCACATTACTATTTCTTCTTGTTTGCTCCTCCTCTAGAAACAAACTTACTAACTGAAGAAAAGTGATTGGCTGTGCGGCAATCCTCATGGTGAGGTTTAAGGCCGTATGAAAAGCCAAGTACGAAGGAGATAATGAGTTCAAAGTGGTAGATATCATTTGTGCATCCGAATAGTACTCATCAACATTCATGAGTTGCTCTCGCAAGTCTTGAATTTTGGATCAAGTGATCCTGAATAGAATCACCTTTATTCATTTTCAATGTCTCTAGCTCTTTCTTTAAGAAAAAGATGCGAGTCTCATTCTTGCCTACAAACATTTTCTCCAAAGTTAGCCAAGCTTCTTGTGAAGAAGTTGCTGAACAAATTTGGGGGATGATTGACTGCTGAACTGCCAATGCAATCAGTGACAAAGCCTGTGCATCCCGTGTATCTCATGCTTTTTGAGCTGCTGTTCTTTGGGGAAGTGGCTGAAGAGGAGCTGGCTAAGGTGCCCGTTGTGCACGTCCTCATGGAGGAGTAGCTGGAGCCACAACTCCAAGTCGAGCTTCTTCTCCACTGACATAATCCCAAAGATTTTTGGCCACAAGTACATTCTTCTTCATGAAGGACCAAAGTGAATAGTTATTTCCATCCAATGTGTCCTCTTTGGATACATAGGTGAAGACATCTCCTCCCTGATTTGCCATGATTATCAATTACCAAGAAAAAACAAAAGAGCAATGTCGAAGCAGAACCACACTGGAAATCTGAAAATTTTCAGAAATTGTAGAAAATAACTTTCTGCAATTAGTGTACAAAGATGCACTCTGTCAAAACTGTCTGTAATGCACGCAATTCCATGTGCAGTTAGTGTTCAACAACACTATACCGGAAAAATTCCCAAAATTTCTTGCCTTAAATTTCAAAACAGTCTTTTTGTGACTGTAACTACAGTGCATATGCCAATGTCCTCAGAAAACATGAAAGCCCTAAAATTTTTGATGAATGTGTCCAAGAAAATTGCATCCAATGTGTCCTAGACATGTTTCTGAATGTTGTGCTTGTTGCGTAGGAACCCTTGCTTCCAGAAATCTATGCTGGAATTAAAAAGAAAAATACTTGAAAATTTACGGATTGACTGGCGGCATGTGTCAGGCAAATTGACTGGCGCTTCAGATGGGCTATCTGCCGTGGTGAGGCAGTTTGATAGGTGGCTGTCTCAGGTAGGTGTTAGGCGGCGTGATTGATGGGCCTCCGAGCGTGCAATAGTTGGCGGGACATCTGAAGGCTGTGATACCAGGGGTACGACAGGTGACGAACGGCACAGGGGCGTAGTCAATGGGCGAGCAGGAGGCGTCAGGCGGGTATTGACAGGCTTAGCGACTGCATGCGGTGTTGAAGGTAGGCACAAGTGAGGCGTGTAGTAGTCTGGCAGCTGGTGCATCACAGAGGCGGGCGTTGGTCTCAGGCAAGGTGACTGTTGACTAGCGGAGTGTGTGCTGTTTGGACTGGTAGGGCAGCAGGCGTCTGGCTAGACGGCTTCAAGAAGTAGGTCAAGCTGCTGCAAGTAGTGTTGAAACTGACCCTCGGGGGGGGGGGGGGGGGGGGGGGGGGGCAATGGCGACACGGAATAGTGTTGGACTGAGCCAGAAGCTCCCAGAGACTGAGCGGAGCTGAGTTGAACTGCACGGCCAATGCTTTGATACCAAATGCGAGAGAGGAGGGGATCGAAGCTTAGCACAGAAAACCAGTAGACAATATGAGAGTGAAGCACGACACCCAATGCAATAGACTCAGAGAGTGTAGACTGAAAGTACAAGGTACAACCCTTAAACCTTAGGGTTGTAGGGGATGTTCACACCTGAACACAGTAAGTGCCCGTAAGTGTGTGTCATAAGCACATACGAAATAATACCATAAGTATGGGGGAAAAAACCTCTCCTATCGAGAGTAAAAAGTGCCCCAGTGTCCTACTGATCACCGACACTCCTATGTGATTTTTTGGATTTTGGTACTGTCCCTATATACCCCAACCTACAGTGGATCCCCATGATGGTGAGACATTAGATTTGGCAGCTTTATGAGATCCATTGAATGTCGGAGCCCGCCACTCTTTTCTCCTTTTGAGTGGTACAGATTTTGTGCTTATGCATGTTAGATGTATATGTACCGCTCCAAAAGCTTAGAGGAGATTGGCATCTCTCTTTCGGATCCAAACATTTGGGCATTGATGATCTCTTGAGCTGAAGCTACGACAGCTTTCTATCGCAAATTTCCCTATGATGAGGGATCACGCCCATCGGATGGAGCTATGGGATGAGCTTGCATCCCTCGGTACAACCATTTCTTTCGAGAACCTAGTTGTGACACTTCTCTCACATCTTCCGTCATTGACATACAATATGTTTTACACTAGTCTTCTTACTTATCATAGCCAGGAGACTCTCACTTGGAAGTAGCTAGTCCCATTGGTGCTTGCACAAGATGTGTGTCACAATGAGCTAGATTCTTATGTAGCTTGTGCACATGGTTGTGCTTATGTGGCCTTATCTCCAGGTATAGGACAAGCCAAGCAGAAGATAGGGAAGAGGAAGAAGTTGAAGTTATCTTCCGACTAATATAGATTTTGTGGGAAAGTGTAGAGGGTATTCCATGTGTCCTCATTGTGGGAAGACCTTGCACCCCGAGGAGAAGTGCCGAAGGAAACTCTCACCTTTGTTTGGGAATGAAGGGTGAATCTTCATCGGAGCCTTCGTCTAGCTCTACTTTGTCACACACTATTTCCACCAAGTTCATGTCTCTACACATTTATTCGGTGGAGGAGCCTTCCAGGATTGTCTCATCTTTTGAGCAGCATTGGCTCATTTCTAGCGGGGCATTGAATCATATGACTCCCAATGTAATTTGTTGTAGGATCTTTGTCCATCAAAGGGTATCATTACTACTAGTAGCATCTCTTTTGTGCCTATTAGTGGTGTTGGTACCTACTACCTTGTCTCTATTGCCTGATCGTTCATCGAACTGCATTTCTGAGTCCCTACATGTTCCTAACTTAGGCTTCTCTCTCTCCATTTTTGGCCTTCATAGACTTCCATTTGATTGGATTTTTATATGGAGAGGAAATCTTGCTCCGTAGTTGGCATTCTTCATCCATGGACTTCATTAGCATTGGCACTCTTCCTGCCACCCTCGGATCTGTATCTCCTTTGGTCTTCCGCCACATCAAAGATCTGAGAATGGGTGTTAGCAGTCATGTGCGTCTTGTGTGGTCATCTCTTACCTGTGAGCCTTAGTTTGAGTTAGACAAGGACTTTAGGAGGTCTGACATTGTATTTGTCTGTCATTTTATGTGTTTTCGACACTTAAGATGGAGGGCACATTAGTGCGTTTCTTTTTGGGCACTTTTGGCCATTTTTAGGTTTTGATCCTATTTAGGTTTTGCTACTTTTTTACCTATATATAGGCAGCCTGCCTTCTCACTTTCATTATCCCTCATTGATCCTTCGTGATTAGCAAGCCCTCATTCTCTCATCCCTTTGCTACTGTACGGCGCCCACACTAACATGTAGAGTTGCGTGTTGGGGCTCTGGCTGTTGCAGCCTTGTACCTTCAGCCATTGCAGTCACATTGTTCCTTCTCTTTTATGCTTTCTCTTTGTCTCCTCTCCATATTCACTTTTCTCTTTCCGTTGCGCACTCCCAGGGCCATATTCTTTCAAATCGGCTTCTTTTCAAGATGAGACTGATCAACTCCATGAATGTAAGAGGCTTAGTTGCTCCTCTCAATGACAAATCTATGGTGTGAAAACCAAGGTATGATGTTCAAAGTGATTTTCTCTATTTCACTATCTTGGATCACCTCATCAATGCAGAGTAGCTTCTCATACAAATCCTGAATGTACATGATTTGTCATGGAATCACCCTCATTCATGTGAGCATCGACCAACTCTCTTCGCAAGGAGATGTGGGTCTGATTCTTGGCTATAAATATCTACTCCAGGACAACCCAAGCTACATGTGAGGTTTGGCAAGATTGGATGTGAGGTGTGACAGCTCTTTTAACTGATAGAGTTATCAATGACAAAGCTTGAGCATCCTGAGAATCCCTTCTCTTTTGGTCAAGTGTAACAAGAGCTTAGGCAATAGCAGGTTTTCCTCAGCCTCTCTCTTGTGTGAGAGGTGTGCCAGGAGCAATTGGTATGGGTTGAACTTTATCACCCATACATAATCCCAAAGATTCTTGGCCACAAGGAGGTTCCAAATCATGAAACTCCAGAGGGAGTGGTTCATACAATCCAACTTGTTCTCATTGGTGACGATGCCAAGAACATCATCGTTATTCTTTGCCATCACTGAATAAAAACTAAATGGAAGCTGTGACTAAAACTTCCAACACGGAAGAGGCATAAATGTTCAAGATCCTCTTTGGGATCCCAATGCAAACAAGTGCACTTGCTGTATGTAGGCTGTTAAGTGTGGAATTGTTGCTGTGTACCTAAACAATGGTTGTGCCTCGATTTTTCTGCCCAAAAATTGGATCAAAACAGCAATTCAGTACTGTACCAACACCTGTAGTGTGGTTTTGAAGGCATGAGAGTGAAAAGCCCCAAATTTTTCTTTGAAAATTTTGAGGAATTGCAAAAATTTAGAATTCCTTACTGCCAATCACTAATGTCGATGATGAATTTCAAGACTTCAGCATAGATCACAGTCAATTTCAGCAAAAGCCCCAAATTTCTCATGCAAATGTCAATGACATTGCACAATATCGGCAACATAGCTAGAGTAGATGGTGATGCAGCTGGAGCAGCTTGTTTTCCAAAAACTAGTTGCTCTTTCTCCTTCAAAAATAACTCCTTTAGTCCCATACCTGCTAGCAGAAGTTGACCTGCAACTTCTTACCCCTTTGCCAAAGGGTTCTTAGGTATAAATTGAATCATCAAAACCTTCATTAAATTAGATATGTATAGTGCGCTTGCATTTTATAGTTTTTACTACAGTGAGTGTTCTGATAATACTATCTGGATAACTTTTCAGGTTCGGGATGCTGGCAATCTTCTGACTGGAGCAGGATTTGCTCTTCCAACAGTAGATGTTGACAAGTATATTATGCGATATCCTAGTGGTATTGTCTTGTCCTCTTAAATTTTGAAAATGTTGAAATTCAATCTAGAGCAGGGTGTCTTTATTTCTATTGTCTACATTGGGGTTTTTCTTGCTAATGGCAGCGATGGAATTGATTGACCATTTAAGAAGCATGGGTGAAAGTAATGCTGTTTCACAGAGGGTCAAGGTATGGTGTCCATTTGTACCTACAAGCTTAGTTAGTGTGTTTGGAAGTTTTGCTTCAAAAGAATACACCCTCTTGCTCTGTAGTCATTACGAAGGGACACTGCAATAGCAGCAGCTGCAGCTTATGGTGCAATGTTTGGAGACTGTGATGGCATCACTGCAACATTTCAGGTGATTGTACAGACAACTTTACGCATGTCATTTGCATTCATCATTACAATTTTTGAAATATCACATTTTCTATTCTGCATGCTATTATATTTTCTGCTAATAGTCATGTCTGTGATCTGTAATCAGGTAATTTACATGGCAGGTTGGTGTCCACATCCTTCACAGCAGGGTGCCAAGAAGAGAGGCTCAGCAACTGTTTCATTTGAAGATATCCAGAAAGTGTTTGGAAGCCAAGAAGGGCAAAACACATGAGCCCGTTTTTGAGTCTTTGACCCTCCAAATCAGCAAGGGTTTTCATGTTCTTGAACAGATTATGTGGATATTGCATGTCCACTTCTCTGAAAACAGGCTGTAATTTGAGAATTTTTAAACAGTAACAAGTGGTAAAAAACAGTAACAAGTGATAAAAAACAAGCTGCAGATAATCAGTTGCTCTGTGCAAAATTTAGTATCTGATATTTCACCGTTTTTGCCCATATATGAGATCCAGATTTAGCTGAATTGGCTGTACGTGGCATTTTGTGAGTTTGTTGGTATCTTAGTCTTTCTCTGGTGTTCCATGTTTCACATAAGAAAATTGGATTGCTATCAAGATTTTGATACTGAATGGTTGGAAAGGGAAGAGTGATCAAATAGAATGTGGTGCTTCTATCGTATCATGCTTCTCAGAAATGAGAGACTTGGTTCTTTCCAGGTTACAAAGGATGCAAGTGATGGGTCATTCTAGGTCATGAGAAATGAGAGACTTGTTTTTTTCTAGGTTTTGACCCTACAGTTAAAGTACAGCATGCTGCTTAATATTATGGTCGTTAAATATACTTATGTATTAGAATTCAGAGAGAGAGGTGGACCAAGACACAGGCAGTAAGGGAAGCAGACATGCTCCCTTCAGTTCATTCCATTCCATCAACACACAGAAGTAGCCTTCACATACCTCAAGATCCTCCTCATTGCATCCAAGTGCGGCTTCATAGGCTTCTGCATGAACTGGCTTATCAGTCCAACTGAATAGCTAAGATCCGGTCTAGTAATGGTAAGATAAATCAGGCTACCCACCATTTGTCTATACATAGTGACATTCTCAATCTCATGTCCAACATCTGCAAGTAGCTTAACATTTTGCTCCAATGGAGTGCTCAAAAACTTGCAATCCAACATACCATACTTGGTCAACATGTCTTGTGCATAGTGCTTCTGCAACAACCAAGTACCATGAGGTGTAGACACAACCTCAATCCCAAGGAAATATTTCAATTTACCCAAATCTTTGACTTGAAATTCAGCATGTAACATTTCCTTGATCTCTCAAATTCCTGTGACATCATCACCTGTAATGATCAAATCATCCACATAGATGACTAATATCACATAATCAGCCCTTGTCTTCTTTGTGAATAGGCTATGATCAGCCGTGCCCATAGTAAAACCAAGTTTCTGTAAGCATGCACTTATCTTAGCATTCCAAGCTCTAGGTGCTTGCTTCAGTCCATATAATGCTTTCTTCAATCTACACACATATATAAGAAAATCTGGATGTACATAGCCCTCGGGCTGATCCATGTATACTTCCTCAACCAAATCACCATTGAGAAAAACATTCTTCATATCCATTTGATACATACTCCATCCTTTAGATGTTGCCAAAGCAATCACTGCCCTCACAGTTACCATTTTAGCAACAGGGCTGAATGTCTCCTCATAATCAAGACCATATTGTTGTGCATACTCTTTTGCCACAAGTCTTGCCTTGTATCTTTCCAATGTGCCATCTGATTTGCACTTCACTTTGTATACCCATTTGCAACCAATAGCCATTTTTCCTTCAGGCAAATCAACCAAATCCCAAGTGTCATTTTTAGCCAATGCTGAATATTCCTCATGCATTACCTTGCACCAATGATCATCCAAGATAGTTTCAAAAAACTTTGTGGGTTCCTTGAAGCTAGTGACTTTTGCCATATATGCATAGTGCCTCACTGTGTAACCACTCTATGTAAGTCTATCCATAGGCTTCTTGACTCTTTCTGATCTCCTCAATTGAGGTGCAGTATGAGACTCTCCTCTCTCATGAGGTGGTACATACCTATGTCTCACACTAGGAGTCACATCACCAAGTTTGCCTTTGCCTTTATCCACATGTCTCCCCCTCACTGACATATCCGTGCCAGTGGACAAAGATGCTGAAGTCCTTAATCTACCTGTCCAAGGACTAACTGATGAAGTAGCATCTTTAGAATGCCCAGAAATTTCTGCACTTTCATTTGTACTTGCATGTACATAAGTGTCCTGACAAACATCATCATCATTCATCAAAGTGATCTTCTTCTCATGCCATGATTTCAGCTCATCAAGTACCACATCTCTTAAGACCAATGTCTCATGAATAGAAGGATTGTAGCATTTGTACGCTTTCCTATCTTGTGCATACCCAATAAAGATGGCCTTTTTTGCCTTTGGATCAAGCTTCTTCCTCTTTTCATTTGGAACATGTACATATGCCAAGCATCCAAAAACCTTAAGATGGCTAATGTCAGGCTTTATCCCATAAAGCCTCTCATGAGGAGTCACCTCATGTATATTTGCTGTTGGTGTACGATTCATGACATATACTGCAGTCATTACAGCCTTTGCTTAATATGCATTTGGTAGGCTCTTCTCATTCAACATGGCTCTTGCAGATTCCATGATCACCCTGTTTTTCCTTTCTGCCACACCATTTTGTTGTGGTGTGTACCTATTGGGAATAAAGGCCTCGTGCCTTTTAAATGTACTTGGGTGTGAACACACCCTTAGCACTTATAAGTACACATATATATCTATCTAAAAACCTAAAGGTACACACTCGTCATTGTACTTGAAAACGTGCTCACTCTCTACTTTGCTCTCTCGCACTCTCTCTTTGTCTCTCACTGTGCGTAGTGACTGTCTCCCTCGATCTCCGTGCCTAATCGGTCCCTACAAATTGGTATCAGAGCGCAGAGTGCACGCTCCCCGAGTTCAAAGGCAGCTCATGTACACTGAGGCAGCTCATGTATAATAGTTGAGTGTGTGTCTGTCGCCAGATAGGGGAGAGGAAACAGTTGCATGTGACCAGCGACACGGGCAAGGCCAAGCGACTGGTCGAGCGTGGACCAGCATGAACTGATGGGATAGTCGGGTGCAGGCATGGACCAGCAATCATGTCCAAGTGTCGTCGCGAGCAGTAGCAGGTGTGATAGGCAGCAACAGGGCTCACGGAGGGGGCCAACGGGCATCACACGTGACGTCTGCAGGGAGCCGTGACCAGCCCATGATGGACAGGTGACGCGTGTTAGACGGCAGCCAGCGGGGTTCCAGGTCATGCGACGTGACATGACTGGTAGGTCAACGGACCTCGTCACGTCATTCTTTGTGGGCCAAAAATTCATTTTTTTGTTTTCTTATAAATTCTCTTGGAATTTCCCCTTGGCTCGACGGGGGTTCGCACGCACAAGGAAACTGTGCAACTCTGTGCAATCTTGGCCCGAACATTTGGGGCTTTTCCCAGATTTGGGGATTGTGATGCAGAACAAGCAAATTTGTCTCAAAAATTGCAGGAATTTGTGACATTTTGCCCCCGACATTTGGGGCTTTTAATATACATGCGCAAACTGGGCTGAAATTAACCCAATTTCTCGACATTGAGGCACATTGGACCCCGTGCAATTTGGGGCTTCTGCAGTTTGGGCAAAATCTGTGCTGCATTTGGGCATTTTATGTACATGCAGGTTGAATTCTGTGCAATTTGGACATCAACACTTGGTAAAATTTGGGGATTTTGCTGAATTTGCTCTATTTTGGCAAAACTGGCCTGTCCTATGCATGATAGAGGAAATGTAGATGTGTGTTTGATGCTTTGAGCACAAAATTTTGGGGCTTTTGACCGTTCGTGTCAAATTTTATGCCTGTGGGTACATGTACAACAGAAATTGCAGCTGAAATTTTGGGATTTCTCATGTAATGTGATGCATATGCCCTTGGAACAACTGTAATCAGTTGGATAATGCTGTAGCATATGGTTTGGTGCTCTTGAAAATTTAATTACAGATCTGAAATCTGTACTTCTGCATGGTTATTTATTGCTGATTGGTACTTGTTTGTACCTTGGTTACTTCGGTGACAGTTTGGGCCTGCATTTGCTGGTTTTTTTGTTACGTTTGGGCTGAAAATCATGGCTGGTAGCAATGACAGCAATAATCTGATGCACATAAAGAAGCTTGAAGGCGCACATAATTTTGCAATTTGGCAAAAGCAGTGCTACAATATTCTGTTACAAAAGAAGTAGGCAAAGCCGATCAAAACCAAAAGGGCAAAGCCCGCGGACATGGATTAGGACGATTGGGATGAGTTCTTCCAGTCTAGTCCATATAGCATATGCAAAATCCAAACCTTCAATGTTGAAGAGCAAGGCATCAGAAATTTGTATCCACTTCATGTATCTAGTGTGCGTGATCATGTTGTTGCCGTGACCGAGCAGCCAAGCGTTTCTTTGTAGCATGGCCAATTGGGACACATGAGTCAAACATGAATGAAAGTGCTTTCTCGTTTGGGTTACTTGCCTTGTCTTCATTATGCTGATTTTGAGCATTGTGATCATTGCATTTATGGCAAACATGCACAGACATCTCACAAAAAGTCTCTTTCTTTGAAATCTTCTCGTTTAGAGTTAGTACATTCGGATGTATATCAAATGCCAGGATTATCTTTAGGGGAAAAGAAATATTTTGTCACCTTTGTCAATGATGCTATACGGAAAGTATGGGTTTATCCTATTCGTAGCAAGGATGAAGTGCTTGACAAGTTTAAAAATTTCATGGCATTGGCTGAAAATCAGACAGATAAGACACTTAAGTGTCTTCGCTCTAACAATGGTGGGGAATATGTGTCCAAGGCCTTTCAGGCATTTTGTGACAGCAAAGGGATAAAGAGAGAGCTCACTGCCCCTCATTATCCGCTCCAAAGTGGAGTTGCAGAGCATATGAATCGGACCATACAGGATAAGGTCTGTACGATGCTATCTCATGCTGCATTACCCCATGGTTTTTGGGTAGAGGCTGTTATGACAGCCGTTCACTTAATTAATCGGTCACCAAATAGGTCTTTGAGGGGGGGAGTTCCCCAAGAAGCATGATTGGGCAAGCCACCTTTATATGCTCATCTGAAAGTGTTTGGCTGCGAGGCTTTTGTGCACATTCGTAAAGAAAAACGCAGCAAACTTGAGCCAAAGTCCTGTAAATGCATTTTCCTAGGATATCGTGACAAGGATGAAATGGGTTATAGATTGTAGGATCCCGAGAAAAGGAAAGTAGTACGCAGCAATGACGTTATCTTCCGGGAAGATCGCATGCACAAGCAGCCCGAAAAGATTGAGGAGGTCCGTAGGGTTGTATTCTAGAAAGAAATACCTTTTGGACAGTAAAATGTGCCTACTGAACAACAGCAAATATATGCTGTAAATGAACCTGTAAATGTAAGAAATGATGCTGGAAATGATCAGCCAGCTATAGCCAATGAAAACGAGCCATTACATGTGCAGGAACAGCCAGGACAGCAAGCTGTTAATGCTGATTTGCATGCTGAAATGCTAGGACAGGATGCTGAAAATGGAAATTTGCAGGAACAACTAGCAAACAATGACCACTGGGTTAGGAGATCGTCTAGAGCTACTAGACAACCTGACAGGTTTGTTCCTGGTGCAATTAATGTGGCTGAATATGTCATGCTAACAGATTGTGGTGAATTGTCTTGCTTCAAGGAAGCAATGGATAGACAGGACAACAAGAAATGATATAAAGCCATGCTGTCAAAGATGGAATCTCTTGAAAAAAATGACACTTGGGACTTCGTGTAGTTGCCTAAAGGGCAGAAAACCCTTCCATGCAAATGGATTTACAAGATGAAGGTCACTTTTGGTTCCTCACCAAAGTGCAAAGCAAGATTGGTTGCAAAGGGGTACAAGCAAGAGCATGGAATAGACTTTGATGAGATTTTCTCTCCTGTAGTCAGGATGACTACATTGAGAACCATTTTGGGCTTGGTTGTAGTTGAGGATATGGAGCTCATACAGATGGATGTAAAGACTGTGTTTTTATATGGTCATCTGTATGAAGACATATATATGCAGCAACCTAAAGGGTTTGTTGAACAAGGGAAAGAAAAAATGGTATGAAACTCAAAAGGAGTTTGTATGGGCTGAAACGAGCACCAAGAGAATGGTATCATAAGTTTGATACATTCATGCAGTCCCATGGCTTTCATAGAAGTCAAGTGGATCACTGCTTGTATACCAAGAAGACAACAGATGGTAGCCTGATTATCTTGGTTTTGTATATTGATGACATGCTGATTGCTTGCAGGGATACTCATGCCTTGGATTCATTGAAGCAAAGTCTTCGTGGCAGCTTTGACATGAAGGATCTTAGTGACGCAAATCGCATTTTTAGCATGCGAATAGTCAGAGATAGATCAAAAGGCTTACTCTATCTATCTCAGCAGGAGTATATCTCCAAAGTTTTGTAGCATTTCAATATGGAGGGGGGGAAAACAATTGGGGTTTCATTGCCTCCATATGTGAAACTTATTGCCAAGGACAGCTCTACATGTGATGATGAGAAGGCTAAAATGGCCAAGATACCATATGCTTCAGCTGTTGGCAGTTTGATGTATGCTATGGTTACTACACGTCCTGACATTGCCTTTGCAATGGGAGTGGTTAGCAGATATATAGCAACCCCTAGCAAGAAGCATTGGGATGCAGTGAAGGATATTATGAGATACCTCAAAGGCACAAAGGAGTTGTGCATCTGCTTTGGAAAGCAGAAGGCATTTATTGTTGGCTTTACGGATGTAGACTATGTTGGTCATTCGGACTGCAGGAGAAGTCCACCTCTGGATATGTGTTTACTTTCATAGAAGCAGTCTCTTGGATCTCCAGGCTACAAAAGTGTGTTGCATTGTCTACTACAAAGGCAAAGTATGTGGCTGCCACTGAGGCATGCAAGGAGGCTTTATGGCTTTCACGTTTGGTGGGAGAGCTTGGCATCACCCACAAAGTTACCTGTTCTCCATTGTGATAGTCAGAGTGCTATCATGCTAGCAGGGAATCCTGTCTTTCATGCAAAGACAAAGCATATACAGGTGAAGTACCACTTCATTAGAGATGTACTTGACAGCAAAAGCATTGAACTTGTCAAAGTGCATATAGATGATAACCCTACAGACCTTCTCACGAAGGGTCTTCCAGCAGAGCGGTTTGCTCGTTGCCGACAGATGATGGGAGTTGGATAGATATATGTATTTCAACTTTGTACATACCTAGACTTAGTTGATTATTTTCTCCTCTTAAGGCACATTGCCTTTAGGTGGGAGATTGTTAGGAATAAAGGCCTCGTGCCTTTTAAATGTGCTTGGGTGTGAACACACTCTTAGCACTTGTACTTACACATATATATCTATCTAAAAACCTAAAGATACACACTCGTCATTGTATCTGAAAACGTGCTCACTCTCTACTCTGCTCTCTCGCACTCTCTCTCAGTGATCAAAGTCTTTAGAGACATTCTCCACCACTATCAGATCTCAAGCATGAGATGTAGCAAGCCAATTCTTTCTCCACATGTCTCTTGAAATCCTGAAAAGCATCCATGACATCACTCTTGTGCTTAGCACATACAACCATGTGTATCTACTTTAGTCATCTATGAATGACACATAGTAACGTGATCCCCCAAAAGATGCATTCTGTGAGGGTCTCCATACATCAGAATGTATAAGCTGTAATGGTCTAGTAGTAGTGCTTACATGCCTCATAAATGGAAGCTTTGATTGCTTTCCAAATTTACAAGACTAACATACATGTCTTAATTCCGCATGCTTGAACTTAGGGAGGCCAAGTACAACTTGCTTATGCTGCATATTCTTCAGCTTTTGAACATTTACATGACCGATCCTTTTATGCCATATCTCAATATCGCTTATTGTAGCATTGTTGTGTGAGTACATAGCAACATTCAATGCTGGAATTTTCGTATCCAATGTAAACATTCTACCATTTCTTTTGCCTTTAGCAATGAGTTTGCATCCTTGACCATTCTCTTCAATGTATCATTCATCTCTATTGAATCTAACTTGTAGATTCTGTTCAGCCATTTGTCCCACAAAAAGCAAGTTTTTGGTTATGGAGGGTACATGTAACACATCATAGAGACTCTCTTTCCTGTCACCATGCATCGTCAAGGGAATAGTACCTGTATGCATAATGTCATGCTGCGTATCATCCCCTGTGCAAACATATCCATGAGCACCTTGTATCAATGTGTCAAACCACTCTTCATGAGGAGTCATGTGGTTAGATGCCCTTGAGTCTATATACCATACATCATTTGCTTTGCCTTGTACAAGCAACCCTTTCGTCACATGTTGCATTGCAAACAACCTGTCATCCTCCTGCATACCACTAGAAGAAGCATAATTATCATGCTGCTTTCCTCTTGCTCTCTGATCATTTTGCTTATTGTAGCAATCCTTAGCTACATGCCCGTATTTGCCACAATAATGGCAATCCTTATTCGCATTTGATTGCTGTCCATGACTCATTTGAGGCTGCTGCCAAGTGCCTCTTCCTCTAGGTGAATAACCTCCTCTTCCACGAGCATTTGAGGCACCTCTATTTACTTGAGGTTGCCTATTTTGCCATCCAGTAGCTTGCTGTCCATGGGCTGCATATGCATTTCCAACACCTCTTCCTCTAAAATTTGATCTTCCTCTTCCACCTCTACCCCTTTGATTGGAGTAGAAGACACTGTCCCTGCTGTTTTTAGACTCACTGGAACTTGTTTTGAGTCCAAGTTTCACTTCTTTATGCAATAGAAGTGCCACAAGTTCATCAAAGTCAGGCTGCTCCTGACGCACTGAAATGGAAGTATCAAACTGGTTATATTCCTGTCCAAGTCCATGGAGGGTAGTAGCCACCAAATCATCATTGTCAACTTCAGCTCCAATTGAGCCTAGTTGTTCTGCAATGGATCTGATCTCACTGACATAATCTTCAATAGAACTTCCATTCTTGGATATGTGGCTGAATTTTTGCTCCAGTTGTGTCTTTCTCGCATGAGTGACATGCCCATAATTCTTCATCAATAAGTCCCAAGCAGCTTTTGGTGAGGTATAGTTTGCAATTTTCATAGCTTTTGTGTCTGACACACATAATGACAACCAATGCAAGACCTTGCTAGCCTTTTCCAACCAAGTCCTGTTTGCCTATAACTGATCCTGTGTTGGAGGTCTATCCTTTGGTAGCTTGGGCTCATCTTCAAGACCTGTGACTAGGTCCCAATAGCCTCTTCCAATTAAGAAATTAGACATCTCGAATTTCCATAGAACAAAATTATTGCAGTCTAGGTTTTCACCAACTATGTGAGTGATAGTATCCTTCTCTCCTGTGTTTACCATTTTCAAGGTCTTAAGCTTTGCAAAACCAGTAGATTTTAGTTCACAACAATGTCATATATTTCCAAACATGTGGCAAAGCATTAAATGTAATAGCATTCCAACCAAGTAGCATTGTTTGATCAGTAGACATGTAGGCATATGCAGCATTCAATGACTGGCAGCAATCTGTAATCAGCAGTCTGTAAGTAACCAGCTGTATATTCTCTATATCCCAATGAGGTTATTCTCAGCTCAACCAAGCCATAAACCACAACAGCCAGGTGTCACAATCTCTGGGAGTCAATACATAACTCAATAGACCCAATGCTTGTATGCTTGCTGCAAACTGTTAACAGTCAGCCCCACTGCAAAAACTATAGTAAATCAGTTCAAAACTAAGCATTTAATGCTTACAACATTCCACCTTTACACAACCAATCAATTTCTCAAGGTGCCAGCAGGCAATGTACTTCAATACCCTGTAATGCAACCAGTTTGTTTTTTTAATTGTAAAACTTTCAGCAATAACCACTACTGCATTTCAGGTTCACATGAATGGCTCCTCGGTACAAAATGTTCTTTCCTAGATGTCTGCTTTATTTCAGCTCAATGTGCATACAAAACAAAACCCAAGTGCTCTGCACTTTGTACACCACAAGCACCAAGAATCACCAGTTTGTCTAGCACAGCAGACAGACCAACATATGGCTTCCTAATCGCATGGTGAGAATTTCAGGGCAACACTGATCTCGCCCTGTGGCTGCCCTTTCTGTCCAAGCACCTTGAACTTTGTGGGATGAACGCCACCTTTAGAGAAGACTTTATGCAATGGAACCACAACAGTTCCTAGTGGATCATCTGCTCGATCATCATCTTTATCAAAAAGCTTGATCAGAACCTCAGTCACTTCATTATCTATATTGAAGGTGAATTGCTCATCCCAAACAGGATCGGTAGTAGACTTAATCACTCAGCTTTTCTGGATTTCCTTGTGGCAATAGATAACTGCATGGGGATTAGACTTTCCAAATGTATCCGAATCCAACAACCCATGAGGTTCCAGAAGATGAAGGTCCAATATGCCGTGATGGACCTTTGGAAAAAAAAACATCTATTTTTCCATATGCACCTGAGTTTGCAGCATTCAAGGCCCTCCACCTCCATCAATTTGACACCTTCATAAGCCTCCTCTACTACTTTTAGCTTGTTCTGCTCTGAGGGTAGACATCCTTTGTTGATGCTGCTCCTGAATCTCCCTCTGCTTGAGTTCTAGTGCCTCTCAAATACACTCCTGATGCCTGTAGCTGCAAAATTGGGTGAGTTGCTCACTGGAAAGTTAGTATGGCCCAGCAATGTGACAAGCACAGTTGTCACATCGCCACCTGGCTGCCACTTCAAACATGCTCAGCAGGTTGCAAAGCACTTTAAACAGAAAGTCTCCGGCTTGAGCCCGGAACAGGCATTGCTGAAATATGGCTCAGGCTTATCACCCCTGCTTGTATGAGCATATGTGCAGGGCCAAGCTGACCCCGAAATTGCATACAAGTTCTTCAAGCTTGCTCAGGGACAGAGCGGATATAAGCATAACAATGCGACATACAGTGCAATGTTCAATTCTGTTTGTAAAACCAAGCATTTTCACATACTAGACCAGCTGCTTGAAGAGATGAAGACAGAGAACTGCTCAATCAATGCTACAACATTCACATTTGTGTTGCAATTGATGGCTGCAGAAGGTTTGCAGCTTGGTTGATGCCTGATATGCAAACTGAAAAAGCACCATTTCCTGCAACTAGGTTGTCCTCCAGCTTCGATCGACATCCTATATCCTTTTCATTGCAGCTTGTGAGCTTGTAGGAGGAACAGAAGCAATGGCAATGCCCTCTGCATGTGCTCTGATACCATATTAGAATTCAGAGAGAGAGGTGGACCAAGACACAGGTAGTAAGGGAAGCAGGCATGCTCCCTTCAGTTCATTCTATTCCATCAACATAGTCTCAAAAGTCAACTATGTACAATACACACTAAAGATCAAAATGACCTAGATCTAACCATGGTTAAGTCAATGTGACTTAACCTTATTCACTAAGGTAAACAACTGATAGAAGACTAATGAGCTTGAATCTCAACATTATGTGGGTGAGTACTTAAGTGGTTGCAATAAGGAGGAAATTGTTGAGCTCAAGCAAGAACTGTAGTTAAAATACAGATCTCAACACGCGCACAATTGGCACACACACATGCACATTCCCTCTGCAACACTGAGTAAAAGAGGATAAAATGACTAAAGATTGGGTACAATCTCCACACATGGTAATGAAGGGTTCTCCCATTATCATGCATTTGATTGCATTATATTTGTCCAAAAGCAAGCCTTAAACATGCACAATGGCAAATTTAACAATGTGTGCCTTGCAATGTTTTTGGGTCATTTATGATAGGAGGAAACAAGATTGCAATCCATGTTTTGAAACAATAATAATGAATATTTGCTTGCTTAAAGTAAAATAATAAGAGGTTGCTCAAGGTTGCATATTCTTTTAAAAACAATTCATTATGGATTATTGAATAAATGAATTGTAGCACCATATGACTTGCAAAAGTCACATATATGTTTCACAAGGGGTAAACAAACCTTGTCAAGTGAAAAAACCAGCTAACAACTCAACTTGGCAATAAAATCCTTCAACCATTGGACTTTATATATTAATTGGATCCATGAATGAATGTTGACTTGGGAATCAATCTTAAACCTAATATTTTTACAATATTGAAAGGATATAAGTGAAAGAAAACCACCAACAAATAGTCTAAGGATACTTAGTGCTATTTTGAATATAGAGATATCAATGAAACAAATATGTGAGTTTGAAGGGTAACTTCTAAAATGTATTTGCCCTAGGTCTTGGTTGTGTTTTTATCTTGAAAACTAAAAGACAAACGAAAGTCACTAATAATGCAATCTTGATTTGTTATCTTAGGGGTTCTATTACCAAGAAGCCTTGTATATCACGTGCATCCAATAGTAAATTTCTTTTAATGTGAATTGAAAAATAAAGCGTGCTTGCTAGTACATGATTTTTAAGTTATTGAAATGGCAAATAGAAGTACTGTTAATTAATAAGAAATATTTTAAAATGATTTATGGTAGAAGATTATTATCAATATGCCATTTGTTTGAGAGTTTCTATTGTTGATATCTTATTGAGGATGATTCTTTTGTGCTTATGTAAGTCAAAAGTTATGATTGTTAAGTTCAACAATCATATATTACACAAGCCAATCAAAACACAACGCCATGGATTTTTGAGGTAATCATTTACCTCCTAATTTATATGAACGCTTCCACATTATTCACAAAATCAATGGTATAATTTCTTCATAGGATATGTTTAGTTACATGACATTATTTGTTTGTAGGCTACATAGATAGTCCACTTTCTTGAAGCTTTCAAAGTGCTAGATAACTTCATGTTTGATAGTAACTACATTGAGAATATTTTGATATACGTTATAATCTTGACCTTTCATTATGTTAAAAGAAGCTTCAAGACTTTTATAGTTTTTTTACATGTAAAATTCTTTTTCTCAATAACTAATGTGCATCATTTTATTTTGAAATTTTGCTCTACTGATCTATGTGCATAATTTTCATAGATGCAAAGCATTCAAAGTTTTCAACATAGTTCATATTAGAGATTACAATAGGTATTTGCCACTAAAAATGCAAAAAATGAAATTGGTATGGAAGTATAACTATATTAATAATTCACCATAAGAAGTTGATTGTTAATAATTACTTACTTATGATAGTGTGCTCATATCCAAAATAAGGGATTAATGAATACATTTGGTAACATAATATTAAATTGACACCTTTTATGTCTTATTAATTGATCTAACCTACAAGGACATTTTAAGACATTAAATTCTTGATGAAATTTTATGGTTTGATAGTTGTCATGATCTAATTATATTGTGGAAAAAATTGGAGTTCATTTTGATATTCATTACATCTTCCATTTTGAGTTTTATTGAAAGCTTTTAGGTCAAGTTGTCATAGAAACATTACTACACACAAGTTATACATCCATGCTTATTTCAAGGGTTTTGGATATATAATGTAGGTGCAAAAAGTTAGAATTATTGTTGAAGTAACTATTGGAACAAAGATATCAAAATGAGCCCCAAAATAAGTGTCAAAACTTTTTGATGCTTATTTCAACAATTATAGGATATTCTTACACTTCTTTTAATAATTACAGGATAGTTTCTGGGGAGATTTCAATATATATAAAGTTTTTTTTTTTGGTAGAGAAAATATATACGACAAAATATGTACATACTTGCTATTTAGTGCACAACAAAGAAGCGTATTAAATATAAAATAGAAGAGATGTGCACTAAATTTAAGAAAAAGATTACTCTTTATATATATAGAAAAAGTTGACACATCCATACTATCTATGGCATATAGTGTGTATAGTATGTCAAGATTGTGGGAGAGAAGGAAGGAGTCTCACTTGTAGCTTTATTGCTTGCACAATGAGGGAATACACACAAAGGTGGAGGTTGAAAACAGTTTTCCTCTTCTTAGTTGTGTAAGCCAAAAAGAACTCTAGTACAAAGAAATAGAAGAACCCTATATATGGGTCTCAAACCAAAGACAACTAACTAAGGTAGTATACTAACTGAGCCACGAACTAGAGTAGATAAGGATAGCTGTCATCTAGCTATTATTCATGGGTGGTGTACCAACCGCATCTGCAACTGACAAGTCGGTGACATAAATGCACAACGGTCACCCTGGCATATCACGAGTGGAGCTCGATATCTCAACACTCCCCCTCGAGCTCAATCCCAATTCCTGCACACCAAGCAGGTCTTTGAACTTGCGCAGCTTCTTTGCGCCCAATGCCTTCGTGAATATGTCAGCTACCTGATCCTCTGTGCTGACATAAACTAGATCAATAAGACCTAGTAAAACCCTCTCCCGCACATAGTGATAATGCACCTCAATGTGCTTTGTTCTAGCATGATAGACTGGGTTATTTGCCAAGTGTATACTACTCATGTTGTTACAATAAATGACAACTGGCCTATCTGTAGACTGATGCATATCATAAAGTAGCTTATGCAACCAAGCTACCTCACATGCAGCCATTGCTGCGCCCTTGTACTCAGCCTTTATGCTGGACAAGGCAACTGTAGGCTGTTTCTTGCTGCTCCAAGTGATTGCAGCACTCCCAAAAGAGAACACATATTCACTGGTAGATCGTCTATCAGAAATACTACCAGCCCAATCAGCATCAGTGTATCCATGCAACTGTATCTGAACCCCAGTCTCATAAAATAGTCCACACTGCAATTTGGACTTCACATATCTGAGTATGCGTCTAGCCGCATCCAAATGTGGTTTCCTTAGAGCCTGCATAAACTAACTTACCAATCCAACAGCATAGCTCAAATCTGGTCTGGTAATAGTCATATAAATCAAACTTCCTACTATGCGTCTGTACATAGTAGGGTCTTCCAAAAGCTCACCTGCATCTGCGCTCAGCTTCACATTCTGCTCCAAAGGAACTGAAATAGGCTTACAGTCTGTCATCCCATATTTGGACAGCATGTCCAATCCATACTGCCTCTGCAAGAGCTGTATCCCACTTGGTGATCTAATCACCTCAATGCCCAAGAAATAACGCAGCTCTCCCAAATCCTTCATCTCAAACTTCCGCTTTAATAGCATTTTCACATGAAGGATATCTTCATCACTGTCACCTGTCATAATCAAATCATCAACATAAATGACAAGTAGCATAATACCTTTCTCTGTTTTTCTCACATAAAGTGAGAAATCTGCCTTGGAAATCTGAAAGCCAATAGTGACAAGATACTGTCCTATCTTGTCAGACCATGCTCTAGGTGCTTGCTTCAAGCCATACAAGGCTTTCTTCAACCTGCAAACAAACTCAAGATGAACAGCATGCACATAACTTGGTGGCTGCTCTATATAGATCTCTTCTTGCAAATCACCATGCAAGAAGGCATTCTTTACATCCATCTGATGTAAAGACCATTCCTTTGATGCAGCCATAGCAATGACTACTCTTACGGTTGCCATCCTTGCAACCAGACTGAATGTTTTTTCATAATCAATGCCATATGTTTGTGCATACCCCTTGACTACTAATCTTGCCTTGTATCTGTTCACAGAACCATCTGTATTGTGCTTCACCTTATAAACCCACTTACAGCCAATTGCATTCTTACCTTTAGTCAAAGGTACAAATTCCCATATAGCATTTACTTCCAAGGCGTCCATTTCTTCATCCATGGCTTTCTCCCATATTTCTTTTCCCATGGCTTGCTCAAAAGAAGTGGGTTTTGGTTCCTGTATCACTTTGACCATATATGCATAGTGAATGGCTATAAATCCATCATATTTCAGCCTATCCACAGGATACCTAGCTCTGGTAGACTTGCGCAAAGTAGGTTCACTCCTAGGTACTCTCAAAACATCCCTGATCTTCCTTACTCCAGGTGTAACAATAGAAGGAATACCCAACTCATCATCAATGCTCTGTTCTGAGCCACTGGATTCACCATCCACATAAGAGTGACCTGCATTCACATCAAACATAGGCTGATCTACCTTCTCTTTTCCTTTTCGTGATACCTGAATACCACTATCTGCATTGCTTTGAGAAGATTCTCCTGATCTCAATCTGCCTGTCCATGGCGAAGAATGTAAACCACTGCTAGAGAACACTCCAGGTCCACTAATATTTTGTGACTGCTGCTGTGAATTCTGTGCAGCATTACCATTTTGTGCATCTACATCATCAATCACATTTATTGGTTTATACCAGCTACTCATCTCATAAAAAACATCTCTGCTCACTGTAAACTTACGAGTAGAAGGGTTATAGTATCTATACCCTTTCTGCTGCAAAGAGTAACCAATAAAGATGCACTTCTCAGCTTTTGGATCCAACTTGAATCTCAACTCATCTGGCACATGAACATAGGCAATGCAACAAAAAATTTTCAAATGAGAAATATCTGGTTTCCTACCAGTATACCTCTCCTCTGGAGTCATTCCATGTATTGCTGCAGTGGGAGTCCTGTTCATTATGTAGACTGCTGTAGCAACTGCTTCAGTCCAATAAAAATCTGGCAGGTCTTTTTCATTGAGCATGGCACGAGATACCTCTCGAATATGCATGTTTTTCCTTTTTGCAATTCCATTTTATTGTGGGATATGACTGCATGAATATTGCTGCTTTATGCCATGCTCCTGTAGGAACCTTGCAAACTCATTTGAGAGGTACTCTCCCCCTCCATCTAACCTTAGGCATTTTATTTGTAGGCCTGTTTCTTTTTCAACCACAGCTTTAAGAGTTTTGAAATGCCCAAAAACTTCACTTTTCTTTTTCATAAAATACACCCAAACTTTTCTGCTATAGTCATCAATAAAAGTAACAAAATAATGACAGCCTCCAAGAGATGCAGCTTTAGTAGTCCACACATCAGAGTGGATTAATTCCAATGGCTTCTTACTCTCTTGAACATGTCTAGGAAATGCATGTTTTCCAAACTGACAGGCTTCACATACCTTATGCATTTCTGCAACCTTGAATTTTGGCAATCCTGCAACAATATGTTGGGCCTGCATTGATTTAAGTCGCTGTACATTAACATGACCAATGCGTTTATGCCAGATATCAATATCTGCAACTATACCGGTCTCATGTGCAAACATTGTTGCACTCAATTCAGGCATGTCTGCATCCAATGTAAACATTCTGCCCTTCTTCTTTCCTTTTGCTATCAAGCGAACTTTATTTTTCATATCCTCAACAAAGCATCCATGGGAATTAAATCTGACCTGCAAGCCCTGCTCAACCATTTGACCAACAGAAACCAAGTTCTTGGTGATATTCGGAACATGAAATACATCCGATAGGTATTTCTTTTTCCCATCCTGCATAGACAAAGGAATATTTCTAATCTGCATAATAGGATGTGCAGTATCATCACCAGTCTCCACAAATCCTGGTTTTTCCATTTTCCTTCCATCCTGCATTCATTCTGCATGACCTGTCATGTGGTTTGATGCACCTGAGTCAACATACCACACATCGTTAGTTTCTTTTGCACTTGTCACAGAATTATTCATGTGTTGCACCATAAATAAATGCTCATTTCTGTCATCACCCTGTCTACTAGAAGATGCATAATTTCCTTGTTGCAGTTTTTCATTCATGATGTCATTCTGCTTTTTATAGCAGTCTTTAGTCATATGACCCATTTTACCACAGTAGTAGCATTCAACATTACTGTTTGCATTTTGGCCTCTTTGCCATCCACCACGACCTCTTTGGCTCCCCCTGCCTCTAGAGTTACCACGTCCTCCTCCATAGGACTGGTTTTCTTGAGTTTGCTGCATATTCTGATTTCTACCACGGCCTCCAAATCGGCCTTCTCTACCTCTGCCTCTACCTCTTCCAACATTTGAGTAGAAGACAATTTCTTTTGAAGTTCCTCCGGAAGAAGATGCACCACCATTTCTTTGCTCCTCAGAAATTAGAAGAGCAATCAACTCCTCAAAATCAGGAAATCTTTCACGAATTGAAATGGATGTCCGAAACTGTGCATAATCCTTTCCTAGACCATTCAAGGTCACCGAAACTAAATCATCATCTTTCACTAGCGACCCAATGGAAGCAAGTGCATCTGCAATCTTCTTCACCTTCATGTGGTAGTCATTGATGCTCATACTTTCTCTTTGCACATTATGCAACTCTTGCTTGAGCTGCATTTTCCTAGCTTGCGTATTTGTGCTATACATTTTTGACAAAGTATCCCATGCCTCCTTTGCGTACTTGCATCCTGAATATGCACAATCATAGAGTCTGAAATACTGATAGACAGCCAGTACATAACTTTCCTGGCTCTCTCATGCCATGCTTTGAATGTCTGCATTTGCTGTTGATTGGGAACATCAGGAAGAACAAGTTCTTCTTCATTTCCTGCAATAAATTCCCAATATCCTTTTCCCATAAGGAAATTCGTCATTCTAAACTTCCATGCTTGGAAGTTGTTCTTGTTAAGCTTTTCAGTTAGAATTTGTGAAAGAGAATCAGACGCCATTACAGAATACTGCAAAAAAATCTGTCACTGCAGAGAGCACAACTTCAGCCTCACAAGGGAAAATCTGTAGAACAGTGGCTGCACAGCATAAAACTGAGCCTTTTCCTGAGTGCGTGCAGAAAACTTCCGCCTCCAAAACAGGCCCTGAAATGGCCTCAAATAAAAAAAACAGTGTCGCCAAGGGTTAAAGCCCTCTCTCGCTCGCAGCATATACTGCCCTCTTGCTTCATCGCGAAGGGCGTCTCAACCTGAGACAATGCACTCTTGCAATTTTCGGCTTTGCTACGTGTAAAGATCTGCTCCCAAAATAGAAAATAAAAACAACACTGGTCCTCTTACCAGAACACCGCGAGCTTGGCTTGCTTTCTTGAGCTCCTTACCACGAACAAGGCTCTGATACCATGTCAAGATTGTGGGAGAGAAGGAAGGAGTCTCACTTATAGCTTTCTTGCTTGCACAATGGGGAAATACACACAAAGGTGGAGGCTGAAAACAGTTTTCCTCTTCTTAGTTGTGTAAGCCAAAAAGAACTCTAGTACAAAGAAATAGAAGAACCCTATATATGGGTCTCAAACCAAAGACAACTAACTAAGGTGGCATACTAATTGAGCCACGAACTAGAGTAGATAAGGATAGCTGTCATCTAGCTATTATTCATGGGCGGTGTACCAACCGCATCTGCAAAACTGACAAGTCGGTGACAAAAATGCACAACGGTCACCCTGGCATATCACGAGTGGAGCTCGATATCTCAACATAGTAGTCGTTCTCATTTTCCTCTTACTCACCTCCTTGGTCAGGGTATGGCATGTTTACTTTGTGAAGTGCTTTGAAACAATTCACATGTAGTCTAGTGACACTCCATATCCATGAGGAGCTTGTAGGTCCCAATTTTGCAACACGTGTACAACCTCTTGATTAGTTTTGAAAATTAAGTAGAGAAAAAATAAAAAAGAGAAATACTAATTAAGACATGACAAATTGGATTGAGAAGCAAACCAATAACAAAAGCTTTAGGATGTTGCATGTATGAAGTACTTGCAAATGGCATCATATCCACCACTACCAAGGTGGGAACTCCTTGTACTCTCCATCTATGCTATTGTTGTCTCCTTCTATTATTTATATCAACAACAATTTGTTGTGAGCGACTTGACCTCCTCATCCCAAATATCATTGAAGAAATACCAAGGCTTCTCTTGCATGCTCTTCAATCTATGTGTGACATTAGATTACATATGCGATAAGGAATCCATTATGCCAATCTTTTGTCTACACTTGTGGGACCATCTTGCTCCTTGTTGGCATTGGCTCAAACTCACTAGTACTCCATCAATGACCCAATCAATTTTCCTCGTTGGGAGTGTCTTAAGGCTTGTCATTAACTCATTCATGAAGGCCACACAGTAGGGTTCCTGAAATTGCCTCATTACCTTTGCCACATTAGTATCCATTCTTCAAGCTTGTCATTAAGTCATACATGATACAACTCACTTCCCTTTCTATAGCACTATCTTTCAAGTTATTAATCTAAATCCTCATTGCCCTCACATCGATATCCATTCTCATTTTCCCATCTTAGCTTCACACTTGATATGTGGGGGGGGGGGGTGCTATTGATATCATAGCACCTAGCAGTTCTAGGGCAAGGTGATACCTCTAAATTATCAAGAGAGGACATAAAAGGCTCAACCACATGCACCACATTATGAAAGGATTAGTGTTGGGCACATTTGTGGAGGGGTAGAGAGATCTAAGTTAGAAGGGGAGTGACTCTCCATCTATATGCAGGTAAACCAATAGATAATGAAATCTTGATATACATAAACAATTTAAAAATCTATACTAGCTGATAGTAGACATGGATACCCATTATCTCTTTGAATTTGAACAAAGGGAAATCTTGTAAAACCAATAAACATAATGGAGAAATATCCTAATTTGTACATAATATATGATGAAAACACCAACACAACCAAGAAACACTCTCTTATAAGACCTCAATCAGGAATAGTTGATGGATTTGCTGCTTGCCAAAATAAAGTATAAAAGACAATACATTAAAATCACTATTTTTCATAAGCTTTTTGACACACTTTCTCATGTTAAATGCACATGTATGTAATGATTAAATTCATTGGTATTTACAATGCTCATAAGTAAAGTTTAAACTAGTAAGTCATATTAAATATAAGTCATATATGTGTAAGCACCTCTAGTTTGAATTATAATAAGATGAGTTGTTTGTAACCAAACATTTATGCAACAATGTTCTTAATAATCAAACATACATGCCAATGTATGTTTGATTATTTAGAACGTTGTTGAGTAAAGTTAAAACTAGTAAGTCATATTAAATATAAGTCATATATGTATAAGGACCTCTAGTTTTAATTAGAATAAGATGAGTTGTGTGTGACCAAACATTTATGCAACAATGTTATGAAGAATCAAATATACATGCTAATGTATGTTGCATAAATGTTTCTCACAGAATATTTATGCACCAATGTTTTGAATAATACCATGTATGACATTCACTTAGCCAAATTATGTAACTCTGTTGGCACCTCTTTAACTTTAGATCATAGTCAATAGATAATAATGTATACAAAAAAGGAGTTGCAAATTGAGGTAAAGTGTGAATACACTTATTTATTCAAGAGGACTCAATGTGCCATTTAAATTGATCCTCAAGTTCCATAGAGGTAAAGGGAGATGGGATTCAAGCATATAGACTTGTGGATGGATAGGATGGTCTATTTAATTGTTACCATGATCAATAGCCATTCTATTTTCTTAAGAATAACTAACTTTCTAAAATAGGTGTGTGACGATGTTAATGGATTCCTTGGTTACACAAGGAGTCTCAATGATGAATCTTTGAATATATTTGCAAGCTCCCAAAGCAACTATTAAAAATTGTCATGATGGCATTTGTGTATATCAACTCCAAATTTGGTAACAACTAGTAGGATAATTGATGCAACTCAATGGTTTTTTGACTACCAACAGAGCATCACAATTGACTATCCAATATCACAACCTAGCCATCGAATAAAGCATCACAATTGACTATCTAATATCACCACCTAGCCACCCAACAAAGCATCACAATCCACTACCCATGACTCGCACCCAAAATTTCAAGCATGGAAGTTTTACAAAGACCTTAGTTATCAACTACGTCATCTCAATGAACATGAGCATGCAAGGAAGAAATACATCACAACATATGTCGGGACCTAAAATGGGCTTGACACTGGCTCTAAGGCTCTAGTCGATGCTCAACCGAAACACCCAACGACCTCGCAACAGCCAAGCATCTGGAGACTAGATACTGATCTAACCGAATAAGCATTTGTATGGCTCATAGTGGATAACTCTTCCCAAAATCGTTACAGGGAGTCCTTACACATATTGGTGTTATACACCACGTAAAATAGACACATGGAGCATTCCTTGACTAATTGTTGCAGCCCCACTATGGCTCTCCTACACCTCGGGGATTGGCCTCGAGATGCGTTGTGAGAACACATTAAAGCACACATGATACATAATCCTCTCTTTTAAAAGATGGTTCCAAGAGGTAAAAGATAATCCTCACTACACACTCCCCAAAGGAAACAAATTTCTAGCCCTACAACTTATGATACCTCACTCTCAACGTGGGTTAATGTTTATGAAGACAATTGTCATGCATCTAGGATGATACCATGTGTTGAATGCAATGCAAACGTAAGTGATTCATAGTTTTCAACAATTTTTATTCATTAAAAGAGCATTGTGAGAGTGCGAAACTATTTCCTTTTATGCTTCCATTCTAAATGTAATTGCTACATTCCTACATAGGGTTAGCCCCACCGAGCATGCTCGTGCTACTGAACCCTTTAATTCTTAAAACACACATATCTTATATGCAAAGTGCATTGGAAAAAATCATATTCAATATGTAATCAGCACTTATTACCCCCTTGTCTCTCTACTGCTTAAGGTTGTGTATTCAGTGGTAGGTTTCGAGAGTGTTTTAATGTGTTTTTCTCCATAAAAAGTTAAAAAAAACTCACTTAAGCATAAAGATAGATCTAAACTGAGGCTGGAACCTCATGCTTTAGCCCTACCATACATCTACGGATACATATACTATTCTTTTCTATTTTTTAAGTGCTAAAAATTGATTCTTTATTTTTTAAATTAATTTATTAATAAATATTGATATTTCATGATTTTTTATATGACTTGATTAGACTTGTTGAGAATTATCTTCAATTCTCATTTCATCCCATGCGAACACCATGGACACATCAAAACCCCAGAAATCCATGATTTGTCTTAAAATCGCAATTCTACGAGTTTTGTGTGTTTATAGAAAAATTAGTGAACGACTAATCCTTGCTGATTTTTTAAATGTTTTTCATAAAACAAATAATTGACAATAAAAAACAACAATTTTCAACCATTTGCAATAGAGATTTATCATAAAATAATAAAATTTATCACTTACTCATAAAATTGCACTTTATTTCACACATATCTCGTATTTGGAAGGTTGTTGACACTTATTAACTGCAACTAATGCTCCTCCAACCGTTGATCTATGCCCCATCATGTCTCAGCATAATCTCCAAATCGAAATCTCCCAAATTAGCCCACCCCCTTCTCTCATAGGATCGATGCGTAGAAATGGGCACTAAGAGGAGAGAGAAAGACCGATTTCTGCAATTTCAAATCGGGCAACCATTTTATACGAGACAGATGACAATTGCAGGTGAAAAATGTGAAGAATCCATTGATGTTATCAGTTCAAGCACTTCTTCACCCCCTTCTCTCACAATGATTGGGGGAAGGGGAGGAGTGGCGGCTATTCATGCCATTTGAAAAAATGACCCCTCCCTCCCCCTCCCCCTCCCCCTCGCCCCCCCCACCAAGTCAAAATTTGGAGCCTTTGGGCCTCGAAAAGGCCCATGGCCCATGCCTTTTAAAATCTTAGTTAATTTTGGCCTCCAAAGTGCTCGGCATCCCCCTAAAGCTCCTTTGTCCAGCAATTGATTAATGATCTGAAATATCCTACACATCCGGCTTGAGGTCTGAATGAATGAAAAGTTATCTTGCTTTAATCCGACAATCAAAAAATTTATGAAAAATCTGCAACCACCACGATGGTCAAAATTTACACATCTGTCTTCCATGATCACTTAAAATCTCATCTTCCGCTTCCATCGGGCTTTGAATTCCACATAAAAGTTGCATCATTTCTCTCCTTTTTGGCATATCCTGGGCTTTTAATTCTACTCTCATTGGTGACCACAAGATAGGGGGACTCATCCCGTAAAATCCCATGAACTGAGTAGTACAAATACACAACAAGGCACAAACATAGCTCTCACGCTACCCCTTGACAATATCGAGGCATGAAACCCACAAGGGATAGGCCCAACATAATCGGATAGAAATTGAGAGCGAGTTGCTAACCAACTTTCCTAACACAGATTGGCTAAAAAGAACTATCAAAGAAATCCCAGGTGATGGCGTGAACTACCTACCCAACTTAGGGCAATGGGACTAGGAACTTCTACCAGGCAAGGACTCCTATAGCTTGGTCAACGTATGTTTCCATTTTATGATATTTTTCCTTCAAGTTTCCATACTTGGGCGTGTAAAAATGACGAAGCTAAGCATAGTGACCCAAGGAGAACAGAGCATTGATCTCAGGTCCTAACTCAGCACCCAAGAACCTACCAAGTTCTCACAAGGCGACACTTAATCCTTTATTTTGCTCACTTTCATTTTCACTCCAACCTTCTTTAATATTTTAGCTAGCTAGATGCCATCCCCAGGAAGATAAGGCATCGGCCCCTGAGTCATCCTAGGAACCTACGAGGCCTTCGTAAGGCGATGATTAACTACTCTTAAGATTTTTTCCTTTTCTTTTTCTATATCTTATTTTCAAGGATTAGAACCCCTTTTTACACACCTCATATTTCAAGAATATTCAAAATTTTCTCTTCTTTTTATTTTGGTAGGCTTCTCTAACTAGCTCACTACTAGCAAAAGCTCCTAGAAAGAACTACCTAGTAGGCTAGCAAAACAGGGTCACTAGGACTACTTTCTAAAACAATTCTTTAGAATGCCTAACAATGTCTCTACTTAGACCTCCCTTAGACACACCTAACCTAACCTTAGGACTTCATGCCTTGATTGCTAATCCCCAACAAAATAAAAATCATCCACAAGTACATGAACACATATAGCATAGAGAGAAAGTACTCGGAAAGGAAAAATATCACTTTGACGTGGCCACAAGAAGCTTTTGCGCAACAAGAGGCTCCCCTAGGTTCGAGTGAATCTGTATAGCACAACACTTAAACAAAACCATTAACCATACCAGTACTAGATAAACACATGGCATTCTTGGCCTAATGAAGTAGTTCCTAAAATGACCATTTGGCAGCATATTGTTGAGACAAACCCTTGGTTCAAACATAACTCTACTGAACTATAAATTGACCAAGGTTGAGGGATCCTACAGCCCTACACTAGGTGCATCAGGTTATTGGCTAACCCCCTGCATAAGTAGCAAGGGGTGTCCGATGAATATGACGATCAATGGTTCTATGCATCCATGACAAAATAGGAAGGTGATCAACCGCTACCTGACTCATAATCCACGTTAACCAGAGTGGCGGCCAAAATAGGATGTGTCAGTAAGAAATCCCTTAAGTAGCCCTAAACTGATATTAGCAGGAAATTATAAGAGCGCCCCAAGACCACAATTGGAAAATATATCCTCAACACAAGCATAATTGGCAAGGGAATCTACAAAGTGATTCCATTGTTGAGGAATAAGCTAGCAAGTCATTTCCCAAAAAATATGCATCATAGCTAAGGCTACACGGTAGTACATTTGTAGAATAGGACCCCTTACATTGTAGGTTCCATTCAATTGATTGATCATTAGCTGCGAATCACCTTTTACCAATAACCAATGGATACCACCACGTTGGGCTACATTCAATCCCATGATTAAGGCCTTGTATTTTACCATGTTATTTGTAAAAGTACTACTGAGATAAGCTCCCATTTTCATAAAAACTTTGCGTGGAGAATCTTTAATGACCACACCAACACTCGCATGCTTAGCAGACCCTCTAGAAGCTTCGTCAAAATACAAAATATAGACCTAGTCTTCATTGATAGGCCACACCATACTGATAAGCTCACTTGTACTTATGATAATCAAAGTCAAGTTGAGAGAGAGGATGTATAATAGGTACAATCCCTTCTTCCTTGCTGCAATCGATAGGAATACTCGTAAGAATCCTTTGACAATGGTGGTAGGAGACCTTAATATCCCATGTGAAAGATCCGTCTTGCCACTCAATAACCCGATAACCTTTGCTCCACCAAATCACTCGACCTTGGTGGTAACACTACTCTAAACATGGATGGTCATGATAAGGAATGATTCTTCCCGTCCAATTGTCGTGGTACCTATTGCAAGTTAAAGCTGAATCTTGAAGGACCTACATAGGCACCAAGCCCAAGGTTAGCCCTTACATGTAGTAAGGCTTCAACTTATTAAAGTTTAACTTAAACTTGAACTCTACCTTTGCAAGTCTGCTAAAAGGAATGTAGAGCCATTCTTTCCTATATGAACAATTTTATATGGCCCATCCCATTCATCTCTTCTTCCCTACCTCTTGATGTAATAGAGCATGTAATTGAATTTCATCAAGATGCACAAGAGAAATAAATCTTTCCTACAATGCTTCTATCTCACCCAACGGATGATTAAGAGCAAATCACATATTGGGAAACTCTATTTCCAATGGTAAGACACACTCTTCCCCATATACTAGCTTGAATGGGGTATGGCTTATAGCTCTCTTAAATGTCATATTGTAAGCTCAAACTACCACATACAATTTTTTATCCCAATCTCTCTTACTTTCAGATACTATATTTTTGGATAAGATCCCTACAAACTATTCATTCGTACTCTCAACTTGCCCATTTGCTTGTGGAACATGGGGTGGCTTTATTGTGTTTAATCTTCAAAGCTTTTGTTAAGGCTACTATGAACTTATTTAGAAAGTGTGTCCATCGATCAGACACTAACTCCTTATAGGTGGACCAAAATGGCAAACAATTTGCTCCATAATAAAACTGGCCATCTCCTTAGTGTTGTCCTTCATCATTGCTTGAGCTTCAGACCACTTTGAAAAATAGTTGGTCACTACAATGATATAACACTTCCGCGAAGTCGATGAAGGGTGTATTGGTTCAACAAAATGGATACCCCATTTTTCAAAGGGTAGCGTAACTAAAATAGGATTCAATGACCGCTTACAATTCTTCGTGGCATTGTGTCTTTGAGAGACATCACACCGCTTAACATAATTGAAAGTATCCTAGAAAATCGATTGCCACCAATATTTAGTAGGTAGAGCTTTCTAGGTAGTAAGCCGTCCAGCAAAATGTCCCCCACATGCTAAATCATGGCATTCCTCAAGAATAAATGGTATGTCATTAGGTACTACACACCAGGAAATAAATCTCATCCATACATTTCAAATATAAGACACTCGCCATAATCGAAAAGCATAGTGCTTGTTGCTTAATCTTTCTCATTTGAGACTTTGATAGAGCAGTCCCAACCTCGCTTGTAGATAGATAATGCGTTATAGCTACATACCAGGAAGGGATGTAAGCTATATCAATCTTGAATAAATCTTCGATGTCACTTCCTTCAGCTAGAATTTTCTTTGGCTCCTAGAAATCCACAAGACATTCCACAATGCCCCGCAACTTTGGTGGCTTACTCCTAATCTCATAATCAAACTCTTGCAAAGTGATTAACCACTTTGCTAAATGGTCAAGCGGCTGCAACTTATTCATCAATAGTCTAAGTCCTTTTGCCCCTTTGTAAGAAATACCACCTTCTCATAGAGAATATAGTGCTTGAATTTCTTTGTTGCAAAAACCATTCCAAGGCACCATTTCTCCATATAAGTATAATTAATTTTAGATATGCCCAATTTACAACTAGCAATAAAGGCAATTGGATGATATCATTTCTCTTCCCGAATTGGGACTCAATAGTAGTTAATATTATACATTATTGTTGTTGAAAATATGTAGAAGGCCTCACCTCTTTTGGGTGCTTTTAGGATTGGCACTTTGCTAATTCCTTCTTCACATCCTCAAAAGATACCTGTCATGCTTCACTCCAATTAAACAGATAGTTAAAAGATAACAAGTTTTTCAATGACAACTTTCTTTTTGCCAATGCATTGATAAATCTTCGATAATATCCTACTGATGAGTGATAGAAAGTTGTGTACCTCTTTTGGAGTGCATGGCGGGCTCATAGCGACTATGATCTTTATCTTTTCAGGGTTATCACAATATGAGTTGAACTAACCACATGGCCCAATAACAACCCATAGGGCACCCCAAAGATGCACTTTTCGGAATTAAGAGCAATGCAAACTTGTTTGCAATGCTCAAAACATTTCCTTAAAATGATCAATTTTCTATCCCTTATGATGGTTGCTCTGAGGGATCATCGATGAAAACTTTCAATTCCTATGGGGAGATGTCACCAAAAGTCTTATCAGCTGTTCGTTGCCAAGAACTAGGTGCATTACATAACCCAAAGGCCAGAACATGATATGAAAAGGTATTGAAGATAGTGATAAACATCATTTTGAGCTTATCTTCCTTTGCAATAGTCATCTGCAATAGCCCTTTGGTTATATCCACCAGCAAAGCAATCCATAAATGAATAGATTTTCCTACCTGCTAATTGATCTAAAATCTAATCAATGAATGGTAATGGATAGTAATCCTCATCATCTACTTACTAAGCTCTATGAAATCTATGCAAAGCCGAATTTGATTATTCTTCTTCTTCCTGATAATGATTGGTGAACACCACTCCATGTGTTGTACAAAAAATATCAGGCTAGCTTTCCATAAATTTGTCAATTTCTCAAATAGATCGTTCCTTAGTTCGAAAGGCATATGCGTTACTTTTTGTCACACAGGGCAGTTGCGGTCACCTTGAACACATTTCTTCGCGCTACCCCGAGAGGAAGCAAGCAAATAGAGATAAGGGTGACATGAGATACGCAGAGTGTGGAATCACTCATCTCTTTGTCGATTGCCCTAGGCGGAGACCATTCTCTAGTTTGGAAAACAAACCATTGATTCGGTTGCGGTTGTTCGGTGTCGAGACACTCGATGGGGAGGCCACTCCTATCCCGTTGCATGTCATGACCCCCGCGTAGACGAAGTAGATCGGCATATCATTGCCAGGGCCTAGCAACCTTGATGCAACCTTGGTTGGAAAGAAGAGTAGGAGACGAAGGAAGAAAATACCAGACGCTAAGGTCAGCCTCAAAATCGGAAGTGCCACAACACTACATGTGGGGAGGAAAGTCATTGACGGAGAGGAAGAAACATCGGCTCCACGGATGGCTCAAAGGGGAAGTGCTAAGGTCAGGGAGTACCCCAACCCGAAGCGCCAACTCGAAGTCATCGAGAAGGTGAAAGAATGGGTGAAGGAGGCTCGGGAGCACCTAAAAGATACAGAGCCCATACTAGAAGATGAGATCAATGATCTCTCAAACATGGGTGGGCCAATCTCTCTACCACGACTAAAATCAAGAGAGGAAATAACACCCCAAGAAGAGCCAACTAGACAAAGGCTAAATGCTTTGAGCCAGAAAAACAATCAAGGCCATTGGCCAAGAACTGTAGACTTAGGAGAGAGTCAAGTGACTAGCAATCTCCTCAATACACTGGTGACCATCCTTGTAACTCTAAGCTTGGGACTTAGGGAGCATCCAATGTTGTGGCTAGAGCTGAAACAGTGGGTTGAAGAACCAAATGGGCCAATTACCACAGACTTGCCTGAGCATGATGCAAAAACTAAATACGAGTCTGACGCTGCATTCCATGCCTAAATCCTTGCATGTCAATGCTTTTTGGGAAGGCACGAAAATGCATGCAATATTGTCAGTCCTAGCTCTAGGGGATGTCACTAGAAAGGGGATTGTAGACATAGGGGCAAGAGTGAGTGTGCTAAGCCATGCAATACTCTAGACCTAGGGTAACCCACCGGCCAACCGAGACCGCTAGGTTCAACATCATGTTGGCTAATGGAATGAAGGTGAAACCATTCGGAGTGTTGAAAAATTAGCCAGTGAAGATTGTAGGAGTCCAATTCTCAGTTGACGTCATAGTCATGAAGGGAGTGGACTAAAACATCCTACTAGGCGGACCTTGGATGCACAACGCGTGAGTGGTAGAAGACTGGGGCAATTGTCTTATCTTCTTAGGAAATCTAACAGCTGTAAGAGTAGAGACGGACACTTGGAAGACTACGCCAGTCGACCTAGATGCCATCTCCACCATGCTGAAGGGTGATGGACAACAGACTAGGGGATCGTATGGGGCCTTTACCAAGTGTATCCCATGCCTTGAGGACAAGCGAGACTGGATGCATATTCTTGCTACCATCGGCCTACCATTCTAAGATACTAAGGAGTACGAACAAGCCATCAAGACGTGGCAAACCCAAGTATACACCCTTTGTATCACTCTACATGATGGCTACAAGCCCACTCAAAAAACCCAACCCTGTTGCATTCCAAGTCCCAAACAATATACAAGAGCTCATGGAGATCCTAGGGTACTTAACCAACAAGTTGGCTAGCAATCCAACAAAACGAGTCTTAAGCCACTTCAAGACCTCTTGGATGAGCCTAAATGTTGATGGTCCAAGGTATACGATTTAAACTTGAAGTACAATTGGGCCTTAATCCTCAACCAACAAGAAGAGAATTTTCAGAACCAAGAGAATGAGGAACAATCGGACAAAGACAGCTCTAACAATGAATATGAGGATTGCTATTCCTTCAGTGATGAGAGCAAAAGGAAAATCGATACTCTAGAGTACGACACTGGGGGGCACATAATCGAACAAATATGAGTAGACCCCAGACCATGCAAGCTGATTGCACTTAGAGTAGAAAATGGAGTCAGACGCAAGGATTGCAATCAAACTTGGTTGGAGCACACCAGTGCAATTGACTACGAGTAGGCAGGCCTAGCCCAACCAAGTAATGCACCATTGCTGTAAACGAACTCACCTTCTAAGCTACGACCCCCAAGAGAGAGCCCCTCTTCTAGCGAAGACGGAGAGTTTGATTCTGGATCGGAAGTCAGCTCAGATAGTGACCTTGAAATACCTCGACCTCCCAAGACTAGATGCACAAAGAGGGACCTACTCGTCCACCTATGATGCCAAGAGGTAAGGGAGGAATGACGGACGTTGAGCAACAAAATACAAACGCAAGAACAACGAAACCCTCAAGACATGCCAAAACGATTCACGAAGTTCAAAAAGGGAGATAGGGTGGTGATCTTGCTAGGAGCCAAATGACAAGGGCAAGCAAGTGAACCAATCAAGGGACCCGCCAAGGTCAAAGAGATCAATTTATCCAGGGAGACGGAGACCCCATGACCTGCCTTATAAGTCGATACCTTGGCCAAGCAAGATGAAGCAAGTCTCATTACTCTCTTGCGAGAGTATGTAGACATCTTTGCTTGGTCCCTAGAAGAGCTCAAAGGGGTAGACCTGAGTGTGGTGACACAACATACCCATGACACCTGACGCAACATCGGTCAAACAACAACTATATCCCATGAATCCAAAGCATGCCCATGCTGTCAAGGAAGAAATTGACAAGCTAATGAGAGCAGGATTCATCTAGGAAATTGAACATATGGACTGGGTTTCCCCCATAGTTATCGTGTTAAAGAAGAATGGAAAAATTATAGTGTGTGTCAATTACAAGAAGCTAAATGTAGCTACAAAGAGAGATAATTACCCATTACCATACACCGAGCACATGCTCGAGAGAGTGGTTGGCAAAGAGGCCTACAATTTTCTAGATGGTTTCTCTAGATACAATCAGGTGCAAGTGCACCCTAATGATAGGCATAAGGCTACATTTTCCACTGAGTGGGGAGTCTTTGCCTACATAATCATGTCTTTTGGATTAACTAACACACTAGCCACTTTCCAACAACTGATGTATACAATATTCAAAGACATGTTGAGGAAGGAGTTAGAGGTCTTCGTGGATGACTTATGTGTTCACTCTACTTGGCGAGAACACTTAGACAGGGGTCTTTGAATGATGTCGGCTATATCACCTCTCATTGAACCCCTTGAAGTGCAAGTATTGGGTGAAGCATGGATGTATCCTAGGACACATGGTGTCAAAGAATGGCATTGCCACAAATTTCTTAAAAATCAAGGTCATTGTCAATCTTCCACCTCCAATTGATTACAAGGGTGTTCAGTGCTTTTTAGGACATACAAGGTATTATCGACGATTTGTGTTAAACTATGCATTGATTGCTAGACCTCTATATAAGCTGTTGATTATTTTCGAATGGACCAAGGAATGCCAACGAGTGTATAAGGAACTAAAAAAGGCTTTAACCACAACACGGATGCTACAAGCCCCAGATTAGACACTCACATTTCATTTGCACATCAAACGCTTGGAAATTCGCCATAGGAGCTGTGTTATGCCAACCTGGTGAACACAACCTCGACTATCTAGTGAGCTTTGCGAGCACAACTCACTCAGACTAAAATGAATTACTCGACAACAGAGAGAGAGGGCTTGGCCATGGTATTTTCCATAAAGAAATCTTGACATTATCTCCTGGCTACGCCTTTTACTTTCTTTGGTCAAGCCTTATTATATCTGGTTAACAAACCATGCGCTACAGAACACATTGATAGATGGCTTCTTCTACTTTGGAGTTTGATTTTTTCGTGATGGTGCATAAAGGGAAACAACGTTACATGACTGACCATCTATCTCGCATCCCCATAGGAGAAGCAGTTGGACAAGGCATTGTGGACGAACTGCCAAACGTGCATCTATTCCACTTACCCAGCGAAAAAAGAATTATTGAGATTTGACGTGATGCCATATTGGGCAGATGACATAGTTCAAGTGCTTGAACATGGACTACCGGAATAACCAATAGAAAAGGCTCGACTCAAGCAACTCATCCTGAAAATACAACCCTATCAGTTGATAGTTGGCCAACTTTACAGGCTGGGGCAAGACGGGTTACTCCGCAGATGTGTGTGTGATTACGAGATGCATGACATGCTGACAGAGGCACATGACAAAATTGCAGGAGGAAATTTCAGTGGAGACACGACAGCCCGCAAAGTGTTGCAATCCCAGCTATGGTGGCCCACCCTCTTCCTGAGATGCAGCACGACTTGTGAAACACTGTGACGAGTGCCAAAGGATTTGTTGAGATATTTACAATCACATCTACTTCAGTCCCTTTGTAAGGAGCAGTGAGGGCTCAGGACCAGAATCCCATATGCAAGGTAGGAGAAAGTACCACCACTCAATTCCTATAAAGCATTGTACTTGCACTCTTTTTCTAATGCAATGTTAGTACTCTTTTCTTTCCAGTAAAGTGTCATGTCACTATCAATACAAAAGATTGTGTTTATTAGTCCAAGTCTCAATCTTGGAACCTAATACTCTTGTGTGACAATTTGTCTTTGTCAGGGTCAATGTCTTCATGAGTTTCTTTTTCCTCTTTCAATCTCCATAGCTTCTACATCTGCCATGCTCTAGATCCTGTGTATTTTAACATGGTATCAGAGCGCAACTGAGCATGGCTTAGCTCATTTTAGTATCTCTTCACCTTTGGTCCATCTCTACCTAGCTCAGTCTCAGCCTATGAACTCACTTTCCATCTCCACCTTCAAGCTTGCCTTCATGGCTGCCATAGCCAGCAGCACCCTGTCAGATTGAAGCTCTTGTATCTCACTCCACATGCCAAATCTTACCAAGCTTCCTTTTGGAAAACTGTTCCCTCACTGCTGATGCTTCTCTATATCATCTTAGAACTTGACATTGCCCCATCCTATCACAAAAAATGTCGAGATTGATGCACGTTGAGACCAGCATTGAAGAAAACGTGGAGAACTGACGAAAAATGCACCTACTGCTGCTGTCATCCGCCAAGCCCTGCACGCTTAAATCCGGCGTCAATCATGAGCATCATCATGGAGCTTTGGTAGAGCATGAAGAGAGCTTCATTTCCATAAAAATAGTTTTCAAAATGATCAAGTGTAGCTCTTGCAATGCTAGAAAAACCAGGCTGCCCTTAGAAACCCTAACTGTGACTCCATAGCCAAAGTTCACCAAGCTCAAAAATCTCATCATTTTCTCTCTCTTGCCACCAACCCATTGTGACTCAGATTTGAAGGTCCCACCATCAAATCAAGAAGGGGAAGATTTGGATCTTAAAGAACTTGAAGTATTTTGCAGATTTGGAAGACTCAAGGGAGAAACATAGTGTCCATTGGCACTCATTTAGTGCTCTTAGCACTTGTGTCTTTTGACACATCTCAACCAACTCTTCTGCTACTTAAATATGATAACTTTGGAGTTGATTTGCTATTGTTCCCGCAAGTCTAACATGGGCAAAGATTCTCCAATTGCCCGTCTCAAAGGAGTTGGGTTTCATACCTGGCAGACCCGCATCAAACTCATCTTGATGAAGAAAGGCCTCTAGGCCATTACCATCAGAAAAGAAAAGAAGCCTTGTGATGCGGACCTTGCTATCACTTGCAAAAGAATGATGATAAGGCTCATGCCATTATCAAACTAGAACTAGACGACAGCTATATCCACCATGTGGATAACTGTGAGACTTCACATGATACGTGGAAGAGACTTGACACCTTGTTTGGTGCACAGTTTAAATTATTAAACTATGGTCTCTTGATTGAGTTTTTCAGGCTTGAAATGAAGTCCAACACATCACTTGCCACACATCTAAATTACATGGAAGGAGTTCTAATCCAACTTGCAAGAATCAACATTAAAATGGAAGAAGATGTTTGCATTGGTGTTCTACCTAAGAGTTTGCCTCTTGAATATAATAATGTATCAGCAACTTTAATCAACATGCCAAAACCTAAACTTGTTGATATCCAAGCATCATTGGTAGAGGAGGAAAAGAAGCTAAAAACTAAGGAAGAACCAAGCACCTCTAGAGATAAACATGCATTATATGTTGGCAACAGGTACAAAGGCAAGAAGGATCAGCTGTTCTGTGACTTCTGCAAAAGGACCACACACATCGAGAAGTTCTGCCATGCTAGAAAGAGGTCCTAAAAGGCCTATGTAGTTGCAGTCAAAGAAGAAGAAGAAAACGGAGCAAAGGAAGAAGAAGAAGAAGAAGAAGACCACTAGGACCTCATCAGTCCTTCTATTGAGATAGAATTTTTTAGCTTTGTATTTTCTAGCCCTGATGCCTCGGACATAAACTTGTAAACTCCTCATGTAGCCTTATACTACAGCCTTTGTACACTTTGTGAGGCCCTTGTTACAGCCTCTAGATGCCCACCATGTTTATGGTACCCACACTTAGCCTTTTTTGCGACACTCTCTGGTGTTTTGCCATGTTTATGGTGTGCCCACACTTTGCAGGTGTTGCTTTCACTAAAGCCACTACACACTTTGTACTTTTGGTTGTGATTGAGGAGGGGTGTTGAGATATTTACAATCACATCTACTTCAGTCTCTTTGTAAGGAGCAGTGAGAGCTTATGACCAGAATCCCATATGCATAGTAGGAGAAAGTACTACCACTCAATTCCTATAAAGCATTGTACTTGCACTCTTTTTCTAATGCAATGATAGTACTCTTTTCTTTCTAGTAAAGTGTCATGTCATTGTCAATACACAAGATTGTGTTTATGAGTCCAAGTCTCAATCTTGGAATCTAATTCACTTGTGTGACAGTTTGTCTTTGTCAGGGTCAATGTCTTCATGAGTTTCTTTTTCCTCTTTCAACCTCCATAGCTTTTGCATCTTCCATGCTCTAGATCCTGCATATTTTAACATAACTAAAGTTTCGATTCATAAGGATCACATGGAGCTAACCCTAGTTATCACATGACAACCATTTCAGAAATGGGAGATTGACTTCATCGGACCCATTAGTCCTATAGCACAGTATTCACAAGCCACATACATCATTGTGGCTTCTATCGATTATCTAACAAAATGAACAGAGGCGCGAGCTACAAGAAAGAATGATACTCGGACCACTGGTAAGTTCCTATGGGAGCAAGTGATCTCACGATTCAGCTGCCCCATCGAACTAGTTAGCGACCAAGGCACACACTTCATCAATGAAGTGATAGCTCACCTCTTGTCCTCCTTTCTAATCATTCATCGAAAATCCTCGCCTTATTACTCATAGGAAAACGGTTAAGCCGAATCAACAAATAAAATCCTAGTAAACGTCCTGACCAACGTCATCTCTACTTCACGTAGTGATTGGGATAACAAGTTGATGGCGGCCTTGTGGGCCTACTGCATGGCTTACAAGATGGCTGTAGAGGACAGACCCCCCCCCTTTACATTGACATATGGTACAAAGGCAATCCTTCCATTGGAATTCTTCGTACCAAGCCTCAGGATAGCCCTTCAAGAATGATAGGATGGGAAGGGAGCATGGATGGAACGCTTGATTGAACTTGAATACTTAACAGAAACCCACCTTCTAGGCACCCATGCACGCATATGAGAGAAGAAAGACACAAAAACTAGTTTGACAAGAATGTCAAGAAGCGCAACTTCAAACAGGGTGACTTAGTACTGCTATACTCAGTCAAAGGAAATAAGCAAAAACTAAAGTTTTGGGGGACTAGGACCTTTTAAGGTTCAAACCATTAGCCGAACTGGCAACATAGAACTCAAAACCCTAGAGGGTGAGGGCATAGGCTTCTTCAATGGTAGCCGCATAAAGAAGTATTTCCCTCCCACGCACCCATTGCATGAGCCCCCAATGCTAGCACCCCCTATCCACATACGAGTAGCCACTATCATTGAGGTGGACAATGACGATGATAAAGCAGCACCATTGGCTTACCTATGCATGATGGTCACTGCTAAATACACATGCACCATCAACGCATTGATCGATGGAGAAGCTTATTTTAATATCTTGACTCATAGCCATTGGACCCAAATTGGCAAACCGCAGTTGCAGCCCACTAATGCTAATCTCACCCCTTATGGGGGCCAATGCTACACGATGTTAGGAAAGTGCAAAGTTGCAATTTCTATTGAGCTTGAACTTGTGTTGATAATCTTCTATATGTTGCCCAACATTAAGAATACACGGATGGAATTGCTGTTAGGATGAACTTTCAAGAAGCAAGCTTGTTGCAATGTGGACTATCAGTCATAGCGTATCCACCTAGCCATTGGCAATGTTTGCATTGTTATAGCATTCAACAAAGATGGCATGACTCTTTCCAAGATTGGGAGGCCACCGGTAGAGGAACCCACTGTCAAGACTAAGGAGGGGGGTTGTGGCTCATCACAATCTATTAAGCCTTGATGTGAGCAACCCATTGGCACCAATGCTGAAGCCCAGGAACCCCAGTTCAAATGGGTACCTAAACACAGAACGTTGTCTAGGAATAGCAACCCATGGTCTCACAAGGTTAATGATCCACACCGAAACCTAGGATGCCAAGACGAAACTATAAACACTGAGGTACGGTCAAGCCGCAATGGGTCCCCAAGGTCTTATTGCAAGCACAAAGCTACTATGCGGGTAAGACTCGGATTTGCCTACCTAAAACCAAAACAACCAAAGACCCTACACAAATGCCACCCTCAAGCTTGACCACATAAAACATCATGCTAAAGACACTCACAACATAAGAGAATCAGGACACTAAGTCCATAGAACCTCTAACTCCTAGCTCAATAGGACCTGAACCAATCTATTGTCCAAAATCGCAAGCCTGCTACTCATAAAATGCCCAGTTCTAGCGCTGATGATAACCCTCAAATATTAAATGCATCTAGTAGCACGATAATCGCAGCAACCACCAAACCCATTGAACGTGAGGCCAAGCTCCAACCTAAAGAGCAACCGAAGCTATGACCATTAGTTGCTGAACTCTCTAGCCCTGTCAAGCCTCAACCACCCCCTGGCCTTCCACCCTCTTACGAGAAATGATCAAATCTGTCCTTGGCTACGGACTTAGCTAGAAATACGAGGGACGACTTGGTTGCTTTCCTCTGACACTTGGACGCTACTTTCATGACCTTGGCTAAAAGCTACGATCGACTAGACTTAGGCCTCTTGGAAGAACCTATAGCAACAGAAGTATGAACACTCCCTTACTCTTGGGAGGAGTCAGAATTTGTATTTGTTAAGACTTCCAAAGTAGCTTAGGAGTTAATCATAGCTAAGATATCCTAGGAGCAAGCAATCAAGCAACGTCTCATTACATCATATAGCAAGAATACAATCATGGCAACAAACCAAGAAATCAAGAAATTGAAACAGCTTACTGACCATGACAACTCCTTCTTGCGGAAATGGTATGCTTTACATCTGCAATGGGAGCTAGAGGGATGCCAAATAATGACCAACACTGAACAATGGCGTGCAATCAAGGCATCAGAATATGACCCACCAACCTATGTCACTCCAAATTCCTATAGGAGGGTGTTGACTTCCATTCATAACCAACCCCTGGAAGAACACATTGAGGGACATCCTTATTTAGATCGCATCCTCGCTGAGGAGGAGTTGCATGTTGCTAGCCAAGTGGACTTCGGTGACTTCTTGCTTGATGTCCTCACTTACATTACGCATGTAGGCATCCGCCCTTTCGACATGGATAGATATGCTAATTTTGAGTATAACCCGAATTTCTATGCCTGGCTCATGCGAAAGTAAAACACTAAGATCATGTGCTGAACGCCCTTCATCCTCTAACCCTTTAATCATAGGAAGGATTCTTCTCAATTCAAAGAGGGGGAAGTAAGGTGAATCAAACCAAATACATAAGAAAAACCATAAAGGAAAATCACACATGAGGGACCTCAATGGTAGGATGAAGAAACTTGTGACTGAGGAATTGACAATAAAATTTGAAATCAATAGACTACTGGGAGGAAAAAGTCCACTTCTACACAGTTCACCAAGTATGTAGTCATTTCCTATTGCTTGTAATTATTTTGAAAAACACTAATGGTGAATATGGCTTCATGACAAGCACCCATCATGGCAGGCCAAGAAAAGGCTGGCAAATTGCCTTTTTCGCAGAGAAAGAACAAGCAAAATATGGGCTTTCAGTGAAAACACAATCCTTCAACCAATTCAAATTCTAGCATATCTTCAACCTAGAAGATGTGGTCATTAAAGAGCGGGCCTTGAGATAGATCATCAAGCAATGCAATCTACAAAAATACATGGAAGCAGTAAGCCAGGGGGTGGACTATTTCCACTATGCAGAGTTCTTGAGGACTTTTCACAGGAACCGTGGCACCGTAACTGTGCATGAGGGAAATGGAACTCGTCAGGTGTAGATTGAATTGACCCCGGAGCTGGTGGAAAAGGCATTGGGCTTGGCAAACAAAGTAGAGAGGAAGCCAAAAAGAGATGTATATGCCTTGCTAGGAATGGACAATGTAAAATTCCACAGCAACGACGACATCAACTTGGCAAATGTCCCTGACCCCAAAATCCAACTCCAAGCCAAAATGGTGCACGCGTTGTTTTCTAGTCAAAGATACAACACCATCATGAGCTGCATCAATGTCCCCTTGCTAGAGAGCGTCACGACAAGGTTGCTGGATGAAGTGAACCTCAACGATTTTGTGAGAAAGACCATTGAGACCTCAGCAAAGCCCTTGGCAATGGGAGGACAAACTGCTGGAGGAGAATCTTCCGCCACCAAAGCTAAAAGGAAAACCTCATCTTCAAAGGCTACAACCATTCGATTCAGAGGGGTTCTCACCGTGATCATCAAGGAAGCCTTGGGAAAAGGGTAGAAAGAAGGAGGAGAAGGGGTGGATGAAACACCAAGAAGGTCGTCGCCTCACCAGGAATAGGAGGCACAGTCTAGTGAAAGGACACTGAGTAAGGAAGAAGAAGAGAAGGAACAACAAGAGTAAACTAGCTGAGGAAAGGCTAAGAAGACGAAGAAGAAAATTACACAAGAACAGCAGGAAGAGGAGGAGGAGGAGTTGAGAAAAAAGGAGGAGGAAGACATAGCCCTTGCCACACGCACGTCCATTGAGAACAACAGTCCAGGCAGAACCTGCGAGCCCAATTAGAAACAAAGGGCCAAGCTCAAGTGCCCACGTGCCAAAATTTGTGCCACATGCAGTGCAAGAAGGCAAGGGCAAGGCCCCAATCACCCCCATTCTCACTCTCCTGACGCCCACCATCACCACTGCCATCTCCACTCCTAGTTCTACGACCTAGGTGGATGCCAACAACCTAATGGCATGGGTCCAATACTTTGGGAATAAAGAAATGGGCCAAGTACGAGAAGGAACCCCCCTTGTAGGAACCAAAAGGCCAGCTGTGGCAAGACGCCGAGTTGAGGCAAGACCCTAAGATGCAAAAGGTGGCGGCTCTACAACCTCTGTCCCTACAAAAGAGAGGCCGCCCCAAGAATATGACAAGTACGTTGTCAAGGAGCTCTTCTCTTAATTAGAGAGAGCCAAGGAGGAGAAGAGAACCATGCTAACAGAGCTCAAAGCTAAAAAGGAGGCCATGGATGCATCCTAGTTGGAGAGAACACACCAAATGGCCATGGCCCAAAGAGAAGTCAATGAGCTAAAAGAGTAGCTACAAGTTAAGGAAGAAAAAAAAGCTAAATGGTAGGTGTGCTTGAATGAAGAAACCAAGGCCACACGACGCCTATAGCAGCACAATGAAGAGATTGTGGTTTGCTACACATATCTACAAGCTGAAATGGAGAAAATCACTAAAGCCACAGAAGAGCTAGAGGAGTTGAGGGAGGAAAGAGCTTGCAAGTATTAAAGAGAGGTGGAAAAACTAACCCAAGAGGCTGCTGCAGCACAAGAAGAGCAGCAAAAGGTAAGGACAAAGAGGAAAGATCAAGAGTACATATTGAGAGTGCTAGCTTGGAGGTAGGGGGAAAGCCTCGAAGATATGGACAAGAGGGCATAAGAATGGGCTAATCAAAATGAAAAAAGAGTTAAAGATTTGGCATGCCATCTCGCTCAAGTAGAAAAATAAAAAATACTTGCTGAAAGTAGAGCAGAGGTTGCCCAAGTGAGCTTCCAGACCCAACAACATGCCTTCTTGGACATCCTATTGGACGTCACCCAAACAAAAGAGGGAGAGTCCATAGAGGCAATGAAAAGGAAACCAGGAATGGCTCGTAGAGTGCTGAAAGCAGGACTGTAGATGCCGCCACAACCTACGGGGTCCACCCAAGTCTAGAAGAACAATGCCATTATCTCCTATTGGCAGGATTAACCTCACAGGAAGTAGATGCACTCAGGTTCATCGAAGGAGAGCAACAAGAGCCAAGCCAAGAAATAGAGGTGCATGTGAACTTGGAAATGAGACCATGAGAAGAGGAGATTGTCCCACCACCTCCTTCCTTGCGGCCTAAAGAGCAGCAACATGTAGACATCTCTACAGAAAGAAAGGCGGAACTAATGGAAAAAAGAAAATAAATGTTGGAGGAGACAAGGAGAAAATGGAATGCCAAGGGAGTGAGGGAACCGTAGGCACCTATCCCACCATGTGAGGACAATGCCCCAACAAGCTTTCATGCCGACCTTGTAATCTGGGAGAGGCAAGAAATGTCCAGAAATCCCTTTGATTTTAATTTCTAGTTCCCCACCACCTTGCATAGAATCTTGCCCATCAAGGTGGTGGAGGAGGTAATTAACATCAGAAGCAGGATCATGAAAAAATGAATGGAGGAGAGAGCACCAAACCCCACATTATGGGCCATTGAAGATGCTGAATTTCGACAATATAAAGTTTTTGAAGTACCCAGGTCTATGCCCGGCTATGAATGCCAACCTACATGGAGAAGAAGGGTCTGCGACACCAACTTAGAAACTTGGATGGCATTTTGCAACACTCAACCCTTCGAGCGGAATGACCCAACCTTTATGCCTTACTCTTGAAGGGTAGGAGTGGATTTTGACTCCACTATCCACGGCCACTATGACTTCCCAATTATCTATAACCCTCATTGTACTACATATGAAGATGCCCTAGTCTTCACATCAGAAAACTTGTATGCCACCTTAATTCAATTCACTAATGAATTCTCTTCATGCCCTGACTCCGCCTTTATTACTACTTGTAATTACCTTAGATTGCTTAGGATACTCCTTAGGCAAGATCCCACCCCGCAGGAGTGTGGCTTCCTGGTACTCCATTTTGATTCTAACGCTATAGATAGTTGCACGATGGCTCGACTAATGATGTGAGTTGCTCTATTGCCATCATTTAACTTAGCTCTACTAGAGGACATGAATAATAGTCGCTTCACCCACTGCAATCATCCCTTCCTCTCCACCACCACCCTTCAAGTCTGCCTAAACCTCAAGGGGTATCTCCAAAGCCGGTGATTCCTTAATAAATCTATTAAGCTCCCTTCCCCATCTCACTTCAATGATGAAGATTAAAATTTTGTCACAACTATGTAACTTTATAATTTAAAAAAAGAGGCCAAAAAAAGAAAGAAAGAAAAATGAAAAAAAGACAAAGGAAAAGATATCATACGTAGCCACTACAAGTTGCACATCGACAACAGCCACCACTGCACCTAGGGGTCCTCAAGTTAGGTGCATCCGATGGCCTCAGTTGGCCAGCTCCGTTCCTAACCCCCTAGCATCATTTTAATTTTCCCCTTCACGCTGAGGGCACATCAAGGGTAGGACACACCTAGGGAGGCAATACTCACCTATGGTTATAGACATGTCACCCTAAGCCCCTTGCATCGCACCTCCCTTATGCACCAACTGGGTCCTCAAGTGTGAGACACCACCAAGGGCTTGCCCAAGATAGATCCATCTCCTAGTTCCACAAGCATCAGCACCACGCACTCCCCCATGGTAAGGCAACACACCCCCAGGTAGTGCACCTTCTTTTCTTCCGAGGTACAAACAAAGGCTTCTATCATCAACTCCAAAGATCTTGTCATCCATGCAATGTCCTCTCCATCTTAAGAGACATGTCACCATGCAGGCACAACAAAGCTAGGGACAGACGCAACAGCCCCAGTCAAAAAGTGAATGAATAAGCTCATTTAAAACTACGCTGAAGATAGCAGCCATGGAGGGAAAAACAACAGATTTGTCCAAATTTATCTTCAATTTCAAAGCCAGATCCGTCCACTAGCCTTCCTCCAACACCAAGGATCATATCCAATGCAAGGGCCTTTTAGCTCCATAAATGCCTCCAGCACCAAGGATCATATCCAACACAAGAACCTTTGTTTCATAAATCCCTCCAACACTAGGGTTCATTCCCAACTCAAGGGCCTTTTGCTTCCATAAATCCCTCCAACACACCCCCCAACATGGCTTGCATACAAACTCAAAAAGCCGCCTGGCTATCCCCGCAACACCGTCCGACTTACCACATAGCAAGTGCCATGGGATTGGCACTCAAGTAGGAGCAAGATAATGTTAAAACCCTTAGACAAACAAGGTGGAAAATCGAGAAAATCTAAAGCAGAAGACAAGGCCAAGGCAAAAGCGGAATGGAGGACGAAGGCACGCCAAGAAAAATTGGGAAACACAAGAAGTGTGAAAAAGTCCTAAATCAAGGAGAGGCACACAAGAAAAAGTGTAAGTTAATACTTTCGTAAAAGAGCACAAGGTGCACCTTGATTTATTTTAAGAGTGTCGGGCTCTGACCCGTACAAATTGTAAAGGTAGATGGGCGGTAGGAAGTAAGGTAGGAAGATAGGAGAACAATGGGAAAAAAGGGCCTAGGCTATTGCTAGCCATGTGAAAAGGGGATAACCATCCAAAGGGGATTTGGGGCTTTGTATATAAAGTTCAAAAGATGAATGAGAGCTCATTCTTTGGTGTGTGGCAAAGTGGACTCTTCTTCTTCTGTTCTTCTCTTCTCTTCTCTTACTTTCTTGTGAGTGCTTGAGGGAGGAAGTGTGAGTGTGTGAAGGTGAGGGATCTTGGAGGTGAATCCCTCCTCCATCTCCTCTCTTCTTCTTCTCTTCTCTTCTCTCATCTCGCGCGTGGCTATGAAGGATAGAGCTTGGAGGTGGAGGTTTGAGAATACTTGAGCTTGCATCAAGAATCATGGAGTTATCGGAGTGCTTGAAGAGAAAGCAACTCAATCGAGCATCAAGGTAAGCTCACTATACTTGTAGAGAGGGATGGTAGGTCGTCTATGCGAGAGGTAGCCATTAGTGCTTGCTTAAAACGCTTGAACAATAAGCGGTCCGTGGGTCCTGGCGGTTGAGCTTGAACTCGCCTCTACACTAACCCTAGCCTCTCTATTAATTCTTCCAAACTCATAATGTTGATAAAGGATCCTATATCCACAATAGCATGCTCTACTAATATTCCATCCACATATGCTGCTCCTCTTGGACAATGCTTTTCAGCATGCTCAAACTAATCATCTTCTACTTGTGCTATGCCTAAGGGCTCCACGATATACCCAGTGCGTAGAATCTTCTTAAAACTCTTTATGCACTCCTAGGGATAACTTGATCAATTGTATGAGATTTACATTCGACTTAACCTTGCAAAGAGAACTTGCTAGACCATTCTCTCCTTTGGTCTTTGAATAGGAATTGGTGGAAACACAAAGCATTGGTCAAAGGTTAAATCTTTGGTCTTAGAAGAATCATAAAATTCTATCTTGATATATAAATCTTCATTTTATGATATGAAAATTCATTTAGCTATTCAAAGTGTTAAGCTAGTCGATTTCGACCAAAGCCAATATCCATCTTGTCCATATATTGTTAAGATAGATATAACTCCGAAATTACTATATGGTATTAGATCAAGTTATTAAACTGCTCTCAAAGGGGTTTTAGTTGAAAGGTCATATCCATCGGGATTCAGAGAGAGAAGAAGTAGAGAATAGGAGATAGAAGAGAAGAAAAAGAATAATAGACAAGAGGTACACAAGATAAAGACAAAGCACAATAAATCAAAGCGCTATGTATTGATAGAACCTAAGAAGATAAATAAATTCATTTTCTAGCACTACTCAGAAACAATCTCCAATCATTAGATCTCTTGGAGCTCCTTTGTAGACAAAAAATGTGCATCAAACACTAGCTTCTTCCCTGTTGCTCTCAAACCAGAAATCTCATGGTTCCATTGGCTCCGAAAGAGGGGTAAAATCCCAAGACACCACCTACTCAGAATTCTTCTAGATCACTCCTTCTTCTCTCAGTTTGGAGTGTTATTTGTTGTCTTGTAACTTGTAATCGCGCACCACGTGATTTTGCTAGTCCTTCTTTTTGCATGAAATCTTCAAAGAACTGGCTAAAAAAGCAACTTGCTTTTTTGCATGTCACCCTATTCTAGAAGTTTTCTATAGCTTTTTAGGATATTTTGGACACTGACAATAATGACTAATATGGCATTGACTCTCTAGATCAATAATAAAGCCTAATCAAAGTGCACTCTAGAGTTTTTCACACTGTGTCCACATAGTGGCACGACATCCACCCCCTCTCAATATGCACATTCTCCGATATGTGCCAAAGTCCTAGTTGTCACCAGATTCTGAGTCCTCACCCTCTATACCCATATCCTTTGCTTCTTCATCTTCCATATCTTCCTCGCTAGCCCCTATATCATGGCCACTATTTTCTTCCAATTGTGGAAACTCAAAGGTAGTAGATTCCTACCTCTTGAATAATTTGATTCTTTTTCTACTACCAAAAATTTCATGGTTGTCCCATCTAGCTCATTCAATGTATATGTAGCATTATCAAACATCCGTCTTACCACATAGAATCCAAACAATCTTTTGGAGACTTTATGCATGGCACTATGCTGGTTGTCTAAATTGCTATCTAAACCAATACCCAATCCCCATCTTGTAAGGTTCTTGGTTTTGTTGGGGTAAAAGGCCTCTGGGCTTGCCTATGTACACTGTGACCGCCCATTCTTTATTCATATATAATATGATAGTGCAATAAGGCTGTCAGTTCAGTTGAACAACCCCTGCATTGTGTGTGCTCTTCTCTCCTACATCTTCCTCTTCTCCTTCTCCATTGCCATTGAATCCCCTTAAACTAGTATCAGAGCTTTGGATCAGAGCTTGATCGTGGAGCTTGGCCTGACATTACTTCAGCCCAGATTGAAGACTTAGAGCTTGGAACTTCAATTCCAGGCATGGCTTCTTCCCCTTGAGGTAAGATTTCATCTCCCGCCTCTCCCCGGCTCTCATAGGCTCTTTTCAGGTGTTCCTTAGCTTCATTGGGCACCTTGTATGCCCCCATTTCCCCCCTTATCCTCAACATAACCAGTAGGCCCCACAATAGCAACTCACGTTTTTTTGCGCCTGTTTCAAAATCTAGCTCAAAAGAGTCTAACTTGGGGTTTTGGCATACTTCGAATGAAATGGTGATGTCAGATCTACTAAATTCTATTCACGGAATTTTATGTAACAGATTTGAGTTGATTTACATCAAGAAAATGGCATGCTCTAAGCTTATGTGATGCTCCCAAGGCTTGGTATTTGATGCCCAAAGGCTTTGGGGATGTTTGCTCAATGTTTTGAGATTCTTTGGGACTTGGTTTGAGCTCCCATAGCTCGATTTATGTAGGGATTTATTGCTATACATTGTTTGGGTAGCAATGTTTTATCATGGATGGCTTATGCATAATGTTCTTTGTTGACATTCGGGTGTCCTATTGGATGTATTGATGCTTGGTCATCATGGTTTATGCCTAGGTATGCTATTTGAGAGCTATTGAGCCTTGATTTGGATGTGGACACTTTGTTGTTGGTTGGGATTTATGCTACCTTGGTTGACAGGTTATTTTACCTCCAGTTTGGTTATGCCTATGGTCTACGGGTGCTCCCGACTACTCGGGATGATATGGTGATGTATTCGGATGATGCCACTTTGATATTTATGCTTTTGGATGCTTCTTCAACAAAGAGTAGAGCTCATTTCTTGGTTCATTGTCATTTTCTTTGCAGCTGGCATTTCATTTGACAAGGTTTATGCCCCGTGCTACCCATTATAGGACTGATGTCTGATGTGGATGCTTTTGGGTTCGGCTACAGTATGGTAGATGTTTGGGATTGAATCGACTTGCATTTGAGAATTTTGTGGAGCAGTTTGCATTTGGTTGGCTTATCACTTATGCAACTTAGATGCTATTTGGCCCTTAATACCCCAATTATGGATCTTGGATTTACATGGATGCAGATACATGTTTTGAGTAGTGCTTACTCCATTGTCTTGGCAATTGGTTATTGAGATTTCATTGCTCATTGATGCTTGGTTCTTTACAGGTTACTCCTTGATTAGTAGAATTCTTGACAATGCTTGGGTTTAGCAGTTATGGCTTTGTTGCTTATGTGTTGCCTAGCTTATATGCTAGTTGGGTTGCTTTTGCCCATACAAGTCAGAGAGCAGTTGCTCTTGATGCTTACCCAGCTATGCACTTTGTCTACTGTCGTGTACTTTATAGAGCCACTTATTTGGATGTTGTTGTACAGATACTTGGGCTTCTCCTAGAGCTTGACCATTGCAGGATCTTATGCCACTTACCGGTCTTACATTGACTTGGATGCTACTATGTGGTCTGATGTACTGCAGAGTCATGTTTGCCATTATGGTTATGGGCTGATTTCATGGCTGAATACCATATGCTCTTATGATAGATGTCTTATGATTTACCATACTATGGCTGGTTATGTCATGCAATTGGCTACAACTCTTCTTCATGTGGGAGCTTTTGCATCCTTGGTTGATACCTTTATGTCCTCCTGTCTGTTGAGATTTCATGAGCCTTTGCAGCATGCTTCTACTACTAATGTACTTGCAAATGATTGTCTTTATGAGCATGTTCCCTCTGTTGGGATAGCCCTTGACTTCTTGAGCTCTGTGGATGCTATGGATAGCCCTATTCACGATGACTTGGATTCCTTGTCGTCTTCTACAGGTTCTTATACTTCAGATTTTGTTTGCTTCCATTGTGGAAAGTTTGGGCATGTTTAAAGAAAATGCTTTAGACAGATTAGAGAGCAACAGAGACAGAGACGGACTTGACATGAGCAAAGAGTTAGAGATATAGCAAATGCATCAGGTGTTACCACTCTTACTAGTGGTGAGATACATGCAGTTACCCATGATGATGTAGTTGAGCATGTACTCCTGTCATATTTTTTCCCTATAGCTTACTTGCTCAATGATCATGCCTATGCGTTTGATTGGCTTTCGGACTCTATGGCATCTTATCATGTTACCCCTCATAGACCATGGTTCTCTTCTTACACAGAGGTTGACGAATGTATTGATTTGGGCCTTGAACAGTCTTATGCTATTGTTGGTATAGGGGGAATACACCTAGCTTTTCCTAATGGGACTTCTCTTATACTCAGGGATGTTTTACATGTTCCCATGCTCAGTAAGAGCTTGATTTCTGTCAATCAATTGCATAATGTAGGATATACTATTTCTCTTGCTCAGTAAGAGCTTGATTGCATAATGCAGGATATACTATTTCTCTTCAGGCTAGGTCATGGAAGATTTTTTGTGTTTGCTTGGTTTTGGCCAAAGGTTCTAGAGTTGGTTCTCATTACTCAGTGCATGTCTCTCATGTGGGAGATTCTATGGTTGCAGTTATCCAGATACCACATGCATTGTTATGGCATTATCACCTAGGCCACATGCACCACAGAGAGATGGAGATCTTGTCTCGTTTAGACCCATTGTTGCCTCCTATGTCACTTACAGATCTTGATGCTTGCCTTGATTGTACTCTTGGTCCTTGCAGAGCCCCCTTGGCTTATGGCAATCGTACGAGGCATGCTCCTCTAGATCTTGTCCATTGTGCAATATATGGACCTATGCCTTCCCAGTCACTTGGTGGAGTGTCATACTTTGTGACCTTTGTTGATCATGCTACACATCATGTTTGGGCTTTTCCCTTGGACCAGATTGAGGATGCTGCAGTTATGCTTGATAGGTTTATGGATTCTATTGGTAGTAGGCCTAGGTGCTTGCAAATGGATTATCAAAGTCATGCTCTCTCTCCCAGATTTGGGACCTCTTATCAACAGTATAGCATTGATTTCTTGTGCCCATGGTATTATGGGATTGCTCATGGCATGTGCCTGACCTTACAGGAAAAGGTTTCTTCTATGCTTACCACATCTAGGTTGTCTTATGGCTTTTGGGCTAAGGCCCTTATGGCGGTAGTCTATTTGGTTAATAGGACACCATGCGTAACCTTGGATGGTATTACACCCCATGAGTCATGGAGTGGCATGCAACCCTCCTATGATTACTTGAGGATGCCTAGCTTCCAGGCATTTGTACGTATGCCACATGAGCCTATGTCACGTAGATGTATCCTCCTTGGTTATGGAGATGGTGACTTTAAATCCTACAGATTATGGGATTTGGATGCCCAGCAGGTCATACTACGCAACTATCATGATGTCTTCTATGAGACACAGACACCTCTCAGGCCTCTTGATGAGCGTTCAATATGCTTTATGGTTGATTTTACAGCAGCTATAGTGCCATTACAAAAAGTCGTTTATGCTGAAAATGAGGCACTTATTGGCCTAGATGACATAGCTATCCATAGCAGTCAAGGTTAGGATGTTGGTGATCAATTGATAGACCCCTTGCAAGCTCATGAGAGCCATTTTCTTGTAGTTTTGTAAACCGGACAGCCAGTCAGTCTTCCGCTTTGCTGAGGCCACATGTAGTCTTGAGACCCCGTTGGACAAGTATCCTGAATGTTGGCTCTCTTTCAGTGATTGACTCTCGAGAGTTTGACTGCTCTCCACTGTCTTGTATGTGCCATGATGATGCCATACGCGACTCTGATGATTTATAGCCGTGCGCGCTGATGAATTGTGCTTGCTTTATGAGAAGCATTCTTGGATTGCTCCATTGTATAGAGCTGCGAGATTGCTTATCTCTTGGATATCATGGACTTGAGGATGCTTGACTCTTCTTCTGCAGTGGTTCCTGACCTCTTCTAGATGCATCAAAATCCTTTCAATCAACAATATGGTCTCCAACAAACTGTCTGCACCCATGAGTATCCATCTCTTCATTCTTTTCATCCACTGCACACCCTTTGATTGGAACATCATCCAAGAAGGGCATTGTCAATTGTGGTATAAAATCCATGAGTACCCTATTCATAGCATTTGTCATGTGTGCCATTGAGTTTGTTGCACCTTGCAAGAGAGTACACATCCGTACTAACCCCAAAGGAGGCTTCATGGTTGTGATATCCCTGCTCTCAATTGCAAGCTAAAACTGATCATACCCCAACTAAAGGTCACCCAAAGAATAGATTACTCTGCCTACAAAAGCCTCTGCGAATTCATCAACCACACGACATGCACCCACATTTCTTATGTTCACTTTATTGATTGGCTACATGTCTTGAATAAATCTTAAAGCCCCATTATTTTTTGGCATGGTAAACTAATGATTTGAGTACGGGGCTAAAGAGTGCTCCACGATCTTTATGTGAATCTTTTCATTTAGCAAATGCATTAGCTTTTGCAAGTAAGCTTTAGGCAGCACTGGAATAGGCCTCAAGTTCCAAGGTACATGTGGCAGAGTAAATATTACCATAGGAGAGATAACATTCAAATCCACATAACCTATTTCAGTTGGTTGAAATGCAAATGCTTTTCCATGCCTAGCCAACATATGCATAAAGCAGTCTCTTTCAACAAGAAAAAGAAACCCTTTTGCACCAACTTTCAATTCGTGTAATGTTTCCTCTCGGTAAACTGATGACCTATATCTCCCGTAAGCTTGGTTTCCTTGAGATTTTTTCATATAGACCCTCACTTTCTAGTGGAAGTGGCAAAGCAATTGGTTTCACCTTTTTGTCAATTGTCTTATACTTTGTCTCCACAACTACTTTAGCCCATTGTAATCCTTCTTGCTGAGCAAACAATGCTATAATATCATACATGTCCAACTAACATACTGATAACACTCTATTTTTAGCCTCATTTTCTTTATGTATAGTTGTTGAAATTTCAACTAGTGTTAGTAATATTTAGTCCATAAAAGATGTTGGAAATGCCTTCATTTTCAGCTAACAACCCTATGCTCTTAGTTTCTTACTAGCCCATTTCATAGATATGCATTCAGCCTTGCACATAGCTTCCATAGGCTTAAACCAACATGAACTGTTTGCTATAAATTGAGAGTAACCAATAGTAAAAACATGCTTCATTCCATCAAGAGGCGAGTACATCCTTTTTGAACAACACTACTGTAGCCCCCCGTTATAGCAGTGCTTAATGAAAATATGGGTGTTTAGATTCCCTTGAATTTGGAGGCAAAGGAGACTCTCGAAGTGTATCACGATTCCTAGGATGATTAACACAAATAGTAAGAAATTGGATTACTTTCCTCCCATCCTTTCTTCTGACTCTTGTATAAGAAGAACCATCATTAAGCACCTCTGTTTCCATATTCACTCTTGTAATATAGAGCTGTCCTAAAATCACTACAAATGAGGAACTATCTTACACAAAGAAGTGTTGCTCTTTTTGTACATCACCAATCATCGCTTTTACATTAGGATATGCTGCATAGAGATCCCTTGAAGAATTATTTGTAGTCCTCATATGCCAACCATGATCAATGTCCACAAGCCATGCACCATTCTCATACAATCCACGACACTAAATGACATTAATCTTGAACTCGTGGTCAAGAAAAACCACACAACGAGTTTCATGCTCCCCTATTTTCACTACCATTTTAGTGGTAGCCATGGCCCAATGATTCCTTGTGTAATGACTTTGAGGAATAAATCCTAGAATCTCTTTCCCATATTGTTGCATCTGCTGTACTCCGCCATACATATTGCTACAAGACTATGCATTTTTAGCCACTTTCTTCTCTTTTCCATATGTTATCCATTGATTAGTAGCAACTTGCATAGATAAACCAGTACTTATATCATTCTCATATTCAGCCCAAATACCCAACAAACTAGTTTCTTCTTCAAATTATAGTAATGCACTAGTGGTATTACCAAGAAACTAATGCTTCCTCTTAATTATGTCAATGTTTTTGTCATGAAATTCCAACTTGGCGATGCCAAGCACCTTTTCAAAGGTGAATTCCACCTGACTATTTAAGATCCGTTCTTCAAGAACCTTCTTAAGTGGCAATCTCAATATCAAACTGCAGCTTATATCCTGGCTTTTTTCCCTTCTTTTTGCCCTCTTGTTTGTTATCTTGTTTTTGCTCCCGACTAACCTCTTCCATAACATGCTCGAGAGGTGGTTGATTTGTAGCTTTAGGCTGATCCACACTTCTTTGTGTCACTCTCTTACATGTACTTGCATTATCTTCTTCTCTCTTTTGTTTCTCTTCCATAAGTACATCTCTATTTTGCACCTTTGCTAAATATGCATATATGAAATATGCATCTACCGGTGATTACCAGCCAGTTATGTCACGAATGTCTTGTCCTGCACTATTAGTAACTTTCCTCTTTTCAGCTACATACAAAGCATGTGTCCATATTGTAGCCTTTGGACCAACCCCATGACTTTGGTCAAGCATTGTATCTAACTATAGACCAAAACTAGAAGCATGTACAATTGCATAAGTATTTTTGATAGCCAATGTCTCCAAAAACTTTTGCATACCTCCCTTTCTAAAATTCAAAGAAAGAGGCAATTTTGTTTCTTGTGCATGGATCTTGTCATGTTTCCAAAAGATGAGCTATCATGCCAAGGCCTCCTGATAAGCAACACAACCCTCACTTTCATGCTACAAACTATCACACCACATACATATTTTCCCTAGTTTAGGGAGCTGCTACCCATTCTCTTTCCTCTTGTCCTTTCTCATCCAATTTTGCAACCTTCAACTCAAGATTGACCAATTCATCTAATACATCTTTCCTAACAATGGGAATAGTAGGTGTAGCCATAGGGTTAGCCACAGAAGTGGATGGCTTTTTGGCCCACAACTGTTTTGGCTGTAAGAATGGCCAAGCTAGATACATGCAATCTTTCTCTTCTTCTATGCTTTTTCACTAGTGTAGTAACAACTTCCTTAACATGCCTCCACTCTATTTTAAGCCATGTCTCTGTAGTCTGAGCCTCTAACAAATCATCAAGCTTCTCTTGAAGCTCATGATTTGCCACTTGTAGAAACAATTCAATATTTTGACTTGCAAGAGCTTACTATTCTGCAAGATCTAATTACTCAAACCGACTTTCAAATTCTCTTAATAACTTTGTAGTCACAAGACTCTTATTATTGGGTTCTAGAACCCACTCTTAGAAAGTCTTGCAGGGCAATCAAACTTGTGTCTTCAATGTAAAATTCTTCCCTAAGTGTCTTCATGAAAGTTACCTAGTCAGCATCTTGCACATATAATTCGGTAACTTTGGCTTTTAATTCATGTACAGTGACCCGTACAAAATATTGTCTCCATGCAAGTTGAGCCACCCCAAAGAACTCTATCTTTTTAGCATAGGTATGCAAATATGTAGATATGTTCTTGCCATTAAACAACTTCATCTCAATTCTTACAGAGCATTCATCACAATAGTTTCTATTTGAGCAAAAGCCTACATCACATATTGTTGTTTTTGTACATGTATAAGCATATTCATATTCTGCTCTAACTATTGCAAAACATCACTATAAATTGTGCTTGAAGGTTCTCTCATCCTATCTTCCTTTTGATGACCTTTCACATCGGGTCCACTAATGTCGGAGGGGTTTTAGTCAAAAGGTCATATCCATCAGGAATCATAGAGAGAAGAAAGTAGAGAATATGAGATAGAAGAGAAGAAAAAGAATAGACAAGAGGTACACAAGATAAAGACAAAGCAAAATGAATCAAAGAACTATGTATTGATAGAACTTGTGAAGATAAACAAATTCCTTGTCTGGTACTACTCAGAAGAAATCTCCAAGCATTAGACCTCCTAGAGCTCCCTTCTAGACCAAAAACGTACATCAAACAACTAGCTATCCTCACTTCTAATCCCCAAATAGTATCCCTCTCTTATCTTTTATCCCTGCAATTTTCCCTCAAATTCCAGTTTTTACTACTTGCCCATTTATTGCTAATCATACATCTTTGCCTACTCCTATTGTACCTATTCACATGTTGCCCCACCTATTCTCTCTCTTTTTCCAACAGAATCCCTTCAAAAAATTTTACTTTCTTTCCCTTCTTTCCCATCATCATTAACCCTTCAAATATCTTCATTTTATGATTTATCTTACACAACTCTTCACTATTCCCCTCTTATTTTCTTACTATCTCCATTTTATTATATTAACCTTCCTCCACAATCAGTGTGATCGATACTCCTGGGTATGATAGTGATATCCTCAATCAATGGAAGTGGACAATGAATGATTCATTGACAGGATGCCTATCATTCGTGGGTCCTGGGACACTTCTACACAACATTCTACTTCTTATCTTCAATTTGCGAGAGCACATGCTCATTCTAAGGATACCTCGATATGCTTGGCATCTCATTTTTGTCGATATCTTACTTTTATACATCAGCAATCTCATCTGAATACTCGAAAGAGTATTTCGAACTTGATGATTAATCCTAATGAAGATGTGATTATTACTCAGATGTATGCCCTGTAATATTTTGCACAAGCTTTTCCTACCAGCTTTATTATCCTATTGGAAAGAATGTGTTGTTTTCAATTTGTCCAAAATGTGCCTCTACATTTTGTGTATGAGAATAAGAGTTTGGAACATCTCAAGTTGTGTATGAAGTTTAAGAAAAAATATATTCATCCTACATAGCCTGTGGATACTCTATTGGTTGCATTAATATTTTTAATGAATATATTTTTCTTTGCTCTCCATGTTTTGGGATCATGCCTTTTAGACACATTGTATATGTGGTGTTTTATCCTTCTTGCGCAAAGTTGAAGATGAAGATGGGGCTAATTGCAAAGTTGATTTATGGTGGCTTGTGATTCTATCTGATGAATGGATGCTTATTGGAAAAGTAATCTCTTATATCCTTTACAAGTTTGTCATGCTTTTCTGTTTCTAAGCTGTGTTAATGAATAAATATATTTTCATTTTGTCGCCATTCTTTATTAGATGCAAGTTATAAGTTGGGGTCATGCTTGGATGATGTTTCCTAAAGTTTCATTACAATGGTAATCGATAAGAAATTAGGGAATAAGATAGGATATGATGAGGATCATATGGGTAGATGAAACATAAAAAATCAAAAGTTGAAAAGAAATCCTTACCAAACAAGAGATTGTTAGCAATATGGTTCAACACTTGGGATCACAATGGCTGGATATTTGACTTATGAAAGAAAATCCATGGATGGTGAGGATCCAAAACATCATCCTCCAAAGGAGGATGCCAAGCATATTCTCTACACCACATTGTCTGATAATAATTCTTCATGCCATTGACCGAAGTCATTTTAGCAGAATGCACATACATGACTGCCTATAAAATCACATCTCCTACATAAAGATTCATGTCCTCCTCCTCATCAAGAATGTGTAGATTGTCAAGAATCACGTGGTTGGGGGGACTTGCTTAAGTTGTTGTGCTAAACACACACTGTATACACTATATATGTAAGAGGAAGCTCACTCAAGAACACAAGAAGATAGATGGAGGCCAAAACGTTTTCTTGCTGATTTCTTCTTCTACTTCCACACACAATACAATATACACAAAGTATAGATAAGATACAATATAAAGGAAAGTGGCCTACTAAGTCAAATAGTACATAACAAACTACACTAATTGACTGGCACTATATCTTTGCCAGTTGTAGGTAGGTGTAACAAACTAAATATAATAAGTGATAAGTCAGTGGCCATGTGAGTATCATAATGATCACCAACGTGCTAAATGTAGATGTGCGGACCCATTTAGCCAGGCGGTCCATTATCAATGTCCGCACATGTTGAGCTTGCCATCTCAACACTCTCCCTCAAGCTCAACTCTATCTCTGCAACTCTAAGTAAGCTTTGGAACTTCCAAAGCTTCTCTGTACTCAATGCCTTTATAAAAATGTCAGTTATTTAATCCTTTGTGCTGAAATATACCAAGTCAATCTCTCTTGCTAGTACCTTCTCTCTCACAAAGTGGTAGTGTACCTCAATGTGTTTTGTCCTAGCATGGGAACGATGGATTCCTAGCTAGCTGTATGCTGCTCATATTGTCACAATGAATGACAACTGGACCATCTCCCTGCATATCCAAATCACCTAAAAACTTTTGCAGCCATACCACTTCACTTGCTACCATAGAAACATCTCTGTACTCAGCCTCTGTACTCGATAAAGAAACTATAGGTTTCTTTTTACTACTCCACATAACTACTACACTACCAAGGAAAAACATGAATCCACTAATAGATCTTTTGTCTGATATGCTACCAGTCCGATCTACATTTGTGTATTCAAAGACCTATATATCCTTACTTGCCCCATAAAAAAGTCCATAATGTAAAGTGGAATTCACATATCTCAATATACATTTGACTACATCCAAATGAGGCTTTCTAGGCATCTGCATAAACTAATTGACAAGGCCAACATCATAGCTCAAGTCTGGTCTTGTGATAGTCATGTAAATCAAACTCCCTTCTATCCTCTAGAACATCGTAGGGTCTTCTGTCTCATCCCTAACATCAGCACTCAACTTCATATTTTTCTCCAACGGTGCTGAAAGAGGCTTATATATTGTCATACCATACTTGGATAACATATCCAAGCCATACTGCCTTTGAGATAGCCATACACCATCATCACATCTGATCACCTCAATACCAAGAAAGTATCTCACCTCACCCAAATCCTTCATCTCAAACTTCTTCTTCAAGAAATCCTACAGAATATACAGTGCTCTATTTGCACATCAAATCTCATAGCAATCTGAGATTTTCACTCTATCATGCTTTCAGTGCCTTCACATGCACTATTTAAGAGAAGGAGTGGAAGAATGGGAGAGCTTCTTACCCGTTGTTTGCTTGCTCGAACCTTACTTATTTTCCTTCACTTTATCCTTCAAAATCAGCCTCTTTCATTGGCGCTGCTTTGATAATACCATGTCAAGAATTGCGTGGTGGGGGGACTTGCTTGAGTTGTTGCGTCAAACACACACTGTATACACAAGAGGAAGCTCACTCAAGAACACAAGAAGAGAGATGGAGGCCAAAACATTTTCTTGCTAATTTCTTCTTCTTCTTCTTCCACACACAATACAATGTACACAAAGTATAGATAAGATACAATATAAAGGAAAGTGGCCTACTAAGTCAAAAAGTGCATAACATACTACACTAATCGATTGGCGCTATAACTTTGCCAGCTGTAGGTAGGTGTAATAAAATAAATATAATAAGTGATAAGTCATGGCCATGTGAGTATCATAATAACCACTAACGTGCTAAGTATAGACGTGCGGACCCATCTAACCAGACAGTCCATCATCAATGTCTGCACATGTTGAGTTTGCCATCTCAACAAGATCGCCTCGCAAATACATAAGAGATAATAACTGGGCCTCATGAGAGATTAACTCATCAACAAATCTATCAAACAATGCTTTGAGTAGATCTGCATACCATATGTTCTGCCACTCATCCTCTCGAGGCTCTAAGTTCACATTACTCAAGGAAATGTACAATGAAAAGTGTTGTTGATGAAACTTAATCCAAAAGGATGATGGAAGTGACACCAATTTAGCATAGTGGACAAAATCTTCCTAAACACAATTCATAAGTTGCTAAAGGTGCTCTACCTTGCTAGAGAACCCATCACAAAGTTTAGCTTTCTACTGCAACTGATCTAGCTCTTCCTTAGAAGACAAGAAAGAAGATATCATTGGGACTGGAGGAGGAATAGAAAGAGTATTGAAGTTCTACAATACAACTTCAATACTCTTTTTGTTCTTCAATAAAAATTTTATGTGACTACTATTTTTTGGGAATGCTACAAAAACTGACCCTCACATATATTAAGCTTACGAGCTCATTCTATCATTTCCTCAAGTGATGCATTTTTCTCCTTAGTTAAGGACACATTCTCTTCTTCCAAAGTGGCAACTTAAGTTTCTAATGCCTTAATGATGGCTTTCTATGAATCCATCAAAGCTATAGCTATAGCCATTTGTGTATGGATATCACTCAAAGCAGCCTTCTCAGAAGCTAAATTCTCCACAGCCTTGCTAAGCTGATTAGTTAAAGAGTCCACTTTGTCTTGCAATGAGGTGTATACTCCTCTATAGATTGTCTGAAGACACGAGGTCATGGAGGTCTCCAAAGTAGACTAAACATGAGAAACTAGTGCGAAAGCATAGATCTAGAAAGCACTGTTTTCAAGGAAGGAGGAATTCTTCGGATCCAATTGTCCTTCCCATTGTGCTGCAAAGAGATTAGTACAAGACATGAATGAGGGAAGGGAGCTACAAGACACCTCAGGTATCAGAATTTGTACCATAGGGTTGGAATAGGGAGAGGATCATAATGACCTTATGTGTGGCGCCTTTTTCGAATGATTCAGACAGGGGGTATATATGCTAAATCTGAATTGTAAAGAACATAAGGAGACTGCTGCGAAAGGGGAATAGGATGAGGCATAGGAATGCCACTTGGGGGAGGTGCCAATTGAATGATCCTTTGTAGAAAAACCCCATAGGAAATAGTATTGATGAGTTGACCCTTAGTGATACACTAAAAATGCTGATCCATTTTAGCCAAACAAAAAGGTTTTTCAATTAAGCTTAAACCCCTCCAAGATTTTGACAAATGTTGTAAACAATTTTTGGGACAAACACTTGGATGCAGGCTTTCCCAATTATAAATAGGTCCTCAAGGAATTGGCATAAATTCTTGAATAAGGGAGAGGAAATATGTGCTATAATACTCTTGAATTGGTGATAACCTTATGCGCTACCGAAGGAGTAGAGGTCTCCTTTTGCAACAAATCAAGGATCTCTGCAATGGATAATAAATCATTACTAGGCACAGGGGAAGCTGCAAAAGGTAGGAACAAGGCCTCATTGATAGTAGTAGGGGATAAACAGAACTAACAGCCATAAACCAAGCCCAAAAGCTTCTTGTAAGTCTCCAAAAAAGAGTAACAGAGCTTTGCATCCACTAGAGGGAACATTAGGGCCACAAAGAGATGAAGGCTAGCCTTGAGAATACAATTAGCATCCAAAAGGAGAGAGTAATCATGGATTAGTATCAGTACATGTTGAATCACAAGTGGGGATGTGGAAGAAGATGCCATTTAGACCACATTGGATCACCCACACATACACACAAACCAAGAAAAGGAGAAAGTATTCTTGGCTGCAAAATCCACACATACCACCACTAAGACAGATAACAGGGAAACAAAAAAAAAAAACTGTTTGGACTAGACCAGACCTCCCCAAGTCATCCACATCCTACCAAAAATTCGATATGACCTATGCACATATGCAACTGAAAGCTTCTTGCTATGCAGACATACAAGCACCTGAAAACCCCATAATCAGGCAGTCAAAAGAAAAGAAAATGCCATGCATGCCATATCCCAAACACAATCTAGAAATTAGAACTGAACTATAAACTCGAACCATCAAAATAAATACAAATAGACAATATCGATTTCTCTAACCAAGAAACCCTAAGTGTATGGCATATACCTATGGTACGGTGAAGTGAGTGGGTGAAAACTATATGACTCATTTTTATGAGATGAAAAATTAATCACAGTTCATCCCATTAATGCACGGTGAGTCATATTCGCATCCCAACCCCTACTTAGGCTGACTTGACTAAACTGGACTATGGATCTCTACAAATGCAATTTATTTTTAAAAATTAGATTATGTATGGCACAAATGACATGTATGTGTGACTTTGGGGTATTCATTATTATTTGCAAATTAAATGTGTGTATAGCACGTATGCGCATGCACTGTGGATGGATTTTAATTTACAAAATTGAGTGGGTTATGGTGCTATGTGCACATGCAACGACATGGTTCATTTTATAAATTAACAATAATTTTCTTTTAATTAAAAATTTATGAGGTGCATTCTATTTGTTTAGTGGGTGCAACAGTCAGTTGATTTTTAGTTACAATTATATGTGTGTTAGGGGGCATGTGAAAAGGAGGGAAAAAAGAAAAAGAACCGGGTGATGTGTGGACACCCACAAGGTCTAATGCGCAAAATCCCATGTCCAAACAAGCCGTAGAACAGAAAAATCCATGTACGAAAACAACAGGTCGACTAGGTGACAGTCAACCTTCTATAAGGTATGAAAAAACCAATACTAATACCATGGTAAAATTTAAAAAAAGAAAGAAATTGTCACTTAGGTGAGCATGTGTTGGGGTTTTTTGTTTTTTTTTTGGTAATTTATTTTGGTAATTTTATTTTATGTGATATTTGAATCCTTATGATTTTAAAATTTGTGTATTGGGCTGTGTTCAAAATTTGGTATTTAGATATCATGTCACCTTTGATGTGAATGGGACTTGAAACATTTTGATTGGTCTGTGGGTTTGTTATTTTATTTTATTTTTTAAAAGAAATTTGAGTAACCAAACAACTACACAAATAGTGTAGACGTGAAAAAATATTTTCATGAATTTCTAGGAATTTAATAGCAAATTTTAACATTTTCTCAAATTTTCCAAGAATTTTCTCATTTTATAAGTTGTTTTTTAAATACAAATAAACATTTTTCAATGTTTTTTTGAAAATTTTTAATATTTGTGGCTATTCATAATCACAAAGGAATTTTTTTTTGGAAATTTTTGAATTTTTTGGAATACCTATCAATCAAATGTACCGTTTGTAATTTGTTTGCATTTTTGTCTTTCTTTAGATGAAAAGCTATCCAATTCATCCTACCTAATAACTCATTAACATCTTCAGTTTCAATATACTTGAAAATGGGCAATACTCAAAGGAAACCATGGCTTGAGCTTATATTTGTTGGGTGGATATCAACCAAATGCAATTTTCCAGCTGTCCAAAACCAAATTGAGATCCTAGTAGTGGCACCAAACTATGGCAAGTGAAATTGGCAATGAGCCTCTTACTTACAGTCCCAACCACACACCACATAACAAAAACCAAAGAAACTCAATTAATAAACCACCTTAATCCACACAACAACAAATACACTAGAATCATTCATACCTTATCTGTTCCTTTCCCAAATGTTTACAAATATTTTCCCTTGGATCATCATATGGAGGAACTTAAAGAGGGAATTATCTTGGCATAGTGAGTGCACTCTTTCTAGATTATAAATAGCTAAAGGATCTATCTTTAAGATCCAACATACATTGTTCAACAATCAAAAGCAAGCGACAACCCTTATGCTTGAGTTGAAACGTGATTCACCATTACTTGTGATAATTAAAATTAAGCTACACATTCAATACTTTGATTGAATACCTCCATTTTATACTTGGCAAAAAATTGACTAGTTGAGTGGTGTTGTCCTTGGACCTTGTTAGTCACATACCAAGTCACTTTAATTTTTTAACCCACACCATTGCCAAACATCACAAATTTTAAGCTTGATCCCCTTCCTAGATTCCATAAAACATTGGCTCAAAGGAAGTCATGTTTGCATCAAAATCATAGACTCAATGCAACCTATTTTGTCAAGTTGAGTGGCATGAAGAAGGAGATAGAGGCTAATATAGCTTATATAAGTCGAAGGGGAGGTGATGAATTGAAAGGAGGAAGAGGAGCGAGATGATAGTAAGCATGTGAGTATTGTATGTAGATGAAGATAGCATAATAGAGAGGGAGATGTTGAATTCAATGATGAAGAAAATAGAGAAGAGGGTGATGATTGAAGGAGGAGAGAGCTAATAATATAGGAGGGCTACATTATAGTGAAGTGGGGAGTCACATTTTCATGAAGAGGGTTCTATGCATTCATCAAGAGAGAAGACAAAAGGTGATCAAGAGGAGAAGAGTAGAATATATGACTTCCATCTACTTGCTTGGAAACGTAGTGCCCTTCTTCATCGAGCTTGGGAGTTTTTGCATGATGAAGAGTCAAGGTTCATGAATATGAGATTAATTTTTTAAGGATTGAAGGCCCCATAGGTGGGTAGAAAGAAGAGTTGGTGTCTTTTGGATTTGCAGGTTCAAGCTTCCTGATATTTTGTGTGTTTTTTTGTTCGTTTGGGTTCTGAGTCTCTTTGTATGTTTTGCATCCTTATGTTGGTGCTTTGAAGAATGTTGCTATTTCTTGCATGTGAACCTTGGATTGAAAGTTGTGAGTTTGCTTATGAGGAGTCTAAGTTTGAAGGGTCTATTATGTCCAACAAAAAAAATGTGTCTCTGTATTTATTCCAAGATAACTTATATCAGCCCATGTACTTCACCCTTGGAGCAAAGAGTGTTACCTTCCTTCTAGATAGGCAATAATCTATATTATGGATCCACAAGTCTATTCCTTAGAGTTTGATAAAAGGTTTAGATACTCTACTCTTTCCTTTGAGCTTAAAAGGGCTGTATTGTCATGTACTAATTCAATGTTATTCTAGTCATCTATTTCAACATATGCAGATCTTGAGGTGCTCCTATTGTTATATTTTGTTATTTAGTTTTGAAGTTTTGATTTAGATAGTATGTCACAACATCCACAAGCAAGAATTTAATCTTTGAGGGCTTTGGATGTGCTAGTAATTGCTCGATAATTCTTCCATCTATATTGTAGTAATTGGACTCATTAGTTGAGTCCTCAACACTCTCATACTCTAATGGCTCATCTTCTCATTCATTTCCTTCTTTAGCATCGAATTCCTCTATCCACATTAGGGATACTATGAGATTGTTGTGATAATCCAATAGTACTTGATGTAGTTTGGCCATTACCAATTGGGTTTCTCTAATAGATCTTTGAATATCAATAGATTAGCTTCAAGATTATTCTTAAGGAACCATTTTTATTGTGCAAGGATCTTCTTGAGCTTGATTTTCTTAGGAGTGAAAATCCATCTTAGATTATTACAATACTTTAAAATTTATCATGATTACTAGCATAAAAAAAGTACTCATGCTAGGTTTAATCACGTGTGGAGTGATATCTTCCTTTTTCCTTTGACTCATTTACTTTTGTGAGCCTCTCAATGTTCTCCCCCTTCCCTAAATTGGTCTTCTTTGGGAGAGCATAGGAGCTAAATTTAAGTAACTTACAACAATGCATTAGTCTGAAGCATGTTACCTTCCTTCTAGAAAGGCAATAAGCCATATTATGGAATCATTCTTATCCACCAAGTCAATCCCTTAGAGTGTGCTAAAGGGGTTAGATGCTCCACTCTTTCCTTTTCCTGAGCTTAAAAGGGCTATACTATCATGTACTAATTCAATGCTATTATGATAATCTCTTTCCTCATATACATGTCTTGAGGTACTTTTGTTTCTCGATCTTGTTATTTATTTTTGGTTTGTATAGTATGTCACAACATGCACAAGAAAAATCAAACTTTAAGGGCTTTGGATCTATTAATAAATGATTGATAGTTCTTCCATATATCTCATATTCAATTGACTCGTTATTTGAGTCCTCAATACTCTCAATATACTCTAAGGTCTCACATTTTGATTCATTATCTTCTTTATCGTCAAATCCTTCCATCATCATTAGGGATATTACAAGATTGTTGTGATAATTGAACATTCCCAAATGTAGCTTGGCCATTACTAGGTGGGTTTCTCTAACAATTCATTGAAAATCAACACATTACCGTCAAGATTATCCTAAAGGAACCATTGATATTATGTGAGGATCCTCTAGAGCTTGAGTTTGTTACAAGGATTGCAAAACCCTTTCATCTTATATTGTTGCAACATTTTAAGATTTATCATGAGTGTTGGTACTGATAAAGTATTTATGCTACAAAGCGATCTCTTCCTTTCCCCTTTGGCTCATTTCCTCAAGAGTCTTTGAATGTCCTCCCTCCTCAATGACTTGGCCTATTTTGGGAGATTGTAGGATCTAAATTTAGAGGCTATCATCATAATTCGATTTGTGGAGGAGAAGAAGACGATGGGAAGACTAATTTTGTAGGTTACCTACAAGGCCATGGTGGCTTATTTTGGCAAGACAAGTGGCATGAAGAAGGAGATAGAGGCTAATATATCCCATGTAAGTCAAAGGGGAGATGATGATTTGAAAGGAGGAAGAGGAGGTGGAGGATAGGAAGCACATGAGTGTTGTATATAGAGAAAGATACTATAAAAGAGAGGAAGAGGCTAAATTTATGGATGGAGAAGATAGAGAAGAGGGCAAATATTGCAGGAGAGAGATAATAATATATGAGGGCTACTTTATAGCTGCCATGCTTTGTGAGCTTTGACCACGGGGGACCATTGGACACATCCTTATTCCTTCAAGGATTTTGATGTACAATGTGCATGGCTATCTCTCACCTAACCTACTAACATGCCATATGCCGGGACCTAAAACAAGCCCGACACTAACTATAGGCACTAGCCGAGCCTCTCCAACACTCGCAAGACAACCCCACATGGCCTCATGGCTAGGAGCATCTAAGGGACACACTGCCCTAATTGCTAATGTAGATATTGCATTTGTAGTAGAACGTAGTCCAATGATTGCCCTTTATTACTCCTCAGAGGGAGATCCCACACATCTTGGTGTAGTACACCAACATGATACAAACATAAAGGCCCCCCCCTCTGGTTAAGTGTCGTGACCCCATTGTAGCTCTCCTACACCTTGAGGATTGGCCCCAAGATGTATTGGTCTAACATAAAGCACATACAAACACACTCCACTCTTATATATTTCAAACGTTCTAGGATATAAATGTCATCACTTGATAATTTCCCAAAGATTTGAGGGGGTTGCATCTGTAGCCCCCCATGCAGGGCTCTACGTCGTGCGATGCTCAATTTTTTCTACACCACCTCCAATGACTCCTTTCCCTCTGGGCGGGTCGTGTCCAGTAATGTGTTGAGGAAGGCATGTTGCTGGGCACTGAAGGGCGGCTTCTAGTTTACTTTCTGCAAGGATTTTTTCTTTCTCCACCAAAGCGAGGCATCGTGCCAGTGTCTTCACCCGTTTCTCATTTTGCACTGCCCATTCCTCTACTCTTTTGTTCATTCCTTCCATGCTTTCCCCTTGCTTCTATGCCAAGGTTATGAGTTTCTGCTCCTAGGCTTTGAGTTCTCTGCTCATATTCTCGTGCTCTTTCCTTCCCAAGTGTAGTTGATCGATCATAGACTCGATATCCTTTTGCTACTACTCCCTCTCTTGCTTTCTCTCCTCCTCTTTGGCATTTAATTCCTCCATCATTTGCTCGATGTTGGCACTTTTTGCCTCCAATTCCCCATGTTGCATTAAGAGGAGCTTATATTCCCGATGCATCTGCACCAGTTCTTGATTCTCATCCTCGAGCCGCTGCTTGTAGCTTTCTTCCATGTCTTCCTTGGCCTTTAATTCCTGCTTGAGGTCAAAGATTTGTCGTTGTTGCATGGCTATTGTGCGGGTTTTTTCAAGTTGGAAAGCGGCTAACTGACTCCTTTTCTGCCACCAACTCAGCCACAGCCATCCTCTTTTCCTCCTTTGCCCTCTCCAATTGGGAGAGCAACTCAGCGATGTACTTGTCGTAACTGGCTAGTGGCGTCATTGTTGTGTGGGTTGGGGTGGTCAAGGCTTCCACTCTCGGACGGTTCTAGTCCTGTCTTGATTCAGCATCTGCGGCGCTGGTCTCTTTTGCCCCATGGCCGTGGTTTCCGTGCTCTTTCCCTGGGCCATTTCTTTATTGATAAAATATTGCATCGAGGCCACAAAGTTGGAAACCTCCATGCTGGTGGGGATGCTAGGGGTGAGGGTGGTTGGTTCGGTGGAGGGCACCATGAGGGTGGGGATAGGATGGAGGAGGGCCTTGCCTTTGCCTTCAAAGACAGCAGGCAGTGTGACTTCTAGTACCTACGTGCTAGAGCTAGGCCCTTCTTCCCTCAGTGGGCTCCAGGCTCCCGAATCATCAGCCCTGCACTGTTACTCAATGGTCCATCGTGTGGCTTCGGCTAAGTCCTCCTCCTCTTTCCTTCTTAGTTCCTCTTCTTCCTCTGCAGCTCTTCTTTGCCTTTCTTCTTTAGCTTTCATGTACTCTTCCTCCAATTTCTCTTTTTCTTCGTGCTCTTCTATTTTTCTCTTCTCGGCCTCTTGTTTTGACACCTTTTTAGCCCTCTTGACTTCTTCTTTTGTTTTTTCTTCTTCTTGTTCCTTCTTCTTCTCCCTCTCCTCGGCCTCCTTGAGGGATTGTCTTTTTTCCTTTTCCAAATCCTCTTTCTCCTTCTTGCAGCCTTCATCCAACTTCTTTTTCTTTTGTGCCGTCTTCTTCTTGGGTTCCTTGGCCTATTTTTTGTCGGATTGTTCTTCTTGTCCCTACCCTTCCTTATAAGTCTCGGTCCTGTCGCGCTGGACCTCTCTTGGTCCTAGTCAGGGAGTGACTTGTCGGGCGTTTCTCCTTCCCCTTCTTCTGCATCTTGTGTCTCTCTCAGTGCCTCCTAGACGAGCGCAGTCAAAATGCTTCCATAGGCAATAAACGAGGTCTCAGACGAGGCCTTCTTTCTTTCCGTGGCCTTGGAAGCTGGGGGCTCTTCTCCTACTGGCATGCTTCCTAAAGCCAGTGCTTTAGCCGCATGGTCGATAGTTTTGTGCACATAACCATTCCAGTCAACTTCATGCAGGGTGTGAGCCGCTACATTCTCCAACACAGGCACACTAATTTGATGCATTAAGGCATTGTAGCGTTGGATGGAGAAGAACACGTATACTAGTTTTACTTGCAATATGGATTTCGCATCAGGGATGTCCTAGATGCTGATGCCGTTGTTTGTTAGCACATCCTCCTTTCTCATTTTCAGCATGGCATACACATCCCTCTTCTGGTTCTTCTCTATATTTGGCTCTAGTCCCAATGCCTTCTCCATGGCAGGGGTTAAGCGAACCTGTACTTGTTTGGCATTTTCTCCCCTTTCTACCGTGTTAATGGTGCCACACTCATTTTCGGGGTCATAAGACCTGAGAAACTCCACACACTTTGTGTGGTCAGGTTCTTGCATAAATTTTTTGAGGTACTTGGTGAAAAGCATTGTTCAATGACTCTCCTGGCCACTTCCTCCTTGGCCACCACACCCTCTACGTTGTGAATGGTTCGGAACTTAAGCTGGTTGTAGGCACGACTCTCAAGAGTGATGCTGTACTGCGCTCTTTCCTCTTCCATGAATGGAAGTCGGTGGGCACAATCTTGCTGCGACATCTTTTGTTCCTACCAGAATCCCAAGTTTCCATTAGTGCTTCCACATTAATAGTTCGCAAGAAAAGTCATAGTCTAAAAAGAAAGACTCTATATGTTTATTGAACGAAAGCATTAAAATCCTATCCAATGTGGAGTCTTCCCTTCCGGCTTTAACTTTTTGCCCTTTATTTCAAAGTTCTCTTGACATTTTCCTACCTTGCTCGTTGTTTACGTGCTTATGCATTTTGCTTGATTTTCATTGTGTTTAATTTGATTCACCTCACTCCCCTTCCTCTCCCAGCTCGAGAAGAATCCTTCTTAGGATTGAAGGTTTTGGGGGTTGAGGACATACTACAATGGGCCTAGGAGTTACCGGTGTAGGAACCAAGTGTAGAAATCGGGGTTGTACTCTAACTAAGCTGCACACTCGAGATCAAAAGGTCGAGTGCCAATGTGTGTAATGTAAGTGAGAACATCTGTTAGAAAGTCACCGAAGGCACCGCAGCTAGCAATATGTAGCTCTTCCTCAGTCAATACGCGATTGAGGCAAGGGTGTCCCTTGATGTACTCTTCTAGGGGGCGGTCGCGAGGAGTGGTTAACACTCTATACGAGGTTGGCAAGATATAAGTGGGGTCGTACTCCGTTGTTTCGATTGTGCGTGCTGCTTAGCGTTTGTCATGACTCGGCATTCCTCTACTTCCCATTGCAACCTAAGAGTGTACCAGTGCCACAAGAATGGGAATTTAGTCTCAGCAAGATTGGATAATTCTGCAATTTCTTGGCTGGTGATGGTAGAAGTGGTTCGCTGATTGTATGACGTGATGAGACACTGTTTGAGGGCTTACTCTTTAGAGATTTCGTTGTTGAGCAATACAGCATCGGAGTTTGCTGCCTTTTCGAATGCAAGTTCAAACGTCTCCCAAGAACAAGGCATCGTACAAACTTCGATTGCAAAAGGCTAAGGCAACAAGCCTAAGTCCAAGCAATCGTAGCTCAGAGCTAGCTGTCTGAAGGTGGTAGCGAGCCGTCTAATGCAATCAACCACGTCATCCCCTGTATCTTCGGCTAGATCTAAGGCCAGTGCCAAAAATGATTTCCACTCGTAGGAGGGTTTAAGATGTGCTGGTGGTTGGGGTTTGATAGCACTAAAGCCTTTGAAAATGGATAGTTGTGGTTGCGGGTATTCTTGAGGTTTCGGTTGGGCTTCCTGGCTTAGGGCTGGGAAAGTAGCAGCTACTTCTGATGGACTGCTGCCTTCTGAGTGGATCATTGTAGTCAGATGGGCTCTAGCGGGTGATGGCTCATGTGACGATGTCTGTCATTTGGGCCAATAGGCTTGTTCAACTCTCGTGGGCTTGTGTATGGATGAGCTTGATGGATGTGGGCCTGGGGAGCACTGCGGTTTATGATTTTGAGGCTCTATGGGGCTGGGGGTGATCAAGCTTGGGGGTAGCATATGAGTGGTATTCTTTGTCGTGTGAGCTTTAGGGATCCATATCCAAGCATTTCCCTCATAATAGCCTTGCACGTGCAGGAGGGCTTTAGGGACCCACCTTTGCTTGATTATGTGTGGATTTCTGTAACTACGCCTCGGTGTCCTAGGTTTAGAGCTTCGGGTCTTATGAGGTTGTGTGCAACAACTCCTAGGCGACGGTTGCAGCTGTTTAGGCCTCCATTGGAAACTAGGCTGTTGAGCCTTAGCTTTTGCTACCATGAGCAGTGGCTCTTGAGAGGTGGTGGGTGGTGGTTGAGCACTGCCCTTCTCCTTGGATTTGGCTGCTAATAGTTCTACCGGTGGCCGTGCAGACTGTTATATCACGCAGCCCTTGCTGAAAGCTGTATCAATGCAGATGTTGCCTATGGTGAGGTGAATGCACTGCAACTCATAGTCAACGTTGCAATGAGTTTGCTTCTTGAAGGATTGCCCTAGCAACATTTCCATGCCTGCGTCCTTGGCATCTGGCAGTACATAGAAGATTATTGGTACAATCTCAAACTCGATAGAAACGATGGCCCTGCACTTGCCGAGAAGTGCGTACGAACGGCCCCCATATGGGCTTAATTTGGTGTTAGTAGGTTGTAGTGGTGGTTTGCCAAGTTGGGTCCAATGATCCTGAGTCAAGACATTGAAGTCCTCTCCCTCGTCAATTAAGGCATCAAAGACTCATGTTCGCTTGGTAGTGACCGTGATGTGCAGGAATGCAGGCTCCATGGTTTCCTCATCCTCGTCGTCGATTTCCGTGATGGTGGCTACTCGTACCTTCACAGGCGGTTCCAACATTGGTGGCTCATGCAAAGGGTGCATAGGAGGATAGTATTTCTTGACACAACTGCATTGAAGAAGCCTATTCCCTCACCATCTAGAGTCTCGAGCTCGATGTTGCCCATTCAGCTGATCGCATAGACTCTGCAAGGTCCAAGACCCCTAAACTTCATTTCTTGCTTATGCCCCTTGACTGAGTATAGGAGCACTAAGTCGCCTTGTTCGAAGCCGCGTTGCTTGACATGCTTGTCAAATCATCTCTTGTGTTGTGCCTTCTCACATATGAGTGTATGACTGGCTAGAAGGCGAGAGTCTCTGAGAGGTATTCAAGCTCAACTAGGCATTGCGTCCATGCCTCCCTTCCTTCCCATCGCTCCTAAAGTGCTATTCGCAGGCTAGGTACAAAGAATTCTACAGGGAGAATTACTTCGGTTCCGTAGGTCAACCTAAAGGGGGTCTGTCCGATAGCCATTTTGTAAGCTGTGCGGTAAGCCTACAAGACTGCCATCACCTTGCTATCCCAATCGCTGCGTGAGGCCGAGATACCTTGGTTAGGACATTGAAAAGAATCTTATTTGTGGATTCTGCCTGCCATCACCTTGTTATCCGAGTCACTGCGTGAGACTGAGACTACCTTGGTTAGGACATTGACAAGAATCTTATTTGTGGATTCTGCTTGGCTGTTTGCTTGAGGGTAGTATGGAGAGGATTTTCGATGGATAATTAGGAAGGTGGATAGGAGATGAGCTACCACTTCATTGATGAAGTGTGTCCCTTGGTCACTGACTAGTTTGATGGGGCATTCGAATCGTGAGATCATCTGTTCCCACAAGAACTTGACAATCGTTCAAGCATTGTTCTTTCGTGTTGCTCTCGCCCTGCCCACTTCGTTAGGTAATATGTGGCCACAATGATGTATTTGGCTTGAGAATACTGTGCAACGGGGCTAATGGGTCCTATGAAGTTGATTCCCCATTTTCGAAGGGTTTTCGTACAATGATTGGGTTCAACTCCATTTGATCCTTACGAATCGGGACCTACATTCATCACAATGCTTAACAAATCATGCGGCATCATGGAATAGCATTGGCCACCATAGTTGAGACTGCAACACCTTGCGGGCCGTTGTGTCTCCGCTAAAGTGTCCACCAGCAATCCCACTGTGTGCCTCTGAGAGCATGTCATGCATCTCATGTTCGCACATGCATCTGCGCAGCAATCCATCTTGCCCTAAGCGATATAGCTAGCCTACTATCAGCTGCTGCTGGTAGAGTTGGTTTTGAGAATAAGTCGCCTTAGCCTTGCCTTCTCTATTGGTCGTTTAGGCAGTCCATGATCAAGCACTTGGACTATGTCATCTGCCCAATATGGTGTTAGATCGGCTTTGATTAAATCTCTCCCGCTGGAGAGGTTAAAGAGGTGGGCATCTGGAAATTCATCGGTAATGCCTTCTCCAACAGATTCTCCTGTGGGTATGCATGACATATGATCAACCATGTAGTGTTGTTTTTCCTTCCATACAACCACGGAGAAATCAAACTCCAAAAGTAGAAGGAGCCACCAAGCTATGCATCCTGTAGCGCAGGGTTTATTCACTAGGTATAGTAAGGCTTGATGGTCCACAAAGAAGGTAAAGGGTGTAGCCAATAGATAATGTCGGAACTTCTTTATAGCAAACACCATGGCCAAGCCCTCTCTTTCTGTCATCGAGTAGTTCATTTTCATCTCCGTGAGTTGTCTACTAGCAAAGCTCACTGGATAGTCTAGGTTGTGCTCACCAGGTTGGCACAATACTGTCCCCATAGCAAATTTAGAAGCATCGACATGCACGTGGAAGGTTATGGTCCAATCCGGGGCTCGTAGAATTGGTGATGTAGTTAGAGCCTTCTTCAACTCTTCATATGCTCGTTGGCATGCTTCAGTCCATTCAAAGACAATCAGCAGCTTGTATAAAGGTCTGGCTATCAATGTGTAGTTCAACACAAACCGCCGATAGTATCCCGTATGGCCTAAGAATCATTGAATGCCCTTATAGTTGGTTGGGGGTGGAAGGTCGACAATAACCCTGGCTTTCAAGAAGTCAGTGGCAATGCCGTTCTTTGACAACACGTGGCCCAGGATGCATCCATGCTTCACCCAAAACTGGCATTTCAAGGGGTTCAAGGAGAGACGATATAGGCGACACCGCTCAAAGACTGCTTGGACTTTGTTTAAGTGTTCCATCCGGGTCGAGTGAACACAGAGGTCATCGACAAAGACTTCCAACTCCTTGCGAAGCATGTCTTTAAATATGGTGCACATGAGATGTTGGAAGGTGGCAGGGCATTAGTCAACCCGAAAGGCATGAATATGTAAGCAAAGATGCCCCACTCGGTGGTGAAGGAAGTCTTATGCCTGTCGGCAGGATGCAATTGCACCTAATTGTATCCTGAGAAGCCATCCAGAAAATTGTAGGCCTCCTTGCCCGCCACTCTTTCAAGCATGTGCTTGGTGTATGGCAATGGATGATTGTCCCATTTGGTAGCAGCATTCACCTTCTTGTAATTGACGCGTACCCTAATTTTTCCATTTTTCTTCATCATGATGACTATGGGTGATACCTAGTCAGTGTGCTCAATTTCGTAAATGAATCCTGCTCTCATCAGCTTATCAATCTCTTCCTTGACAGCATGAGCGTGCTTTGGATTCATTGGGTACGGTCGCTGCTTCATCGGCATTGCGTTTGGTGTCATGGGTATACTATGAGTCACTACACTCGAGTCTACCCCTTTAAGCTCTTCCAGGGACCATGCGAATATGTCTACGTACTCTCACAAGAGAGTGACAAGACTCATTTCTTCTTCCTCAGTCAAGTCATTAGCAATGAAGGCTGGTCGAGGTGTCTCCCCTTCCCGGGCTAAGTTCACCTCCTTGACCTTGGTTGGTCCCTCAATGGGTTCACTCATTTGCCCTTGCCATTTGGCACCCAACAAGATCACTACCCTATCTCCTTTCTTGAATTTTGTAAATCATTTAGGGAGGTCCCGTGGTTTTTGTTATTCATATGTTCGTGTGTCCCTAGGTTGATTTTCCCTTCCTTGCTTCAATCATCTGCGCCTTAGGTGGACAGGTAGGTCCCCATTGGTGCGTCGGCGGGTCTTGGGCAGCCTAGGTATTTTTGGGTCGCTATCCGAGCTTACTCCTGGTTGAGCTAGGCCTGCTTGCTCAACGTCTATGGCTCCTACGTGTTCTAACCAAGCGCAATCAGAATCCATGTGCATGATTCCTTGCTCTATCTTGTAGACACTTCTCTTTTGTGGCTTGGAGTTCACCTGTATTTGTTTTATTTCATGTCCCTCAGTGTCATATTCTGTCGTGTCCATCTCACTCTCACTTCCATCACTAAAGGATTGGCAGTCTTTGTACTTGTTGTCAAAGTCCTCTGCGTCAGACTGCTCATCGTCTCCTAGGGCTTGGTATATCTCTTGTCGTTGATCAGGGACTAGGGCCCAGTTGTACATAAGGTTTAAGTCATGCACCCTGGTCCATTGCCACTTGGATTTGCCTAAGAGATCCTAGAGTGGTTTCAAGTTTGCTGCTGAATTGTCAACTGGCTTGTCCGTTAAATATTCCAAAGCCTCCTGGAGTTCTCTCTTGTTGCTTGGCACTTGGAAGGTAACGGGCTTAGGTCTCACAAGAAGGGTTCCTTCCATCATGCAAACGGGTACAGAGGGCGTGCCGTCGGTCGTGCCCATCATCTTGATGGCTTGCTCAAATGCCTCTTGATCTGAGAACGGCAGGTCGACTATAGCAAGGACATGCATCCAATCCCGCTCATCCTCTGGGCATGGGATATACTTGGTCAAGGACCCATAAGACTTCTTGACTTGACCGTCACCCTTGAGTATCGCGGAGATGGCATCCAAGTTGACTGATGAGGTCTTCCAAGTGTCCATCTCTACCCTTACAGCTTCCATCCTATTGCCTAAGAATATCAAGCCGTTACCCCAATCTTTGATAACTCTGGCATTGCCATCCAGGGTCATCCTAACAGGATATCGTAGTTCACCCCCTTCATGACTATAAAATCGACAGAGAACTGGACACCTGCGATTTTCACCGGCCAGTTTTTAAGTACCCCGAATGGCTTCACTCTCGTGCCATTCGCTAATGTGACATTAAATCGAGCAGTCTCAATAGGTGGGTTTCCCCAGGTCTGTAGTACTGCGTGGCTCAGCACACTAACCCCGGCTCCCGTGTCTACGATCCCCTTTCTCGTTGTCGCCTAAGGCTAGGACTGGTAATACTGCATGCATCTCGGTGCCTTCCCAAAAAGCATTAACGCACAAGGATTTTGGCACAGAGTGCATCGTTAGACTGGGTATTTGTATTTGTGCATCCTGATCATGCAAATCCATAGCTGTTCTCATGACCCCTCAACCAACTGCTTGAGGTCTTGCCATAGGATGGAATGCTGCTTAAGCAAGTCTCCTAGGCTTAATGTCAAAGGGGTGGTCACTAGCATGGTAAGGAGGCTATCGAATGGTCGTCTCTCTCCTACACCGATTTGTGGGCCTACAACATCAAGGCTTGGCCTAAGGGGTATTGCCTGTGGTGCAGTTGCATCTCTTGACTTTGGTCGAAGGGGTGAGACCGTCGTTGTCGTATTGCTGCGCATTCGAGGTGTGTAAACCACCCAAAAGTCGTGTGTGTGATTTGATACTTTGTACATACTTAGTTGTTATGTTTGCTCTTTTATTCTATGCTGAAGACGAAGAAGAACAAGGAGTTTTGGTAGACTGGTAACTCGAGATGCAATCTCATGGCTACACTTATTTCAAGATATGTCGATTATGGGCTTCGTGAGAATGTTTCTAACATCTACAACTGGATGTTCTATGTGAAATGGCAGTAGCAAGATGTGCGAATGTCTTCCGAATCTGAATGGAGAGAGTGTTGTGGAGTGTGATCAAGTTTCTTCCATGCTCACAGTGACCTTTACGATAGGAGGGAAACATTTTGATCTTACGCTTGAGTAGTATATCTTGAAAGTTGGAGAGGGTAATGAAATGTAATGTGTTAGTGGGTTTATGGGTCTGGATGTTTCTTCAAGGCCTCTAAGGATTCTTGGAGATGTTTTCATGGGCGCTTATCACACGGTTTTTGATTATGGAAAAAACACGTGTAGGCTTTGCAAGGAAAGAGCTTTGTTTTGAATCAAAAAGGGAGGGATATGCCTTTTGCAGAACTTGTTGAAGAGGATTGGGACGCAAATGATTGGGAAATACCTAGTTTAAAGGCTGGAAAGGGAAGAGAGCAGAATAGCGCCTTCAAACGAACACCATACAAGGACAAGATATATATAGTGAATGTATACTTGGGGGCCACAGGGAGCTTCTCTATCTGAATGGAAGCAGCCAAAGGGGAAGAAGGAAAAACAGACGCACATACAACGGAAAGAGATGGATTTGTTTTTGAATTTAAAAAAAAAGGGAAGTCGATTGATTTAGCAGCAGTCGCTTGACCAAAAGAGAGCAATAGAATCCTGTTTTGGGGAAAAGAGGAAGCTATTACGGAAGGAGGAGGCTAAGGAGGGATTCAAAAGCTAAAGAGGGAGGGAAAAAGCAAGGAAATAGCCCGAAAAGAAAGACGAGGACTAAAAGGGAAGAGGAGGATAGATGGTACTCTGCGGGACAGGGGAGTATTACGCTGAATCTGGGGAAATGAGGAGGAACAGAGCATGGGAGGATCGACGGTGGAGGAGTTCAGAGAGGCGAGGGGAAGTCTGCAACAAGTCGGCGAAACAATGACATCACGGGCCATAGGCTTTCACAAAAGAGCTCCATAACAGCCGATTTAGGATTCTCTCTCGATAGCATAGAGGAGGCTGAGGCGCTTTATTCATGATGAGTTCATTCGAATACCATAGCCAGAAATCCTAGCCTTTCCCTCTACCGCTTGATATTCTGCCTCATTGTTAGAGTGGACACCTTCCAAGATTATTCCTTCACCATAGATTTTCTCTCCTAAAGGAGAGAAAACAACAATGCCTGCAGCTGCCTTATCCTTAGTTCTCTTGTATGCACCATCAAAGTAGAGGCTATAAGCATCTACAAGAGTCTTTATGGATGGGGGTGGTGGAACGTCCTTTCTTTTCACCCTAAGATTTTTCTCATAGCACTTGTTCGTCAAAATATCAGTCAGGCATGCTCGAGTTGTTTTTTCAACCTGCACTGTATAATCAAACTATTGAAGTCGGACCACCCACTTTGCTATTTTGTCAGAGATTTCCATATGTTGTAGTACACATGGAAACATATCCTCCACAGTGATGATCACAAATCTCTTTGGAAGCAAATATGGCCGAAATTTGGTTATTGCAAACATGAGGGCCAACACTAGTTGTTCCATGGAGATGTAAGCCTTCTCTGAGGCTTTCATGAGGCGACTAGCAAAATACACAGGCCTCATGAAGGACATTTTTGGATCTTTTTGTAGGAAAGCAGCACCAATGGCCTCTTCTCCCACGCTAGGGTTTACAAAGAATGTTTCTTCCCAACAAGGCTGGAGGATTATAGAAAGTGACCCCAACATTTTCTTTGTCTCCTTAAAATTTCCTTCACTTTGTTCACTCCATACAAGTCTTTCTTGGCGTGTCAGTTGGCTGCAGGGGATATATGGCTTGAGAGAGTAAGTGTATAAATCTACCCAAATATCTTAGCTTTTGTAAAAAGGAGACTAATTGTTTGATGGAGGTTGGGGAAGGTAGAGCTAACAATGTTTCTACCTTTTTTGGATCTACCTCAATTCCTTCAATTGATATTATATGCCCTAGTAGTGTAACCTTGCTTTCCCCAATGTGATATTTATCCTTATTTAGTTGTCCACCCAACCTAGCCAAGTGAGTAAATCCTCATCAACCTTGCGTAGATGTATGTTCCTTGAGCTGTAAATACAAAAGTAATCTATGAGAACCCTTATGGACTTACCAAAGTAAGGTTGGAAGACCATATTCATGAATCGTTGAAAGGTTGCTGGGGCATTTGTGAGACCAAAAGGGCATGACCCGAAAGGCAAACAAGCCCCATGGTGTGATGAAAGTGGCCTTCTTTTGATCCTCCTCTACAATGCGAATCTGGACGTAGCCAGAGTAGCCATCACACACTGTATACCGCTCATGTCCCGCTACTTCAATCAAGATTTCATCCTGAAATGGGAGAGGAAAGTGGTCCCTCTTTGTTGCAGCATTTAGTGGCTTGTAATCTATGCATACTCGCCACTTACCATTTTTCTTTGGACTCACTACTACTGGGGAGACCCATTCTAAATCTTCCGCTGGGTATATGAATCATGCATTCAAGAGTCTCTTCACCTCCATCAATAGTGCATCGTGTTGCACAACTCCCAGTCTTCTCAATCTTTGTACTACAAGTTTTCTTCCTTCTTTGAGTTGGATGTGATACTTCACTGCAGTGACACCTGTAATGTGAGTATAATCAGAAATAAATAATGATGCATGCTTCTTGAGAACATTCACATAACCCTCCCTTTCTTCATCCTTTATATCCTTGGATATCATCTTCTCTAGGCTAGCATCCCACACATCTCCTTGGATTCTTGGGTTGTCTTCTGATGAGGTAGGTTCATTTAAGGTGACACCCATAACTTCGAGAGTGCTACCACTCTCTCCACTTGAACTCTCTTCCTCTTCTACCAATGAGGAACATCCACTTGAGCTCCACTCGTCGACAGACGTTTCTAGTTCAAGGTTCTCTTGACACCCACTCTTCAAGTTGTAAACCACCTTTCGATCATGGCCACCCACCTTACGTGGCCTCAACTCTAGATCCCCTATTGCCCAATCTTGCCTAGCTCCGATGCCCGTAAGCCAGGGTTTCCCTAGGATGAGGGGATATCCGTCTCCCTTTAATGGCATCACATAAACATCCACTACTGCAGTGATTCTAAAAACAGAAACTCTCAAAGCTTTCACTATATCCACACATGTGACCGTATCATTGTTGGCCATCTTTGCCCTAAAGGTTGAGGATTCCATTACTTCTAAGTCTAATTGATGCATAAGCTTTTCTGTCATGACACAAACCTCTGCTCCACTATTGATGTATGTTTTTCGAATCCGTTGACCTTTGATTTGAGCCTCGACTAAAGGCACTATATCTTTGAGGCCATATGTCTTGATTGCACTAGCCATTTTACCTTGCCTTGCCCTTGTGCTTACCATTTTTTACTATTGTCATCGTAGCTTTGGAGAGGCATGAAGTAGTTGTGGCCAAGTAATTTTTAGCCCTTGAGAGCTCACATCTACTATCAGATCATAAGGTTGTGTTCGAGAACCCAAAGGGAAGTTGGAGATATCAATTTTAGACCTAGTTCGAGTCTTTCTCTTCTTCCCTTCATCTCTAGGTGCTCGTGATGTACTTGTCTCATTGATTGCTTCCTTACTTGCCTCAGTTTGGACACATACCCACTTGATAGGCATGGTCTCTACTACATCTACCTTCGTCTTACCTCTCGCTATTTCTTCTTGGAGCCTTCTATCCCTGACCACCTCCTCTATTTTTATGACATTAACATTTGGTTGAACAACAGGGGTTTCAGCTTGAACATAAGGTGGTTGTAAAATTGCAGGTCGTGACTGCTCTTGCTCTTGAGTCCTAGCACAAGGAGGGCTTACTTGTTGTCGAGGACCTCTAGCAGGGTGGTCATATCTTCTAGGGTGAGGACAATTGTACATGCCATGATAGGTCTTCTTGCACCTTGCACAAGATTCACTCTCAAACCCTCTCACTCTCAAACCCTCTAGTTGATTAGTAAGATTGTTTATTTGTTGGATCATGTCTTCTTGACCTCTAACAAGGCCTGGTGCATTAGATACATTTGGGAGAACTTGAGAGGCCTCCATAGTTGTGATGTTGTTTCCCAAAACTGCTTGGCTAGCTTGGGCTTGGTAGAGAATCTTTCGATTCTTTTCCCTAGTGATTCTCAAAGCATCTTCAAAAGTGTTTGAAAATTTCACATTTACCTTCTCCCTGAGCAAGGGGTACAAACTTGAAATAAATCGATCCTTTTGAAGGTAGTTTGGAGCTCTCTCACCACGATTCAGTGAGTCTGACTACTACCCCCAAAGCTTCAAAAACCCTTCCTCATAAGTTGCATAACCATAAGGATCATTTTGATGGAGGGCCAAAAGCAGTTGCCATAACTCTTCACTTGAGTTAGTTTGTTGAAATCTCTACAAGAAAGCTACCTTCAATCCCTCCCATTCAGCTCTTTGGGCCGGATTTAGAGTTTGGAACCACATTCTAGCTTCTTCCTTGAGCACCAAAGGAAAAGCCCTCAACTTTAATGCTTCATCATCCCTCCCAGAGACAAGGAAGCTCATCTTAAGGTTGTCCAAAAAATCCACTGCATTTTCCCCATTGCACCCTAAGAAGCTTAGAAATGCCATGTTGCCTTAGTAGAGTACAAAGATGAACACGTCTAGACTTAAGTTGTATTTTATGAGGGGAAGGATGAATGGGTTCATAGATGCATTGATTTCAGCAAGATGTCTAGGCCCCAGTATGCTTCTAATAATCCTTGATGACATATACTTCATAAGGTGTGATGGCCACCTTTTCAACCACACCCAACCTTTGAGCTAGCAATAGTTGAAGGTAGTCTCCATACTTTGCACCTCTACAAAACTCCACACCGTTTATGCATAGTTGTTCTCCTTTGATGTGGATTAGGCCACAAAGAGAGAGGAGGATTTGATGATTTGGAGACGAGGACCTCCCAAAAGGGCCTTTACTTTGTTTGCAAAACACTCACCACAATTATGAGAACCTAGCAATTGATGGCAACATGATTTTTATGTTGTGAGAGAATGGAATTTCTAAGGTGAACACATTTTACCCACATACGTGCCGTTATTCGATAGGCATATTTCCTTTCTTGGGCTTCCTTGGGAGACCATTGTGGGAGTCGTGGACTTCGACCATCTTCAAAAAGAGTTGGTGAAGGCGTTGGAGAAGAGCCACTTGGAGCACTTGTTGTAGACAATGCACCACTATGTGTTTTATCATCCCGCATAAGGAGGTAGAGAATTGTGGATGAGAATGTCATTAGCGGGGGCACCAATTTATGACGAAGGAAATTCGGTATGGCAGCCTCTATACTATGCCAAACTCGCTTCTGCTACAAAGTGAATGAGGTAAGGGCATCACCTAGTCATAGAAGAGTGGACTAGGACGCTATGCAAGAGGGAGAGGAGCTTGTGAGGGAGAAGAGAGGAAAACAGAGAGAGAGAGAGAGAGAGAGAGAGAGAGAGAGAGAGAGAGAGAGAGAGAACTACAGAAAATAGATGAATCAATAAAACTTAAGAGGGCACAAGAGATGGAGAACCCTCAAGACAAAACCAATATACATAATATAGACACCAATAGCATGGGCTTATTACAATGTAGAGTATGCATAAGCTATAGTAAGGGAATAAACTGCATAAGCTCATGAGAGAGAATGGGGAAGGCTCAATAGGGCTGAAGAAGGCCTCTTGGCTCTCTCTTACAAATTACAAAGGAGAAGGCCTCTTTATATAGCCCTTGAGGGTGTTTAGGGAGGAGGTTAAGATAGAATAGGAATTAACACCACCAAAGTTGCATTAGGGTGGTTCCACCAATGTGAAAACTCCATCTAGATGTTTTGTTGACGAATTTTGTACTTAATCAAGTTCCATCATAGGTGAGTTGTCTCCATTCTCCCCCCCATAGCTTGAGTCCAAGAGCTCTCTTATAAAAAAATATAGAGAATCTTCATAAAATAAGATCATATCTAGCAATAATGGAGAGAGAGAGTAGTGAGAATTCATACATTACTACTACAATTCAGGATGATTTAAGGGTGATTTAGGAGGGTAATTCTAATGGTTTATTAGCTTGAGAGAGAGAATAAGATAGGGGAAAGGGTTGGGAGTCTAATAAATGATGTTTTATGGAAGTGTTAAGTGTGGGGAAGAAAGTGTGGCTGTGTATAAAATTGGGAGGTGGTCTCCACCGTAGTTGAAAAAGGTTGGTGTCCACCATTTTGGCCATATCTCCCGATTCGTAGCTCCAAAAAATTATAAAAAAATACCAACCAAAACTTTAGCTCATGTGCTACAAGTTTCATGTTGAAAAGTTTTTTTGGATCGGAGTGGAAGTATTTTTTAAAAATCTTAAAAAATCATGTTCCTGATTTTTCTTCCACTAATGCTTCCAAGAAGGGTCCCATTTGTTTGAATTATCATAAGGCTCCAAAGCCATGACATTATGAGCTTCACATCCCCTTTGGATGGCTCCAAATCCATTTCATGTCTTTTATTTTCACATTACACATTTTTCCTTCACCTTCCTCCATTGATCTTTACTCTTCACCTCCCCTTGGTAAACTGATCCATGAAATATTTCCATCCAGTGATTTCTTGGATTTCCCAAGAGGTTGTTCCCACCCTCTTCTTTATTTCAAACCTCCAAATGTACAAAAAATCAACAAAGTGTTAGACAAAAAAAAATTGTGATTTTCTCGAATCAATTCATTTTTGTATACTCAGTTACATATATTCAATGAGGTCTTCCTTATTCACGATGAGATTATGGAGTTTGCACTCTATGTAGTCACATTGTGTTGTATTTTCATCACTTATTAGTTTGTTCTTAAATCTAAACATTACTCACTACAATAATACATTGAAGAGAAAACCTTCAGTTTGGTGGTCTAGATGAAATTGGTGAATCCTACTAGTCTTTTGTGATGCTAGATGATGTTTCCATAAGCATCTCACAGACTATCTTCGAGATCATGTGTAAATATATGTTCGATGATGCTGTTGTTTTTGTGATGCTCGTAGAATATCAAGTTGTGTAAACATGATGGTCAAGTGTGGTATACATTGATAAGGTGCATGATGATATTCCATGTCCTTGTGAGCTTTTGTTATCATATGCTAGCAAAGTAGGTGTCTATGTATTCAATAGTCTCACTTCTTATTAATATCAAAATTTGCATGCAGTTCAAGGTTGCTTCAATGGGAGATATTGGCTTAGAAAGTATTGCAATTGAGATTAGTTTTTTTTTGTTTGAATCCAAATCTTGTAGACCTAGTCTTTTGGTATCTTTTGTCTGAATATTTAATCTACCCATTAGCTCAACTTTCATTACGTATTTCAATGGGTAGAATGAGATGGATGAGCTTGTTACTTGTTGAATGTTCATGTGGGCTACCCATAAGACTAGTAATGTTGGGTCATATGGCACAATATTGTGGTACTCATCTCCGAGTTGGTACTAGATGTACCGTTGGGTTTCAAGGTCTATTATTGGTTTTGGATTATTGTGTGTAGCAAATGGAAATCTGTACCTACATTTTCCATGGCCACTAGTGCTAGTTATTTAATAGGTATAACGATAGTTATGAAGTTGTTTTGCCAAGACCAAGACTCTTAGTTTTTGTATTAAACTACATTGATCATCATTCAATGGAATATGTGCATAGATCTCATTTATTATAATGTTAACGTTTGCTTTGTGCAACCATAGGATGACATGTGCATGTAATGAGCTCTTGTATTAGATCTCGTACCTAATCACATGATGTTGGATGCATCCGACACAAGTTTTCCAAATGATATATTGATTGAAAAACATGGAAAACCTAGTGTGAAATAGGATAGCGTACTCAACTAAGCAATCTTTCCATGAGAATTCTGGATTGAACTCCTTTGCAATGGATTTTAATGTTTTGATCTCAACTTATCTTATACTAGTCACCTCATCTGTAGTGAATCTAAGAAAAGGTGAGGCATGCCCCACTCATCCACTGTTGTGATAAGGTCTTTCAAGTTACTCTGGTGCTAAGAAGGGGACCCTAGTGTTGATGAAGGTATGCTATAGCATAGTATATGCCTAACCCCACCTCCTCATGTGGAAAATGTTCTTATTTTCTTGTTTGTAGTTATCAATGTCTCTTTGTAAGCAAGCATTGCTCATTTTGTTCACAAAGGGCTTGTTTTAGTCAATATAAGATTAGGATATAAGGCTTGTGCAAGGTATAAATAGAGAATAGAGTTGACATTTGTATCTTGATATATTCACTAACATACATGTTACCATCATAAGCATCACATCCACATGGAAAGAGGAATGGAAATAGTGCATTATCCAAGGTGATATCTAGGCAAGATGAGCCTGTTGTAAGTAAGTTGGCAATTTTGAATGTTGCTATTCTTTGTAGAAGTTGGCTATTGTTCAAAAGGATGATGCATGCAAACTCATGTTGATCAACCCTTTTGAATTTTTATTGTCAGCTAGGCTCGGCTATGCTGTTGAGCAAAGTATAACCTACTTCATTTTTTACTTATAACATTGGGTTGAATGGAAATCTTTCACAATGTAGTTCTAGAATCCTTTCAATTGATTGCTTACTAAGGATGCAAAGATCAGTCTTTGGATGTGGATATACTACTATTTTGATGTATTTTTGAATAATTGGATTATGAATATTATTAAACATGAAGACATCATCCATGATAGATATTATCAAGTTAAGTCTAGTAGATAGATGAGTAGGCAATGCAATCATTCCAAGAGACTAAAGGAGTCAAGAAGCAATCATCGATCCAATTTTCCATTTGTGATTGCCATTGTTATTTTTGGAGATTGAGATGGAGACATATGATGCTTAGAAGTTGGAGTTCTAATGGTTTAGCATACAAAATCCTTTTGGTATAGTCTAGCAATAGAGTCACTACATGCTTGTTTCAGCACTTGTTTGCATGACATGGTGCACTTTTTGTTACTATGATATAAATCATGTGTTGTTGGCATGCAAGAATGAGGATAGTACTTGACAAAGTTGTCGAAACTTGTAATTTTTTTGTATATCTATTACTTGTTTGTGATGCAGTAGTTTGATGATGCATTGAGACTACTCCACAAGAGTTGAACATATTGTTAGCATGCCAATGATGCTTGCACATTCCATTAACCAAGATAATTCAAGTTTGTGTATATCATGCCAACTTGTAGCATATTATTTTCGTGATGTTTTTCTAGAAGCCATAGTTTTCCTTCTCTTAAAAGACCTTAATGAGGTCCTATGATTTGGCATTTGCATGGACTTCATTACTATTGTGTATCCTGTTACCATAAAAATGTATATCTACCCATAAGCATGATTGAATGTACTCTTACATCTTAATTTGTATGCTTGAAAAAGCCAGAAAATGTCTTTAACTGTCTAGGCAAAATGAAACATCTTCTCTTTTAAACTATGCACTACATGAACAATACTCAAGTTTTTGGAGCTAAATAGATTTGGTTAGAAATTTACTTTATAGCTTGGCACATTTTGTTGATGAAGAGCACCTTGCAAAATATAAATGGAAAATCAAAAAATTGTTTGATCAAAGTCTTAGATGTGGTGTTTTTAATGTTTGACTTATTTTTAAAACATGTTTTGTTTAGGATTTAACTTATAACTTTATAAAAGTGAAGTACTAAGAAAAAGGAAATATAAACATGATATACGAGTAGCATGCCAAAGAGTTGGCATAGATCTCTTCATTGTTTTATAATTATGGAAACATTCTCCCTCTTTTGAGAAGTTGTGGACTTTTCTTTGCTTTTCTTGACTTTCCTTTAGTATGGATGATTATAAAAAGGGAAAAATGTAGAATCTAACCTTGTTAGAGATTGTATGTATGACAATTGTAGTTAATTTTGCTATACTGAAGCTTGCAATGATCAAGCAAAAGCAAATGCGCAAACTACATCGATTCTAAGTTAACTATTTATTAGTTTAATTTTAAAATATAATAACAATATAACTATTAAATGTATTAGTAAATAAACATATATTTATACTAAGTTTCTAAGTTCAAATCTATCATTGAATAACTTATTAATCCAAATACATTCATTAATCTAATGCAACTAATTATTTCAACTAATTGATTAAATCTAATCAAATTGATTTAATTAACTATTCCATATACTACTAACAAGTAATTGAATATTAAAAGATAATTAATTAACTCATTCATTTAGTTAAATATAATTAATTAATTGAATTAAAATTATGATTTAAAAATAATTGAATTAATTAAAAAATCAAAGCTAACTAATCTAATTAAATTAACTAACAGAATAGTAAGTACTAATAATAATCAATATTTGCAAAACTAATCGAATTGAAACTAATTAACTATTTGAATGAATTAACTAGTTGTAAAAAAATTTAATCAAGCTATAAAAAACTAATTACTAATTACTTGATGTAGAAAACTATCTACCTAACTAAATTAATAGAATTACACTAATTGATTATTATATAAAATTAACTAATTAACTAAATTAAGTAATTAACTAAACAAGATTATTATTGAATACTAGTTATTAACTATTCAAATCAAAATTAATTGAATCAAAATTATTTTGTCAAAAATGGATGTTGAATTAATTAAGTAATCTACTCTAATTAACTAATTAATTGAATGAAACTAGTTATTTATTTAACTAATTAATTAAAATAAATTAATTGAATTACACTAACTAATTGTTATGTAAATCTAACTAATTAACTAAATTAAGTAACTAGTTAAACAAAGGAATTAAAGAATACTATTAACTAATTGAATCAAAACTAATTCAATCAAATTTATATTGATGACTATGGATGATGAATTAATTAAGTAATTAACTAACAATTAAATTAAATTAAGTAATTTAATTAACTACTAACTAATTGCTAACTAATTAATTAATCATATAGAGTTAGTGGTGAAGGATAATCTAACTATCTATTAATTAATTAAGTAATATAATTAGCTACTAGTTAAGCAATTATTTCTGACTAACTACAAATTATTTCATCATTTTTTGTTCCTGGCACACGATAATCTAACTAGCTACTAACTAATTAATAATCTAACTAACTTATACTTAATGAATAATTTTAGTTATATGTAAGCCACTAATTAAATGTAACCTCCCTCCCTCCCTCTCTCCCTCCCTTCCCCCCCACCCTGTGTGTGTATGCTTGATCTTCTTCTTATTCTCCTCCCCAATCTTCCTCCTCATTCTTCTTGTGTGCCCTCCCATAACAACCATCCTGCCCAACTACTAAGTCTTTTCCACCTCCTACCTACATGCGCCCTCATCTCCTCCTCCACCATTCTTCCTTCCGCCACGTACTCCTCCTTTCTCTTCCTCTTCCTCTTCCTTCCCCATGTGACTATGTCTTCTCTATGTCCTACCTACCTATGCTCCATCCACTACACACCTGCATGCTCATCTCCTCCTCCACCACTCTTCTTTTCCAACATACTCCCCCCCTCTTCCTCTTCCTCCCTTACAATGATTTTATGTATGTGCACCAAGGAAAATAAATAAGCACAACAAAGTTTAGCTGTGAGTAAACAGATGTTCATTAATAGTTTTTAAATTAAGAGTTTTGTTCTTCATTCTCCTCATTATCTATCATTTCTTATGGTTTTCTTCGCTTTATTCTTGCCCTTGTTGGGGACAATAAGTGCAAGTGATGCATTATTGGGTGTCACTATACACTGGTTTGTTCCCTGAGAATCTGGAGGTTGCTAAGGCATTTGCAAACTTTCCTTGTGGTCATTGAGATTCTAACCTTAGTAAGAGAAGCATTGACCCCCTTGCATATCGGGAGCTCAAGGTCTCGTATAATGCAATCCTTCAAAATAGGATTCATCATTGACTAAAAGCTATGTGAAGGCATTCCAAATTGCATATCCATCTATAGAATATGTTGCAAATAACATGGTGCATCGGGGGGGGGGGGGCAAACTTGGAAGACTTGAGATTTGACTATCCAAAAAGATCTGTGGATGCAATTCCATGACAATGTTGCCGTTTGAGTCTTGGGTGTATTGTCAGAAAGCTATCGCTCCATGCCTACAAAATAAGACAAGTATTTGATTACATTATACTATATGTTTACAAGTATACATAGAGAGAAAAGTCAAATTGTACCTAGCTTCTTCTTTATGCTTTATCCTCATCCTCACACTTTCTACTAAGTGTTTGAAGTTTGCAACAAATTTCTTTAAGAGTCACATTTGAGTTTTGAGGTGTATAAAGTTGAGAAAGTTTTGAGCTTAGAATTGATCCAATAATGTTTGTTTTGATATATTACTTTCTCAACTTTCTTAGTCCATTATAACTATAATTAGTAAGGATATTAAGATATTAAGTATAAAGTAAAAATTGTATAGTGCCACAATCAAAACTAGAAACAAAATAACCTCTTACTACAAGGGTGGGATTTAACTCATACACATCAAAACTGAAATTAAAATTTCTCATCATAGTGCATGAAGAATTTCATGAACATATTCCCAATAACCAAAAACTAGCCTACATAGCTACTCCAAAAATTTTAGCTCAATTGAAGATTGTCACACACACACACACACACACACAGAACATATGTAGATGATCATTGAATATCACAAAGCAAAAATCTTGTGATGATGTGATTTTCAACAAGTAGAGATATAGAGGACAAGTGAGAGCTTTCATTAACTACACAAGTAGTTTTGATGATGTTGATCTAGAGTCAAGAAGGTGATGTGCCAAGGAGAAGATCAAATGCCAAAGCTCCATATCTAGAAGTAGAAGTCGTCCATGTTGGGTAGGCCAAAAGAGGGAATGTGAAAGTTGGCTCTAACGTGATACAATAAACACTCTTAGTTTTATGTTTCATCCACCATGTGTGGGAACCAACAATCCTGTATTCTAAAGGTCGATTGGCCCACTTAAGTTAAGACCCATATATGTTTATTGATGTGGACACAACAAAATAATGAGTGTTGTCATGACATTGCACGTCCACTCATTGCGAACCTGAGCATTGCGAACCTGAGGTGGACACAACAAAATAATGAGTGGACGTTGCACGTCCACTCATTGCGAACCTGAGGGCGGAGCTTTTCGCCAGTAATTTGATCTCATTAGTCATTGTCATTAGGAAATTGTTTTCCGTCGTGTGTGTCTTTTCGTTTGCATGACACATGAGCATATGTTTGATTGATTGCATTGCATGGATTATAATTTGTATTTTTCAAATCACATGAATGATTGGGCACGAAGTTCTCTTTCAAAACATATTCTTGCTAGGGCACAACCCACATTTTGGTGATAGCTTATATCCTCCAGTCATGAAAATCAAGGTTTTTTTTCACATTCAGAAGAAGAATTTACACATGTACACCATCAAGACCTTCAGAAAGTCTATGATCCAAGCCTTCATTCTCATGAAAGACCACTTGAATACACAATAATAGTAAATGCTATTAAATTGGAGAAGGTTTTTGCTAAGCCATTTATTGGAGCTTTGAATGGACACATGGATGCTATATCTTGGCATAAAGGGGCCGTTAGAGGATTGGCTATATCTAGTGATGGAGAGCGGTTACTTACATGTTTGCTTGAAGGTCCTCATGGTAGTGGTAGAACTGCTATGGCCGCAACAATTGCTATTGACACTGAATTTCCTTTTATGAATATTGTTTTTGGAGAAACAATGGTTGGTATGAGTGAGAATAGCAAGTGTGCAATGATAGCAAAGGTTTTTGAAGATGCATACAAGTCTCCCCTAAGCATTATTATACTTGACAACATTGAGGGGCTTCTTGAATATGTGGATATTGGTTCAAGGTTTTCAAACTTCATCCTGCAGACTCTACTACAATCATTGAAAAGAATAACCCCCTAAGGGACGAGAGTTTTTTGTGATGGGGGCCACTAGTTCTAGTGATGTACTTGCAAAAATGGGTCTGATTGGAGTTTTCAACAACATTATTCATGTGCTAGAGCTATGGTTTTCAACAACATTATTCATGTGCTAGAGCTATGGTCTGTAGACATTGCAAAGGTTTTGGAGCAACTCGACGTGTTTTCAGAAGGTGATTTGGAAAATGTGGTCATTGCCTTACACCAAATACCAATCAAGAAACGACTCATGGTGGTAGATGCTGCTCACGATGATAGCATCACTATGACGAAAACCTTGATGTCAGACAAAGGCGAAATATTGAATGCTTTTTATAAGATTTTTGGAGGCGACATGATTGACATAATCATTGACGTCAATTAACGAAAGCCTTTTTGCGGAAAAGTCATGAGCTTGTAAGTGTAACCATGTGAAGGTGGCGCTATTGATCGAGGTTTAATAAGTTTAAAAGGCGAGTTTCCGATTGGGGAGGGGGATCACATTCTTCGAGAAGCTTCTCAGCATGTTCGCCATCACCCTCTCCATCAAACCTTCAAGTATGTGTGGTGGTGAACTGCAAAATGTCAAAGCTGATCAACACAACCACTTCCCTGTGGCGAGGCTTTTCCAATACGTTTATGATCTGATCTTGCTTTTCACTCTCTTGAAGAGCATATTTGATGTGACCAGTGGCGCTAATGTTTCTCCTTGAAAGCAACATTATATGTTTCTTCATTAACTGCAACATTATATGATTCATCATCAATTGTAACGTCTTATGATTCTAATTGCAACAAAGATATGATTCCAACTGTTTGAATCAACATGTGGGAATGTAACGAATAAGTTGTGAGATCTTGGTAGATAGCCTTGATTCCATAGCATGTGGGAGCATTACTATCATGAAGATTTAGCTATTGTGTATGTGGATGATAAAGCTGATAGAGATAATATTCCAATCTCTAAAAGTGAGCTTTATGGAGAGGCTTGAGCCTCCAACTACACTCTATTTCTTTGATTTATGAGAGCCTGCCACCATCTTATATTTCATTCCTGAACAAAATATGGAGAAAAAGAAGCCTTCAAAGTGAAAATACTCCAAAAGTTAGCCTTCAATTATCAATTGGCAAAGTTGAATGCTGTGTGAGAATTCTTCCTTCTTGGTTCATTGAGCATAAGTACAAAAGCAGCTCGAAAGAAGGTGATGTATGATCTAACTGACTTCACTTTGCTCCCCAATCATCATCAACAACAATCAAAACATCTTCTTCATTATGGTTATCTACGTATACAACGAGTAAACAATAACCTACTTTGAGCTAGCTTGAGGAATATCTTTTGGTTATGTTTCTAACATATCCTCATGAACCCCATTGTCTTCATTGCCAAAGACACTTCAATTTGCCTTTCTTTCATGCATATCCATGGCATATTACTCTCTCTTGTGTTCAAGCTTTGAAAATCGAACATTGAATTTATTCTAAACTATCCTTTGAGTGTATCAAACCAAGAATTCTATGTTTTAGATCTTGTGTTATGATATATTGAGAAGATGGAAATCCTTGTTTCCCATCATGTCCATATCTATATTCAATTGAATGTGAATCCTAACCATTCTTTTTACTTCAAGTATTTATCTTGAGTTGAGTACTCTTTATCATCCAATATTCCATCTCGTAAAGTGACTTTCACGAACTTCCGCATGTATTTCATGCGATAGCATCCACTTGATATGTTTTAACCAATCAAAAGTACTTATTTTGGGGTTGTGGTCCGCTTTCCTTTACGCACTGGAGAGGACATGACATATTGTTCACTTTGCTAAACTTATGAACTCCATGCCCACTTTCGGATGGGAAGTCTCCCCCTGCTCACTTCATAAAGTGAGAGAGAGAGGTGCATGTACTGTGTGTAAGAAATCAAAACAATGATATGTTCATTATGTTTCAATAATTTACAAAGTGTGTTCTTTAGATGGTGTGGAAACGTTCTGCGCTCATATAAGTGTGCAATTGCAAGAAGTGCCCACAGAGAGGCTTGGGTGCCCATCACTTGGTATGTAAACATGTTGCGCGCATATTTGTGCCCAATTTGAAGAAGTGCTTAGGGGGAGGGTTAGATGTCCGTCACTTGCTATGCAAGAGCTTTGGGAGGGTGCGTTTGATGTGCCCTCGTAATACACATGGCAGAGAACTACGCAGCGTGTTGAGAACTACACAATATTATGTTCCTCATTGGCTTGCAGAGTATGTGATTTCAATTCGACATGCTCACAGTCGCGTTCTGCAGCGCTGGTCACCATATCGTCCCTCTCTGTCTTCTTCCAATTGCGGCGCTGACACAGTCCAACGACATGAGGAGGACGAGGAGAAGAAGAAGTATGAAGAGGAAGAAGAGGAGGAGGGGGGAAAACGTACAAAGCAGGAGGAGGAAGGCAAGGCATCCATCAGAACAGGAGTGGCCCTCTCACAGGGAACATCTATCGTATGCAGAGGGCCAGCCATACGAATTCCTTCCTTGAATTGAAATGCTCGTAACTCAGAGATGCAACAGGATTCCAAATTATGGAAGTTTATGCATGTCCTGGTCGGCTTGTCACCTCGCTCAAGGCGTGTATTAAACGAAGAGATCTGCTCACGGGCAGCAGAATACATGAGCATATCATCAGAGCTGGGCTGCTGCAAAAGAATGCCTCTCTTGGTAGTTTCCTGGTTGGTCTGTATGCCAAATGTGGTTCACTTGCAAAAGCACAAGAAGTGTTTGACAAACTCCCTTCTCGGGATGTGATTACATGGAATGCGCTTATCACAGCTTATGCTCAACGTGGACAGGCCAAGCAAGCAGTGATGATGTTTGATCAGATGCAACTTGATGGCCTCTCTCCAAGCCCAATCACCTTGGTATGCACTTTGAAAGCTTGTGGCAGTACAGGAGCTGCAGACAAGGGCAAAGAAATACATGCTGAGATTGTCAGAAAGGGGCTGCTAGACAAAAATGTCATTCTAGGCACCGCATTGGTGAATATGTATGCCAAGTGTGGGATGCTTGCAAAAGCCCAAGAGGTGTTTGATGAGCTACCCGTTCGGGATGCAGCTTCATGGAGTGTGCTTATGACAGGTTATACTGAACATGGGCAGGGTGAGAAAGCTCTGCAGTGTCTTGCTCGGATGCAATTGGAGGGCTTGTCTCCAAATGCAGTCACCTATGCATGCATCTTGAAAGCCTGTGCTAGCATAGGTGCTCTAGAGAAGGGCAAAGAAATACATGTGGAAATTGTTAAAGAGGGGTTGCTGAAAGAAGACATTGTTGTTGGTACTGCACTGGTAGATATGTATGCCAAATGTGGATTTCTTTCGAAAGCACAAGAAGTTTTTGACATATTTGTGGATCGGGATGTTGTATTATGGAGTGCACTAATAGCAGGATATTCTCAACATGGTCATGGAGAGCAAGCACTGAAGTGTTACGAACAGATGCAAGTTGAGGGTGTGTCTCCAAACATGGTCACTTATGTTTGTACTTTGAAAGCCTGTGGCTCTATACAAGCTGCAGGTAAGGGCAAAGAAATACATGCTGAAATGATCAGAGAGGGATTGCTGAGAAAGCATATCCTTGTTGGTAATGCATTGTTAGATATGTATGCCAAATGTGGCCTGCTTGCCAAAGCACAGGAAACATTTGATGGTCTTCTGATTAGAGATACAGCATCGTGCAGTGCACTAATAACAGGATATACCCAGCATGGCCAAACTGAGAAAGCACTAAAGTTCTACCAACAAATGCAATTGGAGGGCCTATCTCTGAGTTCTAATATCCACATCTGCATTTTAAAAGCCTGTGGCAGCATGGGATTTGCAGACAAGGGCAAGGAAATACATGCTCAGATTGTTAGTGAGGGTTTGCTTAAAGATGACATCATACTTGGCACTGCACTGGTTGACATGTATGCAAAATCTGGCATGCTTGGAAAAGCCCAAGAAGTATTTGACAATATTTCAGCTCGAGATGTCATATCATGGAGTGCGCTGATTACAGGTTATGTTCAACATGGATATGATGAGCAAGCAGTGATGTGTTTTGAAAAGATGCAGCTAGAGGGCCTCCTTCCAAGTGCAATAATATTTTCTTGCATTGTGAAAGCTTGTGGCAACATAGGAGCTGTTGACAAGGCCAAAGAAATACATGATGAGATTGTGAAGGAGGGATTGCTGGAAAAAGATGTTGTTCTTGGCACTGCATTGGTGGATATGTATGCCAAATGTGGTCTGCTTGCAAAAGCACAGGAAGTATTTGATAAGCTCCCAGTAAGGAATGTAGTGACATGGAGTGTGCTAATGGCAGGATACGCTTTGCTTGGAAAGTCTGACCATGTTTTTTACTTGTTTGACAGAATGATAGAAGGTGTAAAGCCAAATTTAATCACATTTACTATTGTTCTCAATGCATGCACCCACACAGGTCTTGTGGATAAAGGACAGCTGTACTTTGAGAGCATGAGCACAGATTTTGGTCTTATCCCAGCTTTAGAGCACTATACTTGCATGGTGGATCTCTTTGCACGTGCAGGGCACATAGTCAAGGCTGTAGCAGTGATCAAGAAGATGCCATTTGCTGCTGATCTTACAGTGTGGCTTGCTGTGTTGGGTGCTTGTCAAAAACGGGGAAATGTAGAGCTCGGAGAACTGGCCTTTGAACATGTGATGCGGCTGGATGAAAAAGAGGCATCAGCTTACATTTGTATGATTAATATTTATGCAGCAACTGGCAGGCAAGAGGATGCAGACAAAGTTGAAGCTTTGAGAATAAAAAATCAAGCATGGATGAACAGGACACAATCCACATATTGATGCAAGTACATTCATTCATTTTCAATGGCAGATAAAAGGGATACAACATTTATGTGAAGTTAGGGTATCTAACTCACAAAATGTCACGCAAAGTATACCCCTTAGGTACAGTCGTAGATGAGACAGTTCATTTCTAATAGCATTAAGTGAAACCTTAGTCCAAAGGAAGAGTCAAAAGTCATTGTGATATTCCCATTGTTCACATGTTGCTCATGATACCACAAACATGCAAATGGTATTGTTGATATCCTGGTACTGCCACTGCAAAAAAGTTCAGTTCGGAATAAGCTCAGCACAGTTGATCTATTGTTAATAATAGGTCTCTTCAGGTGCTGCATGATCTCAAACCGGTTTATGATAAAGTCAACCCAAGGATGGACATGAAGTTGTCCTTCTGTACTTGTGCAGTTTGGCATTTCATTCCCACAAGATTTGGTGATTTATTAGGTCATAAATTTATCCAGATTTTAACTTGCAGACCAGCAATGTGCATAAAGCTGGCAAACCTGCTCCACAATTTTACAAATAATTGTCCACCCATCAAAATAAATCAGGATATATCTCACTATGATTTTGAACTAGAATGCTATACAGCAGCTGATGTATAATCAATACATGTGCAAAAAATACCTTCCAACCACCTTGCGAGTTGCAATTTCCTATTCTAGGTTAACATCTGTAGAGACTTCATTTCAGCCACTCAAATCCTCTCTGGCCCCCTATATCCATATTCTCACCTACCTTCTGCAGCTTTGGTTGCAGACAGGTGTCGCTAATGCAGACAACTGACCATTAATGGCACTCTTATCCTGACCTTGTGGCCCAGTTGGTGCAGCATATCCTCATCCTTTTAAGTTATTAGATCCTAACCGACATGCTAGCTTCAAGGTCCTCTTCTCCAACGGCCTCCTCTAATTGCTCTCTGGTCCTTGCCCTCTAAACACCTACTGATTTTTTATGTCCTAGGTTCTCCTAAGTATTTAAGTCCTTGTAGACTTCAGTTCGAATTCCAAGGTATACTTTGGCATTGTAAAGCCAAATTGAGCATCCATTATGGTTTGATCTTGATCTGAAAGCTATCTAAGTTGATTGTTTTGCTCAAACTAGCCAAGTATGCCTAGATCTTTTTGACCTCTAGGCTTGGAAGTCATGGCCTCCAAAAGACTAGTGCTCCTACTGCTAGTTGTTTCCTTAAACATGTATGGAGATGATCTTTAGTGAATTACTTAATACCCTTCAAGTTTTGCACACGGTTAGACAGTACTCTTTGATAAAAGATTTAGGGTTCAGTAAGAACTCTTTTCAATCATGTCAAAAGTCATCATCAATACTAGAAATGACAAATAAGTCGGTGCTGAAAGGAAGTTTGAATCTTTTTAAAGATATGAGGTTTTTATTGAAGATGGAGAATAATTGTTTGGAAAGTCATTAGAGCTATAGATTGGAGGAAAATTAAAACAAGGCACTTGGTGTAAACATATGGGCTTTATGATATGATATCCTACATCACACCTCCATTATCAAATCACTTAAAATTCCTTGGAATGAGTTTCCAAAATAAGTCTCCTAAGGCAATTTTACAAGTGCGATTTTTAATACCCTTTTATGAGCAAGCACAAAAGCTTGAAAGTGCAACTTGATAGCATTGGCAAGAACAATTAAGAAGGTGAACTCGTTACTATTCTATGAACAATGTGGACAAGGAAGACACAAGCTACAAGCAAGAATTTTAGATAATATGTAAAGGAGATTGCCTATACCCTACATGACATTTCACTACTAAAAGACCAAATAGATGCTTTAGGGAATAAACCAATGTTTAGGTGACAACTTTCAATTAAAGTACACAAAATGAATCAAGGCAGTTGTACTAGAACTCAGTCAATTTGCATAAGGAAAATGAGGATTAGTCAATAGTATGCAAGGCCATCAATGAGGTTAACCATTGGCTATCAAAGTTGTGTATATGTAGCCAAAAAGGAACTCAAACAAGCAAATAATTTGGAAGTTAGGTGAGAAGAAGGGATTTAGCTTTGCTTAAGTGAGAGGCACTCTAAAATACTAGTATAAATTACTTGTTTATCTCATTTTGCTCACCCACCTTTAGGGGAGTCTTGAGGTCTCAAAAGTGTCTTTTAGGATGTAGAGAGAGTGTGTTCTAGACTAATGGGAGAAAAGCCTTTGTAATAGAACTTCTATTTTTGAAAAATCAAAAAATCATTTTACAAAAAGATATAAAAATAATAATATTATAATTTCTTATTATTTATGTCTATTTTTGGTCTCTTATGATTGTGATTATGATATCCTTTACATTAATAGCATAGGGTCTCAGCTACTTTATGTTAATTAAAAATATGGAATGACATGATAATGGCAATTGAATCTAAATTCAAACCGTAAAAAAGCTTAGTGCTCATCTTTCTTCCCTCCTTTGTCTTCTTCCTCTTGTCTCTTTGCCTCCTTTGTTTCAGCTTGTTTCTCTCTCTCTCTCTCTCTCTCTCTCTCTCTCTCTCTCTCTCTCTCTCTCTCTCTCTCTCTCTCTCTCTCTCTCTCTCTCTCTCTCGCAATGGATACAGAAATTTGACCTCCAACAAGGCGTCCAAGCTCTTAAATCACATTTATATCAATTTCTAATTTATTCCAAGACAATGGAAGATAGATTCCTACTGTTATTAGCAAGGTAACTAGATCACCATATAGTAAGTAAGACATAGAAAAACACAAACGTGTGAGAGCTCTTTAATCTGTGCTTGGAATGGTACATCAAAGATTTCAAATATGGAGCAGAAAAGAACAACATAAAAGAGGTACTAGTACAATATGTATTTATGCATAGAGAGTTATTTTTGGAACCCAAAACCTCAAACCTTCCAGTGCATAGCCTAATCGTAAGTATTTGATTCTTAATGTCTTTCTTTTCTCAAACTTGGTATTAGATTATATTATGAAAAAAATCATTTTTTTTGTAAATGTCTACCCATTTAATATTGAGGAATGGCAACCAGTGGAGTCTATTGTTGATATTATTGATGTTGTGCATGGTTTTATTGGAGAAGAAATACACAATGGTAGGAAAAAATCATAGCTTGCAGAGAATGGGGTATTTTCTTATGACCATTCTTATATTGTCCCATCACAGTACTGTCCATGGGGAGCAATATCATTTCTTCATTTTCTTGATTTTTCAAGCTTTGAATGGCCTCCAACCACTAGTAGGAGCTATAGGTATAGAATGTTTTTGAGATATAGAGAGCATTGAGGCCTAATATCTTAAGCACGCTAAACAAGATCACTTTGTTTATGTCTATTGATGTATCTATTTACTTCTTCTCCAATGTTGAGATAAGAAGATCAAAGGCCATGCTCTTAGTGAAAAGACTAGGATATGTTCATGTCTTGCAATTTTCAAATGAAGGATGGAATACCAGGATAGAAGACAATATAACTTATACAACAAATCATGACTTTGTTTCTTGTAAATACATGATAGCTACTCAAAAGTTCATCCTTAGCTTTTACCACAATAAATGACATTATGTTGATGTCAATCTAGTTGCTTTAAACCAAAACCTTCATAATTTTAGTCAAGATTCTATATTGAATCTTGATGTATGGTTCAGTGAGGATGTTATATAATCCTAAAGGTTAGACCATCATGTAAACTACATCAAGTGAGGGTAGACTTACAAAATGAAGATATTAAATTAGCTATTTTGTATTCTAACTTAACAACAAAAGGATAAGTGTCTACATCAAATTATACATATTCAAGTATATATATGATTCCACTTTTTGAATGACAAACATTTGTGTTGTAAGGTTTTGTAGATATCAAAGAGGAGAGAGAATAACATATGATGCAAGGATATTAAAGAAAATATCTCTTTATGGCTAAAATGAATACAAGCATTGTCAGTGAATCAAATCTCTCTTTGCCTTCATCATGATTGCTACATGAGTATTTGTAAGGCAATACAAAAAAGATATTTCTTCTTGTGAGGATTTTTTCTAAGAGAGACATCCTTTCTAGGAGTTCTTTTGCTGTTGAGTTGCCTTAATTGATAAGGGTATGTATTCACTTGCTACACTTGTTATTACCTCTCCTTCCTTGTCCACTTCCATACTCTCTATGTCTCCCTTTCTTTCTTGATCTTATTGCATGCAATTGGTGATTATATACTTCAAAATCTTTGCTCTTACATATCCGACATGCTCAGTATTGTGATAATCATAACTTTGAATCTATTGTCTTATAAACATTCAAAATCACTCTTAATCCACAACTGTGTGTATCACTTTATAATAGGACTTCTTGAAGGAGAAACTTGAAAGGCCTCTAAGAATCAACAATATCTTCAAAGCTGGTATCCAAGTGGGTAGTAACAAGTCTAAAGCAACACTACAAATAAAGACATTAGCAAATACTAAAGAACTTGCAACAAACTAGAAAACAAGGAAAAATAATTAACAATACATTTTTTCCATGCTATGAATTCCAAAAAGAAATTCAAAAGGATCTCTCTAGCAAGAATGTCGATGTAGATTAGACTCTATTGTCCTCTATAAAGTAAAATTAGTAAATAATGAATATGAAAATAAATCGCCAAAAGTAAGTATGTATAAGAGGCAAACCTTTCAACATATAGGAAAAAGAAATAGAAGTGTGCCACACTATCAAAATATTCAAAAAACCCTTCAACATTTGAAGCAAACTTTGAAAATAGATCCACAAAAAGGAGTGGATCAACAATAAATATACTCTTACCAATATCATTGCCAAGAGAAGTAATGTTTGCACGTATACAAAACAAAGTCCAAAATAAGAGAATAAAGGCTCAACAGTTCTTGAACAAATCAATAAAAACAAAGAGAGGCAAAAGGTCTTACCTCAAACAATAATAAACCATAGAATCTGATCGTTGAATATCCTTCTTCTCCAACATGCTCTTGTCTTGGGGAGATATGGTAAGATAATTCTCTTTCTTTGGATCACAAGAAACATTATCAACCATTTGGCCAAATACTTTTCATGTCCTCTCATAGTTAATTGGGCCAAAAATCCCAATCTTCCTCTTGCAAATCGCATCCTCTCTTTCAATTACCTCTTTTATTTTCTACTCCAAGATTGTCTCTCACTCAGCTACACCTCTAAGTAAGTAACATCCTCAACAATGGGCCCTTTCGACTTTCTATACAAATTTGGAAGAAGATTAGAATCTCAAAGGTTTTACGATCAGTAGAGTGTAAGGACTTCAAAAGTTTGTCAAAATTGTACCTTAGTGTGCTCACCGTATTGAAGTCCTTATTCATCAATGTGATCATGTGTGCATGGATAGTAGCAATATAAACATCCTGCATTAAATCAATGACGAAGTCTTGTCAGCCTCCTATTAAAAAATGATAATTGAAAGTTGCCACTTTTTATGAAGCCCATCAATAGAAGCAACCATGAACAATCTATTAGGAATATCATTTATCACTTTGATGAATGTTGCCTTTAGGATGAGATAGTTGGTTGCCTTTTGAGATTTTTTGTATTTTCCTAAAGCATCTTTGCATGTAAAAACACCTTGACTTCCTCTTTCTCTTCATGGGATGTACTTTGAAAGGTTCATCAACTAGGACAACTAAAGGTTCACCATGATCAAGAGCATCTAGAAGAGTTGATGGCTTCCCATGGTTAGGAATAGTCGGAATGGTTGAAGGCTCATGATTGGGCAAAGTTGAAGCTTCAATGTCATTTGTAGTGCTGTATTGAAAAGGCAAACAAGAATTGATTCCTATTTTTGGCAAGAAGAGAAAAGTGGCACATCACAAGGAGAAGAAATTATGACTCCCGATCATGCTCTCCTTACATTGTATCTGACAAGGAAGATATAACACGAGGAGATGTGTTGTTGTGAAATACAGGATAGCAACAATCCCGCTCTATTAGATGCTTGACTAGAGAGTGTAACGGGGGACTCGAGAGACACAAGGAGACAAAAATGAGTTGTGTGATCTAAACTTATGCTTTATATAGTAATGAGCATGCCAATGTGACATGTCAAGCTCTCATTCAACGAAGATGCTAGGGTTTCCAACATTCAAATCCAACAATCAAAATTATGCTATGTAGCATCCTCGACCTTTAAATGGCCAGATTTTTTCCAGTGGCAAGTACACCTATACAATAACCTCGTTTACTTTTTTGCAAGATTTCTTAACAATTGTGATAATATTTTCCTCTTGTGCTCAGAGTATTGCTCTTCCCCATTACCACAAACCTTCTCCCTATTGTGCTTATGTTTTCTCTTTGCTTTTTGCAGTTCCAATACAAAGCGATTGAGCCACTTCTTGGATTCTCCAGCAACTCTCCTCATGTTATATTGGCAAAATTGTTGACATCTTCAACTAACCCCTCTGGAAGATCGATACAAAGTGAGTAGCATGCATGGATTTCCATGGTCTCTAGTGCGTGCACCATATTTGATTAGAAGTTCTGTTTGTGCATCTCTTTCTTGGGCTATTTTCCTCTTCCTCCATTTGTGCATCTTGAGGTTGTCATATCGGAAGACACAACATCCTTGCGCATTTCCTCTACCAAAGGATTGAGTCTAAAAGGGAAAGTAAGGATGTCATTCACAATAGCACGTGTTTATGGATTGAACAAAACTTAAGCACAAAGAAATCAGCTAAGGGAAAGGAAGGCTTGGCCTTGCTGATGTACTTTTAACTGCATCTCCATGTTCTGCAGGAAGTACAAGATATCAAGGAGGAATCCTAGAAAAGGAAAATTCACTCCGAGGATCCTAGGACTCACCAGATTATAGAAATCACACCCCTTGAAAGGGTTTTGGAATTTCTTATTCAGACTAGTATTGAATTGTCATTTTACCCAATTGCTAGGGAAATATTTGACCCTAAATGGGATCTGGATCAAGTGGTAAATTATTCTAAAGACTTTTGCAAGGAGGACTATACAGTGTTTAAACATTTAGTATGGTTAATAGTGCAAATGAACTCAAAAGAATTTGTTCACACAACAATTGGAAATTCACCTACAAAGAAGACATTGTTTACAAAGAAGTCTAGTACCATTCTTTGGACAAATTTTATGGGTCAAATATTATATGCCATCTTGACCCAATGAAATGGAGGCTTGTGTCGAAGTATGACGCATTCATTGTGTATAATCTTATGAAGTATCCAGTTAGATCTGATGGGCAACATGTGGAGGTAGTGAAATTCTCTAGCTATTGCTTGCTTAAAGAGTTAATGGGATGACAATGATGTAGATGACTAGGTGGACCCTCAAATGGAAGAATTTGTCACAAAGAATCTAGATGTTGCTCAATTTAAAGGTGAAAATATTATTGAAGAAAGTTGTATGGAGATCCTCGAAGTATCTAACTCCCCATCAAGCTTTATTATATCTTCTCTATCAACATTTTCCATGAAAGACAAGGAGTACATACTATCATCTGCTATCCAAAGGTTCTTTAATTTGAGAGAGGATTATTGTTTGGCAGTTATTACAAAGGCTTCTATAGATACCAATGGGATACTTGATGTTGAAAATGAGTCCAATGATGAATTTATTTTATTAGATATACAAATGTTAGATAACAAGTTTATTGATGCGCATGAGGCCTTATTTCTTTGTTTGAGCAATGAAAAAGATACTGAAAAGGAGTTACAAACAATAATAAGGAATTTGACCAACTTTAATGGAGACTTGGAAGAGAATATTTTCAATTTTGGGAGAGAAGAATAAGAGTATATAAAGGAACTCAAATACATTAAGGAAACATCATCGATTAACTTTGGAATCCAAGTAAGCTTGAGAATGATGAAAATTAAATGGTAATACTTTGTTTATTTTTCGTGAGAATCCATTGATATGTTACATCTCCTTTTCATCTAATATTATTTTTTCCCATTTTGGACATTGTAGTGCACTTGGAAATTATCTAGCTAGGATTGATCCCCATGTTCTTTGATTTTGCATAACACTTTCTTAGAGGAGGTCTCATGGCCCATTCTCTATATAAAAGTGCTTACAAGGCTTCTTGGGATACTTAGGATTACAATATAATGCCCACAAAGTAATGTTTCTAGAAAAAGCAACAAGCATTAGAACTTTTGCTTATGCTCCTAGCTACTCTGCCTCTAGAGCTAGATACTTCCTAGTATTCTTTTGGTAGTAGATCAAATAGATATCAAATCCATAGCTGGCTATAAGAGGAGAAATTTTTCGTGTTATAGAGGAAAGATGATTGAGGAGGAAAAGGGTGTAAGAGATGTTAAAAGCTAGCTCTATGTACCAATATCTTTAAAATACTATGTCTCCACGCCATCAGAAACTCGGCCATGCAACATCTGCCTCTCAGAGCTCTGCCTTTTCATGCAATAAAGGATCAAGATTTGGCATGCGAAAGTTGACGGCAGAGGGAGATGGCTCTACTGGTGATGAAACACAGAGAAGACGACGGAGGGGGATTGCTCTACTGGTGACAAAGCACAGAGAAGATGACAGAGGAAGTCCAGAAGCCTACAACGAAGCTGACGACGGAAGACTAATCTGGGAAGGAGGGGAAACAGAGTATTCGGGGTAGAGAAACATGAGAATGCAGGGTGGGTGGATCGATGAGCACTGCATCAGCAACCCAACGAGTGATAAGTAGATGGAGGAGGACCAGAAGCTACAGATGAAATCAAAGCTTTGTAAGATGACGCCACTACGGTGAGCTCGTGATGAGGAATGAATACAAGACTGATTAATGTGTGAGTACAAACGTATGAGTACAAACAATGAAAACGGAGAAGGCCAGAAAATTGTCTTGCGGACGGGAAACGTTAGTTGACAGGATACCATGAGACCTACTGTCACGAGAAGCTTACTGGGCCTTCCTCCCAACGCTTCCCTATCACAGATCAAAGCTGCCTATAAAAAGAAAGCTCTGGAAAATCATCCTGAGCGTCTTCCAGTTGATTTGAAGAAACATGGTGAAGCAGAGCTTAGACAGATTACGGAAGCATACACTTGTTTGAAGGCTGCGGTACATAGTCGATTGAGGAATGCTGAGCAGTGTAGACAGAAATCAGCAAAACTCCCTGCAACAGACTAGAAGTGCATCTACTTCTATCACTCTAGCAACCACGGCTCTCTGTTGTTACAACAAGTGAGCATTGTGATTGTACTATCTCTGCATAGGCAGAGAGAAAATGGAGATAGGGGAGACAAAGAAGGGAGATGGTTCCCTACAACCAGTCCGCGGAGATGGGAGCAATCAATAAACAGTCCTGGAAACTTCAAGAGCAACCCTATCATCGTGCATAGGAGAAGAGGCTATGAACGTGTTTGGACTGGAGATGGCCAATACCTGTTGTCTGAGGGTCTGTAAATTCGTTTTAGACATGTGGACATGAACGACATATCCCTTGATCATCAACTGAAACAAACAGCATTTACTGTTATGATTTTCTCTGTGCTACTTGAAGCATATTCATGGAACTGTTATTCTATTCTCTACAACCAGCAGTAGCAGAATCTACTCATATAATTTTTGACAGAGGACTGGAGTTGCAGAAAACAGAACCAGCACAAATTTCTACACCTCTTTCTGGAATCTAAAGACATAAAATTTTTCTTTTGTGAATGACATCATGACAAGAGAAAATGAGAGATTTTGATTGATGATTATTGCTCAGAAATAGTCCAAACTTTCTATCAAGTGTTCTTTGTATCTTTTCTTGAAGCTCATCAAGAGTACCATTGAAGAATTAATATCAAAAACAATACTTTGAGACTTCAGTTCTTGTATAAACAGAGGCTACTGATTTCAGTCACATTAAAAGACGATTCTTAAAAGAATCTGAATGTATTGAAACAAACAAATGTTACACATGGATAATATATTTATCTGAACTTGTCTGCAAGGTTGTAAATGTCATACTTGGCTAATCTTTTATCCTGAAATTTATCAAGGACTTCTGAAGTTGTGACATTGCTTTCAAAACCCTTCGACATCTTTGGTGAACCTGACGTGAAAGCGTCGCAGAAATTTCAGGATGGGAGATACTTCAGCCTCTATTTCAGCTTCTTCTACAACTCCGGCTGCGTCTACTTCAGCTCCATCAATGACTGCTGCGTCAAGTACTTCAACAGAGGATCTAAAACAGATTTTGTAGAATATGTCCATGTATATGCAGCTCCAAAATCAGCAAACACAATTGTATATGCAGCAGCAACAACAATTGCATCAACAGCAGTTGTCTCAGCAAAGGCAACTCTATTCGGAGCAGGAGAATGCAAACAGCGCGACTAAGGCTATTGAAGCAGTTGAGAGTGAGAAGAAGCTATTTGACGGGCATAATGTTCAGCATATTTGAAGACATATGAGATCAAGATGGGGTTTTCTGGAGTTCCTGCTGGACTTATGAGTAAGTACTTCCTTCGTCTTGTCACACCTGCATTGAGGACAAAAGTGACTGATCTTTTTATTCAAAATACACATTGGCAAGATTTTAAGAAGGCCTTGAAAGAAGAATACTTCCTTGAGGACTTTGGTATGGCTACTCGGCGGTCATTCCGAGAGTGGGTCTACATGCCAAACAAAGGTCTTGCTGCTTCGGAGTTGATTCAAGAATTTGAAGAGAGGTATAATCAACTTGATGCCATTGAACAAAGAGCATTGGATGTTGAAAAAGTTCAGCTTTTCTTGCAAGCTGCAGATCCTGTTCTTCAAGAAGAATTGGGTGAGCTTCTTGAAGATCGCACGAAGCCTATGGGTCTTAAAACTGATTGGCAGGATGCTCAGGATGCAGTCTCGACTTTGACCAAGAGGAGGATATGGGAGACTCGCCTACAGAATGGTTCCATGACACCTACACCATCATCAGTTCCTATGCCTACTTCTATCCCTGTTATTTCTTCTCCGCCTCAGCCAGTTTCTTGGCCTATGCCAGTGCCTACTGTTGCCACTCCACCAATTCCTCCTGTTCCACGACCGATGCCTACACCTTCTGCTCCAAAACCATCCACTCCATCGGTGCCTACCTCTCTTGATGACATAATCAAAGGCATCACAGATTTGACATTGGAGTCAGTCAAAGCGGAGTTGGTGGGTAAGTTGAAGGAGCAGTTTGCTTCGATTGCGCCTGCTGCTTCTTCTAGTGCTCCTACTGCACCTAGGAGTGCTCCTAGTGCTCCTAGGAGAGATCGGAGATGTATTTGGTGTGATAGTATGGAGCATCAGCATTGCAGGGATTGTGACCCTTTCCAGGATGCAAGGAGGCAGAATTTGGTATATTGGGGGCAAGATGGTAAGATTTGGTTGACTGAGACAGGAGCTCCACTTGCTACCAACTTTGGTAAAGGTGGAATGAAGAAGTTAGTGGAGGACATGGCTGCGCGTATTTCTTATGTGACAGCTAGAGGTGATGCTTTTGCATATGGAGTACAAATTGAGAAGGGATCAGAGACTCAGTCCGCACTATGGACTTATGCTATGGAGACTGCAAACAAGGGGAAAATTCAGCAAACTGTTTTGACTACTGCAGGCTCTAGCATCAGATCAGAGACAGGTTGGGACTCGCCTGTTGACAGGTATTCTATTTATGCTTATTTGGCTAAGTCTCATGGTGCAGATGTATTTGTTGAGGAGAAGCGTAAGAGGGATGAAGAAAATCCAAGTGCAGTTAAGAAGACTAGAGGGGGTGAGTTTGTTACTCCACCTACTGCAGGACCGTCTTCAAGACCAGGGCCAGATCGACAGATGGAGGATGCTCAAAAGAGAGAAAAGAGGCAAGAGCCTAGAGAGAGAAAGCAGCCGGGATTCAGATTGATGTCCGATATTGAGACATCTACAGACATGAAGAAAATCTTTAATGATAAGATACTTGGCAGTGAGGTGACTTTCACTATTTCTGAGATTTTGGGCATCTCAAAAAGAGAGTTTCAGGATCAGTTTCAGGAGGTTTTGAAGAGGAAAAGACATGCATTGTCTACCACTGATACACAGGGAGTTTTGATTGGGGAGTTGGATGAGGATGAGGATGAGGTTATGGTTGATAATGCTTCCGTTTTTCCGCAGGTAGAGAAGAGGGTTCAGCCTATGCATTATGCTGAAATTGATGAGCCTGTCATGATACCGCGTAGTCACTTTTCGCGGAGCCATTGGGCTAGGGCAACTACAGAGACGATGGTAAAGATTGGAGAGAAACAGGTGCCTTATGTTGCATTGGTTGATCATGGTTCAGAGATTAATCTCATAGTTCGTGGAGTTTATGAGAGTAACAGATAGCCTATGGATGTAGAGCATGGGTGGCGTATGAGAACCGCCAATAACACTGCAGGTGATTTGTATGCTACCTGTCCTAGTGTCAGGGTTTCTATTGGTGATGTAGAGGAGGATTTTCATTTCTTTGTGCAGGATTCATGCTCTTATCCCATAATTCTTGGTCAGCCATTCATTACAGAGATGCGCATAGAAACTAAGGTCATGGATGATGGATCTGCTTATGCACGGATTCGCAGTAAAGATGGTATGAGAGCAGTTCAGTTTATGACTGTATGTGTGAACCATGTTAGAAACAGGGATACTCTCAGAGATGCACCCTTGCCCACTGTGAGGGATTCGGGTTTTCATTAGGTACCGCCGTTTCGCGAGACGACGGTGGTACAGAGCAGAGGAGATTAGAGTTCTCGCCTCCTGGCAGCGGTGTTTTCTCCTCCGGGTTTGTTGGGATTTCAGCAAACAGTTCGATGAGTTATCAGAAGACTTCTAGGTTGTCTAGAGCTGCCAGGCAGTATATATGCAGGAAGGAGAAAATTTTGAAAAATGCAGGAATTTTGGAGGATGATGAGCACATAGATGGGATGTATGACAGTGTGATTTGTGCAGATACGATGACAGAGATGGAAGATATGGTGAAAACTGATATGCTGAATTGCCATGGTAATGTATTAGTGCAATCCCTGGACATGTTTCATGAAATTGCAGATTTTATGTCACAGATTGAGTCAGAGGCTGAGGTAACTCAGCAAAGAGTGTTGAGTGCTGAAGAAATTCAGCAAACAGAGTTTCTAGCTGGTTATGATCAGCTTTCAGAGAGACAGAGGGCTGAAAATTTTCAGCCAACAGAGTTTATTGCTGAAATATTTCAGCATTCAGAGTTTGGGGCTGTTTCTGTGCAGTCCATAGAGCAGAGGGCTGAGAATATTCAGCCATTGGAGTGCAGAATTGCTGATTTACAGCAAGGTTTATGTAATGCAGAAGAGCATAATGAAGCCAGGGTTGACACAAAATACAAAACTATAGATAAGAAGCTGAAGCCGGTTGCTGTACCGCTTCCACCTGACAGTGATCAGCAAATAGAGAGGGCTGCTAAACAGCAAATTTTGAGGAATCCGGAGCATATTGGTCATAAATTTTCAGCAGAGACTCTTGCTGAATTGAAAATTGGAAATGGTGATTTCTTATTACCCATAGAGAAGCAATGCTTTCAGGAGATGCTTGAGCATCATGGAAGGGGATTTGCTTTTTTCCCACATGAGATTGGATGTGTGAATCCTGATATTGTTGCTCCTATGGTCATTTTTACTATTCCTCATATCCTATGGAATCTCCGACCTATTCTAGTGCCTAAAGCACACTTGCCAAAGCTGATTGATTTATTGAATGAGAAAATCAGGATGGGAATCCTTGAGCCTTCATCTGCACCATACTCAAACAGGTGGTTTACAGTTCCAAAGAAGAATGGTACTCTTCAATTTATTCAGGACATGCAGCCAGTGAACAGAGTTACTATCAGGAATGTTGGTATAGGTCCAGTTGTGGATGAGTTTGCAGAGGCATTTGCTGGACGTGCCATCTATTCTTTGGGTGATTTGTATTCAGGATATGATCAGTTTCAGCTGGCTTTGGAAAGCAGGGACATAACCACCATGAGAACTCCAATTGGGCTTGTCAGGATGTGTACCTTGCCTCAAGGTGCCACTAATTCTGTTGCGCATATGATGAATGCCATGCATAAGGTTCTTCGTGATTACATACCTCAGCTTACTATGCCTTTCTTGGATGATGTGCCCATTAAGGGGTGTGCAGAAGAAGAGAAGAATGAGAGTCTAAATGAGCAGGGATGCAGATACTTTGTGGCTAATCATATTTCAGCATGTGAGAAGATTTTGGCCAGGTTAGAAGAAGTGAACTTGACACTTTCAGGGCAAAAATCTGTTTTTGGAGTGAATGAGGTTGTCATTGTTGGGCATATGTGTGGATATTATGGCAGAAAACCCTCACCTGATAAGGTGAATGCTATTGGCAAGATTGCAGAGTATTGTTCTACTACTTCAGAGGTACGGAGATTCATTGGTGCTTGTGTGTTTTATATGATTTGGATACCTCATTTTGCACACATAGCAGATTGTTTGTATCAGCTGCTTCGAAAGGGGCAGAAATTTTATTGGGATGAGAGCCACACTAGAGCTATGCGGAAATTGAAGAAGTTATTGCAGAATGCTCCTACTCTCAGGAAAGCGGACTATAATTGTGGAAGGCCTATTGTATTGACAGTTGACACTAGTCCAATTGGCATAGGTTGGGCTGTGGGTCAAGATGATGCAGATGGAAATAGGTATGCTATTCGGTTTGGGGCGAAAGTCCTAAACAAGAGACAGAGGAGATATCCGCAAATCAAGAGGGAGTTATTGGGGATTTTCACGGCTCTCAAATGTGACAAGGAGTACTTTATTGGAGCTTCAGTTGTGGTAGAGACAGATTGCTTGCCATTGATTGGCATGATCACAAGTTGCTCTACTCCGGATATAGCCATGTTGAGATGGATTGCATACATCAAGTCATTAAATCCGGAATTTAAACACATAGTAGGAAAGGATAATCTAGTGGCAGATATGTTGTCTAGATCCAGATATGATGATGAGGAGACTCTACTTGCAGAAGAGGATGATGCAGAAATTTCAGCCACTATGGTTGATCATGTTTGTCATGTCTATGATATTATGGCCTTCACAGAAGAACTCTATGTTGGAGATTGGTTGCAGATTGGCAGGTACCTTAGTACACTAAGCAAAAGAGATGAATGGACAGATGAGGAGTTCAAGAAGATCAGAAGGAAAGCCTATGGTTATTTTCTCAAGGACGGATTTCTTTGGAAGCATCCGAAGAAAAGAGGCGGATTACCTTTGCGGGTTGTCTGCGATAGAGAGACACAGTTACAGGTGATGAGGGAGTTTCATGAGAGTCCTTGGGCTGGTCATAGAGGAGTGTGGGCTACTTATGAGAAAATCAAGGAGAAATATTGGTGGAAAGGCATGTATAGAGATGTTTCTCACTTTGTTGAGACTTGCAGAGACTGTCAGATGTATTCAGTAGTGCGTCATAGAGATGAGCTTCATCCGACCTATCCTCTATGCATTCATTATAAGTGGGTAGTTGATTTGGTTACCATGCCTATGGGTCTATGGCAGATGAGGTACATTGTTTTGGCTAGAGAGGATATTACCAATCATGTTGAGGGCAGATCTTTGAGAACGAAGACCACTAGTGCAGTGTGTAAGTTCTTATTGGAGGAAATTTTCTGCAGGTATGGTTGTGTGGGTAAGATCACTGCGGATCGTGGTGAATTGGATGCAGATGAAGCTAGGGAGTTTTTCTCTCAGCTAGGAATCAAGTTGGCTCTAACCACAGCATACAATCCAGAGGGAAATGGAAAGAGTGAAAGAGGGCATCCGCCGATAGTGAAAGCATTAGCCAAAGCATGCAAAGGACGGATTGGAGAATGGCCAAAACTTCTACCATTTGCTTTATGGGATGATCGTACGACTCATAGTGTTACCATAGGATATATGCCTGCAGAGTTGATGTATGGTCAGAAACCTGTTATGCCGATTGAGACTTGTGCTTTGACTTGGTCAGTTTTACCTTGGCAGGAGGATTTGACGAGAGAAGAGCTCTTAGCTCTTCGGATTCGACAGTTGGAGAGGAGACCAAAGGATATTTAGCTAGTTATTGACAGGTTGAAGGTTGCTAGACTAAGGAATAAGGACAGGTTTGACAGCAGGCATCGCTTGCGGCCTAGAGCAATAGAAGAGGGAGATTGGGTATTGGTCTTTGATAGCAGTCTTGAAAATCAGCATATTGCACTTCGGAAGATGGTGAAAAGATGGTTTGGGCCGTACATAGTCAGACATGTTTTTGATAATGCAACATATGAGCTGACAGAATTGGATGGGACAGTGCTTAGAGTGCCTATTGCTGGAAAAAGAATCAAGATTTTCAAGAAAAGAGATGATGAAGATTATGCATTGGAAGAATTTGAAAGAGAAGAGCAACGAGAAGAAACTCCAATGGAAGAGACAGATGATATGACAGATAATCTTGTTGATATACCAGAAATGCATAATGAAGAGATTGATCTGTTTGTGGATCTTGATGATAATGATCATGGGTAGTTGGCCCATCCGGAAGATGCGCAGGATTAGAGGGGGTGGATGTCGTATTGCTGCGCATTCGAGGTGTGTAAACCACCCAAAAGTCGTGTGTGTGATTTGATACTTTGTACATACTTAGTTGTTATGTTTGCTCTTTTATTCTATGCTGAAGACGAAGAAGAACAAGGAGTTTTGGTAGACTGGTAACTCGAGATGCAATCTCATGGCTACACTTATTTCAAGATATGTCGATTATGGGCTTCGTGAGAATGTTTCTAACATCTACAACTGGATGTTCTATGTGAAATGGCAGTAGCAAGATGTGCAAATGTCTTCCGAATCTAAATGGAGAGAGTGTTGTGGAGTGTGATCAAGTTTCTTCCATGCTCACAGTGACCTTTACGATAGGAGGGAAACATTTTGATCTTACGCTTGAGTAGTATATCTTGAAAGTTGGAGAGGGTAATCAAATGTAATGTGTTAGTGGGTTTATGGGTCTGGATGTTTCTTCAAGGCCTCTAAGGATTCTTGGAGATGTTTTCATGGGCGCTTATCACACAGTTTTTGATTATGGAAAAAACACGTGTAGGCTTTGCAAGGAAAGAGCTTTGTTTTGAATCAAAAAGGGAGGGATATGCCTTTCGCGGAACTTGTTGAAGAGGATTGGGACGCAGATGATTGGGAAATACCTAGTTTAAAGGCTGGAAAGGGAAGAGAGCAGAATAGCGCCTTCAAACGAACACCATACAAGGACAAGATATATATAGTGAATGTATACTTGGGGGCCACAGGGAGTTTCTCTATCTGAACGGAAGCAGCCAAAGGGGAAGAAGGAAAAACAGACGCGCATACAACGGAAAGAGATGGATTTGTTTCTGAATTTAAAAAAAAAGGGAAGTCGATTGATTTAGCAGCAGTCGCTTGACCAAAAGAGAGCAATCGAATCCTGTTTTGGGGAAAAGAGGAAGCTATTACGGAAGGAGGAGGCTAAGGAGGGATTCAAAAGCTAAAGAGGGAGGAAAAAAGCAAGGAGATAGCCCGAAAAGAAAGACGAGGACTAAAAGGGAAGAGGAGGATAGATGGTACTCTGCGGGACAGGGGAGTATTACGCTGAATCTGGGGAAATAAGAAGGAACAGAGCATGGGAGGATCGACGGTGGAGGAGTTCAGAGAGGCGAGGGGAAGTCTGCAACAAGTCGGCGAAACAATGACATCACGGGCCGTAGGCTTTCACAAAAGAGCTCCATAACAGCCGATTTAGGATTCTCTCTCGATAGCATAGAGGAGGCTGAGGCCCTTTATTCATGACGAGTTCATTCGAATACCATAGCCAGAAATCCTAGCCTTTCCCTCTACCATCTCCACGCCATCAGAAACTCGGCCATGCCACATTTGCCTCTCAGAGCTCCGCCCTTTCATGCAACAAAGGATCAAGATTTGGCGTGCGAAAGTTGACGGCAGAGGGAGATGGCTCTACTGGTGATGAAACACAGAGAAGACGACGGAGGGGGATTGCTCTACTGGTGACAAAGCACAGAGAAGATGACAGAGGAAGTCCAGAAGCCTACAACGAAGCTGACGACGGAAGACTAATCTGGGAAGGAGGGGAAACAGAGTATTCGGGGTAGAGAAACATGAGAATGCAGGGTGGGTGGATCGATGAGCACTACATCAGCAACCCAACGAGTGATAAGTAGATGGAGGAGGACCAGAAGCTACAGATGAAATCAAAGCTTTGTAAGATGACGCTACTACGGCGAGCTCATGATGAGGAACGAATACCAGACTGATTAATGTGTGAGTACAAACGTATGAGTACAAACAATGAAAACGGAGAAGGCCAAAAAATTGTCTTGCGGATGGGAAACGTTAGTTGACAGGATACCATGAGACCTACTGTCACGAGAAGCTTACTGGGCCTTCCTCCCAATGCTTCCCTATCACAGATCAAAGCTGCCTATAAAAAGAAAGCTCTGGAAAATCATCCTGATCGTCTTCCAGTTGATTTGAAGAAACATGGTGAAGCAGAGCTTAGACAGATTACGGAAGCATACACTTGTTTGAAGGCTGCGGTACATAGTCGATTGAGGAATGCTGAGCAGTGTAGACAGAAATCAGCAAAACTCCCTGCAACAGACTAGAAGTGCATCTACTTCTATCACTCTAGCAACCACGGCTCTCTGTTGTTACAACAAGTGAGCATTGTGATTGTACTATCTCTGCGTAGGCAGAGAGAAAATGGAGATAGTGGAGACAAAGAAGGGAGATGGTTCCCTACAACCAGTCCGCGGAGATGGGAGCAATCAATAAACAGTCCTGGAAACTTCAAGAGCAACCCTGTCATCGTGCATAGGAGAAGAGGCTATGAACGTGTTTGGACTGGAGATGGCCAATACCTGTTGTCTGAGGGTCTGTAAATTCGTTTTAGACATGTGGACATGAACGACATATCCCTTGATCATCAACTGAAACAAACAGCATTTACTGTTATGATTTTCTATGTGCTACTTGAAGCATATTCATGGAACTGTTATTCTATTCTCTACAACCAGCAGTAGCAGAATCTACTCATATAATTTTTGACAGAGGACTGGAGTTGCAGAAAACAGAACCAGCACAAATTTCTACACCTCTTTCTGGAATCTAAAGACATAAAATTTTTCTTTTGTGAATGACATCATGACAAGAGAAAATGAGAGATTTTGATTAATGATTATTGCTCAGAAATAGTCCAAACTTTCTATCAAGTGTTCTCTGTATCTTTTCTTGAAGCTCATCAAGAGTACCATTGAAGAATTAATATAAAAAACAATACTTTGAGACTTCAGTTCTTGTATAAACAGAGGCTACAGATTTCAATCACATTAAAAGACGATTCTTAAAAGAATCTGAATGTATTGAAACAAACAAATGTTACACATGGATAATATATTTATCTGAACTTGTCTGCAAGGTTGTAAATGTCATACTTGGCTAATCTTTTATCCTGAAATTTATCAAGGACTTCTGAAGTTGCGACATTGCTTTCAAAACCCTTCGACATCATGTTCATGCTTGTGAGATCATTGATCTCATTCTCTAGGATGGGCTCAGCATCCCTTAGGTGCTCTTGGGCCTCTTTTACCCAGTCCTTAACTTTCTCTATGGCCTCGAGTTGGCGCTTTGGATGCGAGTACTCCCCTACCTTGGCACTTCCCTTTTCGGCCATCTTGGGGGCTGAAGTTTTTGCCTTTGCATCCGTGACTTTCTTTCCAACAAGCAGAGTTGTAGCACTCTCAGTTTTCAATGCAATCTTAACCTCTAACCTCTTCTTCCTTCGCCTGCGGCTCTTCTTTCCTATCGAGGTTGCATCGAGGTTGCTGGGTCCAGGTAGTAATATGCTGGCCTGCTTTGTCTAGGCACGGGTCATGACCCGCAATGGGATGGGTGTGACCTCCCCATCAAGGTTCTCGACACTAAACAACCCCAATGGAATCGATGGTACGTTGGCTGAACTTGCAGAAGGTTTTCGCTTTGGGCAATCGACGAAGAGATGGGTGATTCTGCATTCAACACACATTAGGTCAGCTTTGTCTTTGTTCTGATGCTCCCTCTCGGGGAAACGTGATGAGACATGACTCGGGTGACCACAAGTCCAACAGATGATTGGATCCTGTGTCTGCCCTCCTAGGTCCCTACCTCATCCTCTCCCCAACGCCATCACTGGTACTAGTCGATAGTCCATAAGGACTGCGTTGCCCTCCTCATCGTGAGAGACATAAGGGTATAAGTAAGTCTCTTCCTCATTTGGCTCTTCCAAGTAGTGGACTGGAGAGTCACTCGGTGGATGGATCACATAGGGACCGGGCAGCCTAGGTATACATGTAGGGTTTATGTCTGCCCTAGGGACATCCGGCTTAATGTCATTAGGCGCAGGAAGGGCCAATGGGACTCCCCTTCTAAAAAGTGGCTGCGGCCTGTTCGCCCTAGGTAAGGTTGACCGTATGGTTGGGAGTATGGAAGTCTCCTAGGCAATCTGCAATGCACAATGTCGTGATTGAACCTGCTGCAGTTAGCACAAGGTCTCGACCGAGGGTCTTGACACTCGGTCAGAAAATGGTTTCTGCCACAGTACACACATTGGATGTGTGGCCGCATTGGTCATCTCCACAGGTCTTGCAGCTTGACTATCTCCATCTTGACATCAGCCAAGTCTTGGTTCATCTCGATGGCCTTCCCCTTATCTTGGGATGATGGGGCTGGCCGCTCACCAGAGGCTAATGCTCTTTCTGAACTTCACAAGATGGCTTCTTCTGAGTTGGAGCTCCTGGAGCTCCTCTCTTTCAGTTGATCATCAACTTTGATAGCTTCCTCAAAAACTCTAGCTAGCATATCTCATTGTAAGCTCGAGTTGGCTGTCAAAACTTTATACAGTTCTTCGTTTCGAATTCTGTTGATGAACACAGTTGAAACTGCTCTTTCAGTCAGTCGCTCGCCTATAGGGATTCTCTTGAAAAGGCTCCTCACATGGGTTACGTAATCGCGAATGTCCTCCTTCTCTTTCTGCTTGATATTCATCAGTTGTACTAGCAGATTGTCGGAGTATCCAAGCTCGGAAAATCTCTTAATGAATAGATTTTTGAAGCTATTGAAATTTGCTCGCTTTGTGGCATCTAAGCTTGTATACCAAGTCCTACCCTTGTCACCTAAGCAGAGCCTGAACACTTGAGAGCACTGAGTCAAGTCGCTGAGACCGTTGGTTTCGCAAACTTCCTTGAACTGCTCTACAAAGCTGTATGGGTTATCGTGGGGTTGGTACTTGTCGATCTGCTTTGTGACTATTGGGATTTTAGACTGGCTCTTAGAGCCTTGGGTTGCTCCTAACCCTCCAGCAGTGAGGTCGCCAATGCTGCAGCACTTTGCTCTAACAATCGCTTCATAAGAAGCTCGCTTAGCGTTAAGTCTCCCTCTAGGGCTCTCTCGTGATCCGTTCGGTTTCTGTCGGCTAAGTTCAGCACTCACTACACCTCACGCAACTCCGTGCTTTGCCTTTGACTCCTAGCCTGCTGGTCTCTATTGTATGCGGCTACGCTTTGCAACACCCTGTAGGCAAGCTTCCTCTCTTCTTCTAAGTTTGCGATGATAGCATCTATTGTTCGACCACGGTGCTCATACCATGTGTGCGCATTGTAGCTACTGACCAGTTGCTGAATAGCCTCTAGGAAGACGCCTAAGTTGAGTTCCTCGTTAGACCTGCAGTCTGAGCTTTCCTCTACCATAGTCAAGTTCTCGTGCTTCACCAAGATATCGATTAGGCTGAATAGGTTTGTCAAATCCCCTTCGTTTGCGCCGCTTGCTTGGTCCTACTTCGTTTGTTGATGGTTTGTCTTTGTCTTTGGGTTCTCTCCTATTCGTGGATTCCTTGAGTGGCTTATCTGAGTGAGTTCCTTGACTTATTAAATACAGTCCTCAATTTATCTCCACTCCATGCATGTGTTCTTTCTAGTGCACTTGTGTTCAATCAAGCTTTCAGTTTTCCTTAAGTGCACTTCAAGTGCGGAAATTCAAGGTGAGTGCGGCAAACAGCCTCTAAGCACCTTACGCACCCTCGCTTCGTTTTGGGCCTGATAGGCTTTGTCGATCCATTCTCTGGTTGTCTAGACAGGATTTAGGGCTTTTCAGTTACGTTGCCTTGCCGTTTTTGGGTCCAATCAGGGTTTTATGGCTCAGCGGGTTGCCTCTAGGTCTCTAGGTTTCTAGGTATCGCAACAGCCCACTCAAACTGCTAAGCGGCTACGCCTTACGATTTTATCTACTCCGTGCGCCAAAATCAGGTTCTAAACGTCAGGAGGGCTTACGACAATTTGCGCTGCTACTCTAGCTGGGTTACGTCAAATTTCTAAAAAATTGAGGCAAATACACACTCGGCCCAAATGGTCCGAATTGCAGGGGCTGAGTGGGTAACTCGGACGAGCCAAATTGCATTGGTCCGAGTACAAAAGTTTTTTGCGGGCTGAGGTTCGAGTGGCGTGACTCGAATGGGCCGAGTCAAATGTTGGGCCAAGGGCTGAGTCGGGTTCTAGGCCGAGCGCCGAACTAGTTAATGGGGCCGAGTGGACTTCGGGTCGAGTGTCGAGTTGGTCAAAAGGCTGAGTGCTGCCGCTCGGACGGTCTGAGTGGACAAAGGGCCGAGGGCCGATTAGGGTTTTTGGGTTAAGGTCCGAATGGCAGGGTTCGAGGGCTGAGTCTGGGACTCGGCCTAACAAAGGCTACTTGGACGGGCCGAACGCGGGGTGACGGATGCCGCGCGACGACAATTTCGATCAAATCTCACGAGTCAGGAAATCACTCCAAGCACAACCTTCTAGATCCTGGCTAAGGCACCAAGGGAAGTGATTGGTATACCTGGGGTGAGCAGTAGGCTCTCCGATTGACGAGATCGAATCGAATCTTTGCGGGGGCTCTCTCTCTCGCTCACTGCAATGGTTGCAAATGAGCTCTCCCTTGGCCTCTTGGCTCTTAAACCCCCTCCTCGGTAAGGCTTTGACGCTCCCAATCACTCACTTACCGACATTAAGCATCCCAAGCAAGCTTTTTGCCATTTTTTGCATGATTTATGCCCTGTTTTGCAACAGTAAACCCTACCCTTTGTTGGTTCGATTTCCTAATACTATCCTACAATAAATTCAATGAGAATCAAAAGAAAAAAGCTGAAATGATTTCTCCCTATTTTCCAATCATCAAACAAACTAACTAACCCAAAAATACTTACTTGTTTTGAATATCAAAACACCCAACCTTCCTACCTATCTGAAGCTCTGTTTCGGAGATGAATTCCTTACTTCGATGCTTGATATGGGGTGCGCAAGCACTCAAGCTTGAATCCATTGGTCCCAGCAACGGAACCAAAATGTGGGAGCTTTCGCTCAACTACCAAGACCCATGGACCGCTTATTGCTTTAAGCACTCCAAGTGAGCTCTAATGGCTACCTCTCACATAGCCGATGCGTTGTCGATCCTACAAATGTAGTGAGCTTACCTTGATGCCGATATGGGTTGCCTTCTCTCTCGCACGCACTGGTAGCTCCACGATTATGCTAGCTCAAGCATCCTCAAGCCTCCTCCATCTCCAAGCTCCATCCACCATAGTCGCGTGTGCAGGAGAAGGGAAGGGAAGGGAAGAGAAGGGAAGAGAAGAAGAGAAGAGGGGATGGTGAAGAGCTTCACCCTCTTGATCCTTCACTCTCACACACTCACTCCCTCACACTCTCACAATTCTTTTCTCAAGAGCACACACAAGCAAGAAGAGGAGAAGAAGAGAAGAAGAGAAGAGCTCTTGTTAGCCACACACCAAAGAATGAGCTTCCATTCACTTTTTGAACTTTATATATACAAACCCTAAAATCCCATGGACGCCCATCTCTTTTTACATGACCGGCCATTGTGGCAAGGTCCCTTTTTCTAATTCCTTCTTCTTGCTTCATGCCCTAATCCTATACCCATCTATTCCTTTACAAGTGGCACAGGAGGGAGCCTGGCACTCTTTTACAAGAGTTTTTGGAGTTTTTGAGACGCCTTTTATTTAAAATTACGCTTTTGGCCTCGGCTAGCTTTAGAGGCCGACTACGTGTCTTTGCTCCTCTTCCATCTTCTTCCCATTTTTTCATTCATTCTTTCGCCTTCTCGGCTTGGGCATTCTTCCGCCTTCTTGGATTGGGGTTAACATCAGCTAGCACTAGTAATGCTGAAAATACACTGACAGTGAGTACATCTATCAGTGGTTCTACAGGTGATGGGTCACCTACAGTAAGTCCTTGGTCAAGATGCTTGCGGAGTCGTACTTCATGAATTTGATTTTGCGAGTTCTCTTTGCAAAGTTAAGCTAGATGGTTAATCAAATTAGGGTCCATGTTCAGTTCGGAAGAAAGAAATGACTACATGTCCTTGATTCAAGAATTCCACGATATTTTTGTCTGAAGTTATGATGAGCTGAGAGGCATTCCTCCTAGCCTTCTGGCTGTCCATACCATTCCTCTAAAGGAAGATAGTTGTCTTGTGCATTAGAAAGTAAGGCATATGCCTTTCGAACTAAGGGATGGGTTGTTTGAGGAGTTACAAAATTTGTAAAAAATTAGTTTAATCTTCCGTGTTTAGCACATAAATGGTATTCACCTACTGTTATCAGGAAGAAGAAAAATAATCAAATTCGGCTTTGTGTAGATGTTAGAGAGTTTAATAAGCAGACTGTTAAGGACTACTACCCGTTGCCTTTCATTGATCAGATTCTGGATCAGTTAGCAGGTAGGAAAATTTATTCGTTTATGAATTGATTTGTCGGATATAACCAGATGGCCATTGTGGAGGAAGACAAATTGAAAACAACATTTATTAATGTCCTCTCTCATGCGAGCTATTACCCTCCTCCCCTCATCATTCATGATAATGGCTCCTGACCTACCATCGACTAGATATCCATATCCCCCTAAAGTCTACCTAAGATGGGTCCTCTCCCATCTGCGTCCACGCTCCTGGGCATATCCAGGAGACCCTTGTGCATCCGGTGTACGACTGGGGTAATATCTCTCGGAGTGGCACCCACAGGGGTGCCACCTGCTAATGGCTGAGCAAAAGCCGAAGTAACTGGAGTAGACGTCCCCACAAGTATGACAAATCCCTGAGGCGATGCAACTCCAGCTGAACGATGAGACGGAGACACCGCGTCCGTACCTCCACAGCATCCACCTAAGCCTGAGCCACGCTCCCTAGAAGGGCCACGAGAGCGAGGAGTCGCACTTGTATCCCGTGTCGATCGCAGGCTCACTGGCTTTGTATCTCTGCATCATCCCCCTGACCCCGAAGCACTCCCTCCCTCTGGCCCAAGTCTGGAGCGTCTAGCTCGTCTGCTCAAAGTCGAAGCATCCGATCGCACTGAAGTAAATCTAGCAGAGCGCCATGACAAAGACCGAGATAGCTCTTGGTCTGCCATATCTCTGAATCTCGTGATCTAGTCTGGAGACATGTGTGTGAAGATATCCTATAACTCCTCGTCGCTCATTCCTCGACTCATCCTGAAAATGTCACCTGCACAAACAAAAAATGATGTTAGAATAATCAATTTAAATCATACAAAGCATAGTAATATAAATCATTAAAAAAAACATCTCACTTAAAATGTATATCTTATGTACCCTTATAAGCGATTGGTCAACGAATTGAGTAAGTGGATGCTCCAAGTATGAAATATCCTATGGTCCCATGTTAATCTCTTGACACAACTCCGCATACACTAGAAGGTCGATAGACATGTCACCACAAAAGAATGAGTCCACCTTGTTCTCAAAGAATTCTTGGACTCCTATATTTCCATTATTGTTAGCCGATGCTGGCTCCAATCTTTCGACGGTCGGCCTCCACCCCTTGCAATATCGACCCCTCTATTTGCATATTATCTTCATCTATGCTCGGAACATGGCTTTGATCATATACTCTCGCACTTCGGGGAGTTGAAGGTATAACATACCACCATCGAGGTTATTGGGGGTTTGGATAGAAGATTACATGTTCACAAACACGTACAAGAGAGTTCAAACCATTGTGACATAAACCATGTCGTAATACAATTAGCAAACAAATGAGCCCATGCACCTATTCACAATGGGCCACAACACAAAGGTGTCGCACAAATCCATCCATTTGTTTTCGGAATCTATTTTGAGAAATCTAGATGGACCTCGTTGAATTGTTGCTCCAGCTCCTCCAAGTACCACTTTGAACCACTACACATCAAATAGTATCATGGAGAAGCTACGGTAATCCATCGTAATAATACTTTGCAAGTTCCCAAAATACTCCATCTCATCCACAACCGTGTTTGGATCCATTGCTCATCGCCGACTCTCTTGCTCGAACCTTGCCATGATACCACAGTCCATTGTGGAGCGCATTTTGTCAATACGCTCCCATGTGAAAATGCCATCCGCGCGACCATGCTGCACTATATATTTTGTATTGTACATTGAAACACTCAAATTAGATGTCGCATATAAAATTTAGATACGAAAAATTCTAAACACCTCATCACCTTTGGACTACATCCCCTCGAGAATTTCTACTCCTCCATTGAGACCTCTATCCCTTCGCGAGACACTGCGGTCAAAGCTCCATGCAACTATCGCGTTGACATGAACCACGGCATCTCCTCCATGCCTTTGGGATATCGAGTCGGTCGATGACGCGTACTACGTCAGAATTTAGCTTACGCTTCCTCTCGATCTTGCCTAGCGATCTGGTACTTGGCAACCCACGTCTCCATAGAGGCATGGTGCAACATACAAAAGTGATTCACCTTCTCCTCCATTGAGGCATCCATTCTTTTTTCTACCCCATTTCCAACCACCACATCTCCAGTCAGTCTATCATCCTCCTTAAGCGACCATAGCATTTCATTGTCTGGATCCACCGTTGGTAGTCATTGTGAAATATGCACTAGCACCTCAGACGCCAACTAACCTTCAGCCATGCTACCTTCTGGCCGAGCTCGTTGTCGCACAAAGCCTTTCAGGGTTTTCATGAAGCGCTCCAAGAAGAACATCCATTGTGTATGGACAGGTCCAGCAATCTCCACTTCATCTACAAGATGCACAAGAAGGTGGATTTGTATCGTGAGCATGCTGGTGGGCAGGTATTTCTCAAAGAGACAGACCGTCTCCACTGCTCCCCACCTCATGGATTCAATAGAGGACATCTTAATCTCCTTCTGTGAGATCCATTGCACCAAAGTCGACAACCTGTAAATGGTCCCGCGTATTTCTGGAGTAAGACATCCTGCGATTGCGATCGGTAGTACAAACTGCCACAAATGAGAAAGCATTATGAATAATGGTTACACTCCAAATAGCAAAATGCGCACGCCAATTACAATACATTCATAGTACAAACCTAACATATCTTATGCCAGTCATGGGATTTTAGCCCTGATAATTGGTCGTCTTTAGAAAATGCAGACCTGAGAGAACGCATCATACCCGTCGGAGTGTGGATAGACTTGATTACTTGCTTCATAATGCGCTCTTCTTTAGTGGATAAAACCCAAGGAGCGCTAGGAAGCCACACGCGACCATCAACACCGACTGCGGCCAAAGTGCCTCCATCTTACCTATCTCCTTCAAATCCATTCGTGCGCCTATAGTGTCTCTCTTTCCTATGATGTGGTCCCATAGCAAGATGCCCACATTCTTGAAAATATGCATGGGATCCAACAAGTGGTTGACCTGTAAGTGGATCCAATATGGCAACTCATAGAAAACTGAGAACCGCCACATTCCGTTTGGATGTGATTCCGCGTGGACCATTTTCAGCTCGTACCAACTTGCCGCGTTCATACGTGTTGGAGGTCATCTAAGGAAACCTTCCTTGAGTTCATGATCCTCTGGCAAGAAAGCAGCGTGTCCTTGATATACCATCTTCTTCATGGTTCGTGACCTTCGGGAGTCTAACTGTGGCCCGCACAATGAACATGCATGATAACCTGAGGTAACCAGACCTGTTCCAACACCACGACCCAGTGAATACTTGCTTGAACAAGATAAATTATAGATATTACCAATGAGAACGGAGGCCTGCTCACCTGAGCACTCCAAATCTCGAAAAGTCATGCATCGTCCACATGAGAATGGACCACCGACCATCGCGCCTGCTCATATCTTGCATGGTGACCCCCTCCTCCCACAAAATCTTAAGCTCATTGACTAATGGACGAAGATACACGTCCATATTTTTGACTTTTTAGCAGTCGGGGATGAGTAAGCTAAGGATGAGATATCCTTTCTTCATAGAAAGCCATGGAGGGATATTGTAGTTGACAAGGACTATAGGCCACACATTGTAAGAAGTTGAGTGCAGACTGAATGGGTTTGCGCCATCCATTGCAAGACCGAGCCGAAGATTCCTTGGCTCTCGGGCAAAGCTTGGGAAGGTAGAGTCAATGTGGCTCCATGCGCGTGAATCCGCTGATATTCGTTGAACTCCATCCGTGGACCTATTCTACGCATGCCATGTTGTCAAGCTCGCCATGTCGGATGTACGAAACATGTGGTTTATGCGGGGGATAAGCAGAAAGTGTCTGAGAAATTTTTGAGGGATGGTTTGCCCTTGCAAGTCCTGTCGATACCTATGAGCACCACACTTTGGACATGTCTCCATAGTCTCATATTCTCCTCAAAACAGTATGCAATCGTTGATACATGCATGGATGTTATTGCAGTCCATACCAAGCTTTCGTAAAACATGTCGTGCATCATCACGAGACTCAGGCATGGTATTTGCAGGTGGTAATATATGATATTTTAATAACCTGAAAAAAATCATAAACACCTTGAAAAAGCACAAATGTTTGTAATAATAGTGTCGAAAATAAAAATCACCGAAGCGTATGTATAAGGTACCTGAACAACTCCATAACACTTGTATCGCTCCACCCGTATTTTGCTTGTACACTTAAGAGTGCAAGCAGTGTCTTTAGCCGAGATACTCGGAACCCATCATATAATGGTATGGATGCTTCCTCTCTAAGCGGATCAGAAGTCTCGACATCCATGGGAATCAATGCATCGATCATTGCCTCCATCTCAGGCTCCAAGATTGTAGGTAGGTCTGGAAGGTTGCCTGTCTCCTCTGGCATTGATGGTATAGATTGGCCTTGCAAATGGTGGATTGGCTCCTGCACTCCATCCATCGCATGCCCACGTACGCTTCTAATTGGTCGCAAAGGGTGCACTCCTCCTTGGGATGAGACATCACCTCCTTAGATAGAAAATTTGCCAGCGAGACCCAATCTTATTGTATATGGTATTCAATTAGCTTGTGAGTACAATGCATGATTGATATTAACTTCAAATTATCATTTGCTGAAAATCCACAATTGCCTGATCAATGATCTCAGATTGAAACTCGCCAAATCGTCGTACGTGTTCTATAGACAATCGGCGTTTTGGTCTAATTGCCAGCTTGCATTGAGAGTAAGGACATGGGACACGCTGATTAAGATACACCTCGCGATCTTGAACAACATGACCTTCTTCGTTTTCCATTTTGTCTACGTTACAACAAACAATTTGTTTTTGTTATCATTCTTTTCTTTTCTTAGATTGTTATCCTCTCCTTCCATCTCTCTCTTTTTCTATGACTTAGCATATAGTATCATAGAACACTAGTATTTAGTACCTAGTACTCAGTACCTAGCACATAATATCATAGCATCTTAGTATCTAGCACCTAGTACTCTAGTATCATAGTGCCAAGTACCCAGTACTATGATACTATATAGCAGGTGCTAGGGTACCCTCTCTTTCTCTCTTTCCCTATTAGGTTTAATGATTTTTATCTCTTTTTCTCTCTCCTCTCTCTCTCATATTTCTTTTTCTCTCTCCTCTCCATCTCATTTCCTTTTCACTCTCATTTCCCTTTCTCTCTTTCTCCCTCTCTCATTTCCTCTCCCTCTCTCACCCTCACCCTCTCTCTCTCTTTCTCTATTAGGTTTAATGATTTTTTCTCTTTTTCTCTCTCCTCTCCCTATCTCATTTTTTTCACTCTCCTCTTCCTCTCTCATTTCCTCTCCCTCCCTCACCCTAACCCTCTCTTTCTCTCTTTCCCTATTAGGTTTAATGATTTTTCTCTTTTTCTCTCTCCTCTCTCTCTCATTTCCTTTTCTCTCTCCTCTCCCTCTCTCATTTCCCTTTCTCTCTTTCTCTCTCTCTCATTTCATGTCCCTCCCTCACCATGACCCTCTCTTTCTCTCTTTCTCCATTAGGTTTAATGATATTTCTCTCTTTTTCTCTCTCCTCTCTCTCTCATTCCTTTTTCTCTCTCCTCTCCCTCTCTCATTTCCCTTTCTTTCTTTCTCTCCCTCTCTTATTTCCTCTCCCTCCCTCACCTTGACCCTCTCTTTCTCTGTTTTCCCATTAGGTTTAATGATCTTTCTGTCTTTTTCTCTCTCCTCTCTCTCTCAATTTTTTTTCTCTCTCCTCTCCCTCTCTCATTTCCTCTCCCTCCCTCGCCCTCATCCTCTCTTTCTCTCTTTCGCTATTAGGTTTAATGATTTTTCTCTCTTTTTCTCTCTCGTCTCTCTCTTATTTTTTTCTCTCTCCTCTCCCTCTCTCATTTACCTTTTTCTCTTTCTCTCCCTCTCTCATTTCCTGTCCCTCCCTCACCTTGACCCTCTCTCTTTCTCTTTCTCTATTAGATTTAATAATTTTTTTCTCTTTTTCTCTCTCCTCTCCCTCTCATTTTTTCTCTCTCCTTTCCCTCTCTCATTTCCCTTTCTTTCTTTCTCTCCCTCTCTCATTTCCTCTCCCTCCCTCACCCTAACCCTCTCTTTCTTTATTTTTCTATTAGGTTTAATGATCTTTCTCTCTCTTATTTCTTTTTTTCTCTCCTCTCCCTCTCTCATTTCCTTTTCTCTCTTCCTCTCCCTCTCTCATTTCCTCTCCCTCCCTTGCCGTCACCCTCACCCACATCCTCTCTTTCTCTCTTTGTCTATTATGTTTAACATCTTATCTCTTTTTCTCTCTCCTCTCATTCTCTTTTTTTCTCTCTCCTCTCCCTCTCTCATTTCCTTTTGCTCTCTTCCTCTCCTTCTCTCATTTCTTCTCCCTCCCTCTCCCTCTCTCATTTCCCTATTATGTTTTCGTCTCCCCCCCCTCTCCCTCTCCTTCCCCCTCTCCCTCTCTCATTTCCTCTCTCTCTTCCTCCCTCTCCCTCTCTCATTTCCTCCCCCTCCCTCTCCCATTTCCTCCCTCTCCCTCTCTTTAATTTCCTTCTCTTTCTCCCTCTCCCTCTCCCTCTCCCTCATTTCTTCTCTCTCTCTCTCATTATATACAAATTATACAAAAAATAAATAAATAAGAGAGAGAATACACTCTCTCTCCCTCTCGTTCTCTCATTTCATCCCCCTCCCCCTCCCTCTCCCTCTCTTTCTCTCTCTCGCCCTCCCTCTCCCTCTCTTTCTCTCTCATTTCCTCTCCCTCTCTCAATATATATATACAAATCATATAAGCAAAAGTAAAAGAGAGAGAGAATGCACTCTCCCTCCCTCTCCCTCTCTCATTTCCTCCCCAACCCTCTCCCTCTCCCTCTCTTTCTCTTTCTCTTTCTCTCCTCTCTCATTTCCTCCCCCCTCCCTCTCCCTCTCTTTCTCATTCTCTTTCTCTCCCCCTCTCTTTATCTTTCTCTCCCTCCCTCTCCCTCTCCCTCTCTCTCTCTCATTTCCTCTCCTAAACAAGGAAAGGAAGGGGAGAATTAAACCCTAAACAAGCAAAAGAAGGAGAGAATGGACTCACCATAAAGATATGGCGAGGATTTAGCGGTTCCTCCTCTCCTCCACGAACGGTGGTGGCGGCGGCGGCGGCGGCAGCGGCAAGCCTTCTTCCTCTTCCTCTCTCATCCTCTATACAAATCGGTCGCTCTCCCTCTCGAAATGTCTCACGAAAATGCGCAAAATGAAACGCGCTCGGGTTTCGGCCCTGTTTTTTTCCCTATGGGGCGTCGCTATTTGCGTCGCAAATGCGATGCAAATAGCGACGCCGCTATTCCTGTGTCACTACCCGCCGTTGCCATACCTCTCTTTCCTTGTAGTGGCAGTTGTTATAATGGCTGACCCTAAAAAGATAAAGGTCATAGTCTCTATGAGCCCACCGTGCACTCCAAAAGTGGTACATAGCTTTTTGTCATCCGTAGGATCTTATCGAAGATTAATCAAGGCACTGGCAAAAGAGCATTGCCACTAACGAACCTCCTATCTTTTAATTGTTTGTTTGAGTGGAATGAAGCTTGTCAAGTATCCTTTGAGGATGTCAAGCGAGAATTAGAAAAAGCTCCAATCCTAAAAGCACCCAAAAGAGGTGAATCTACATATTTTTAGCAGCCACAATGCATAGTATTAGCTGGATGTTGTTATTTAGCCAAAATTTGGGAGGAGAAATGGTATCATCCAGTTGCCTTCGCTAGTAGAAAATTGGGGATATTTGAAGTTAACTACATGTACATGGAGAAATTGTACCTTGGAATGGTCTTTGCGACGAAGAAATTCACGCATTGTATTCTCTATGAGAAGGTAGTATTCTTTACGAAGGCGAAAGGACTTAGATTATTGTTAAACAAGTTACGATTGCATGACCATTTAGCAAAGTGGTTAATCACTTTGCAAGAGTTTGGTTATGAGATTAGGAGCAAGCCACCAAAGCTACAAGATATTGTAGAATGCCTGGTGGATTTCGAGGAGCCAAAGGAAATTTTGGCTAAGGGAAGTGATCTTGAGGGCTTGTTTAGAATTGATACAACTTCCATCCCTTAGGAGGATTTGGGGCTACGTTGTTGTAGAGTTTACGCAAGGGCTGCAGAACACGGGGTTCAAGGTACAGCAATGGAAGAGACTAACAAGAAGAACTCAAAAATTTGATGCCAAAGTTCAGTATATTCCTTGTCAAATGAGTTACAAGAAGTTCATGTTCAGAATAAACTGAAGTTTATCATAAACTGTTTCCATTCAGGTGTATGTTGACAGTTGCAGTAGGAAGAAAAACATTCTTCACTTCAGCATGTTCATTCATGGCAGTTGCCCTGTTCTTCAATTCAGCATTTATTGTAGTGATCACCTCTTTCATACATGAAAAGCAGTTACAACAAGTTGTTCATCCTTTGAGTTGTTTAGGAATGACACAAGATTGACAGCTAGATGTGAGACATTGGCAAAAAACTCCTGTAATGTAGCCACCAGCAAAGCTAATTGCAAGCTGTATAGTATCACAACTTCCAACTTTTGTTGAATGGATTCATGGCTAAAGGAAAGGGCAATGTCACAGCTAAAAGTTCAAGGCATATGTAGCCGTTGTATCCTACTGTGACTGTGGAAATTAGTTACTCCTGCTGCAATTTAGGTTCATCGTTCCATTCCTCTGACTCATTAGAAGAAGATCAATAACCTGCGACAGAACAACATCTACTTCTGTTCAATATTGAAAGGCTCTTTTCATGATGAAGACCCTAAGCACCTATGCCAACCATACTTTCAGGTTTCAGAATCTGCAGATGATGGACATTTCTCTGTTTTTCTTATATTTTCTATAATGCAAATCCATTTCTGGCAAACAGAATTCCTTCTGTGTCTTTTATTTTGAGAGAGCAGAAAACAGATTGAAGGCCCGGAATTGCATCAGTCGCACTTAAACGTAAGAAACCATTAATCCATGACGGCAGTAGCAACACCATGACCAATAGTGTGTTAAAGCACTCAGTGCAAATGCCTTTCAAACTTCAAAATCCACTTCAGACGTTTCCACGATGCGTATAATCCAAGAGGAGAGCACGATCACCATTATTCAAGAGGAGAACACGATCACAGCCCCCTAAGGTTTCCAGGATGACTTCAATTTAAGCAGATGATTTCTCAAAGTCTGCGGATCTCATGGAATGCTCGATGCGCAGTCATCACGGACAAAGCTTCCAGTTTGGAATTGATTAGGAGTATGTCCAGTTCAGTTTTTCCCTCTAGAATTTGAATCAAGAAGTCCCTTTTTCACGAGAGCTTTAGAGCCCAAAACCTCAATCTGCATATCTTGCTCTGTTTAGCATCAAAACACCAAAATTTAGACTCTGTTTTCTGAATTGGATATAGCAATCCATTTCTCTGCTAACTGCCAATGAAGCTTTCTCGCCTTCTTCAAGACTGTCTATTCTGTCATCTTCCAATATCTCGTCTAGAGCACATCATAATGCTGGTGTCACTGGAGCAGAACTTCATTGGAGCTGTCTATCTCCTTCATAGCAGACTTAATCGGATTGTTTACTTCAGGTGTTGCATGGCGTGATTGAGCATTGGCAAGCAAAAGGACAATATGCTCCCGTTGATTGTTTGCATTATCTCTCTCTTTGTGCCGAGACCAATTGTTGCTGCCTTTCGTCATCTTCCTCCCCCCCCAGCTATTCGAATTCTCCCCGAGTTTTTAGCCTTCTCCATCAGTTTTTGCCGCCACAGCTTGATATTCTTGGACAAATCTAAGAATATCTTTTGCTATTCTATCCTCTTGTCTCTCTCTGAGACGATGCAGAAAGCCAAGGGATCCCAACATTTGGTATTACCAAAGCAACCTTTAAACTCACTCCATAAAGTGATGTTCCTATGCCACATCCAAGGATCCCACCAACAAACTGCCCCAGAATATACCAAGGAACATCAAGCCAAGGGAACTTCCCTACACTTGCAAACCCTATTGTCACTGCTGGGTTGACATGTGCTCCAGATTTGTGCCCAAATGAAAAGATGACAACGATGATGCCAAATGCAGCACACTCAGCATACATGTCCACCACAGCAGTCCCAAACAGAATATCACTTTGCAACCAACCTAGTCTGACAATTGCTTCATGAACTTGTTGAATCTTAGCAAGTGCTCCTATGTCAGCACATGCTTTCAAGGCGTAGATAAATGAGATTGCATTGGGAGAGTGACCCTCAGATTGCATCTTATCAAATAACTTTAACACCTCTTCACCTGGTCCATGCTGTGCATACCCAGAAGGGAACCCATTCAGCTCTCCTTGAGCTTTTCCCATTCACATGATATTCCTGAATTTACCCCTTTGTCTTCATAGCTTAAATGTCAGCTTCTATAAAGCTTCCTTTGATTCCACGGTATCCTGCACTTTTCTTCGAGTTCATCATTAAAATTATCAGCTTGATAATGTCCTTTGGCATCAGTTTTTCATATTTTTCTAATACACACACACATCATGCATCCAAACAAATCATACACATGTACTAAGGGAATATGTACATTGGATGCAGATTATCGAAATGCATCACACACACAATGAATCACACGCAGAAAATAACACAAATACACAACAAAAGAAATGGAGGTGTATACGACTCGGATGCGCAGCAACACGACATCCACCCCCTCTAAACCTGCGCATCCTCCGGATGTGCCAACTATCCAGGATCATTCAAATCCACAAACAGGTCAAGTCCATCATCTATTTCTAGTAGACCTGTTTCTCCATCAGCTTCATCATCTATGTTCTCTATTTCTTTTGCTTGTCTTTCTTCTACCTGCTCTTCTTCTGTCAATGCTTCAAGTGCATATTCTTCATCTTCTCTTCTCTTGAAAATCTTGACTCGTTTTCCAGCAATAGGCACCCTCAATACTGTTCCATCTAATTCAGCCAGCTCATAGGTACCATTGTCAAAAACCTGCTTCACTTCATACGGTCCAAACCATCTTTGAACCATTTTTCTCATGCTACTATGCTGATTTTCTAGACTATTGTCGTAGATTAGAACCCAATCTCCTTCTTTTATGGCTCTAGGCCTCAAGCGATGCCTTAAATCAAACATGTCCTTATTTCTGAGACGGGCTGCCTTCAAACGATCAACTGCTAGCTGCACATCTTCTGTCCTTCTCTCTAGTTGACGAATCCGAAGAGCTAGAAGCTCTTCCCTTGATAAATTCTTTTGCCACGGAAGAACACTCCAAGTGAGAGCACAAATTTCTGTAGGCATGACAGGTTTTTGCCCATACATCAACTCTCCAGGCATGTATCCAGTAGTCACACTATGTGTAGAGCGATCAGCCCACAACGCAAAAGGTAGTAATCTCGGCCAATCCCCAATCCAACCTCTACAAGCTTTTGCCAATGCTTTAACTATTGGCGGATGTCCTCTTTCACTCTTGCCATTTCCCTCTGGATTATAGGCAGTAGTAAGAGACAATTTAATCCCAAGCTGTGAGAAGAATTCTCTAGCTTCATCTGCATCTAGCTCTCCACGATCAGCTGTAATCTTGCCTATACATCCATACCTGCAAAATATCTCTTCCAACAAGAATTTACATACTGTAGTGGTGGTCTTTGTCCGCAAAGATCTGCCTTCAACATAGTTTGTAAGATCCTCCCTAGCCAAGACAAGATATCTCATCTGCCAAAGTCCCACTGGCAAAGTAACCAAGTCTACCACCCACTTATAATACATACATAGTGGATAAGTCAGATGCAACTCATCACGATGTCGCACTAAAGAGTAAAGCTGGCAGTCCCTGCAAGTCTCCACAAAATGAGAAACATCTTTATACATCCCTTTCCACCAGTATCTTTCTTTAATTTTCTCATAGGTAGCCCACACACCTCTATGTCCAGCCCATGAGCTCTCATGAAACTCTCGCATAATCTGTATCTGCATCGCTACATCACAAACTACTCTCAAGGGCAAGCCTCCTCTCTTCTTTGGATGCTTCCAAAGAAAACCATCTTTCAAGAAATACCCATAAGCCTTCCTTTTGATTTTCTTGAATTCATCATCTGTCCAATCAGCTCTTCGAGTCAATGAACTTAGATACTGTCCAATTTGCAGCCACTCGTCAACATAAAGTTCTTCAATAAAGGCTTCAACAGTAGATACATGACAATCATGAACAAGGACAGAAGCAGCAAACTCTGTCTCATCATCTTCTGCAAGCATTGACTCCTCATCCTCATATCTCGCTCTAGATAGCATGTCAGCAACTGGATTATCTTTTCTTGCTATGTGTCGAAATTCTGGATTCAATGATTTGATATAGGCAATCCATCGAAGCATCGCTATATCTGGAGTCGAGCAACTAGTAATCATGCCAAGCAAAGGCAAACAATCTATTTCCACAATAACTGAAGCTCCAATAAAATACCCTTTGTCACACTTCAGTGCAGTGACTACTCCCCACAACTCTCTTTTGATCTGCGGATATCTCCTCTGTCACTCATTAAGAACTTTAGCTCCAAAGCAAATAGCATACCTATTTCCATCAGCATCATCCTGTCCCACGGCCCAACCTATGCCAATAGGGCTAGTATCAACTGTCAACATGATTGGCCGTCCACACTAATAATCCGCCTTGCGTAGAGTAGGAGCTGATTGCAACAGCTTCTTGAGCTTACGCATGGCTTTTGAATGCTTCTCATCCCAATGAAATTTCTGCCCCTTTCGAAGCAGCTGATAAAGAACATCTGCTATATGAGCAAAATGAGGAATCCAAATCATGTAAAATACACAAGCTCCCACAAATCTCCGCACCTTTGAAGTAGTCGAGCAATACTCTGCAATCCTGTTTATGGCATCCACCTTTGCAGGAGAAGGCTTTCTGCCATAATATCCAACCATATGCCCAACTATGATGACTTTATTAACACCAAAGACATATTTCAGCCCTAAAAGTGTCAAATTTACCTCCTCTAATCGTGTCAATATTTGCTCACAAGCAATCAAGTGGTCAGCCACAAACTATCTACATCCACGCAAATCAAGACTTTCATTCTTTTCTTCCTCTGCACAACCCTTAATAGGCACGTCATCTAGAAAAGGCATGGTATACTGCGGAATATAGTCTCGTAAAACTCTATGCATAGCATTCATCATATGAGCAACTGAGTTTGTGGCACCTTGAGGCAAGGTACACATCCTCACAAGACCAATAGGTGTCCGCATAGTAGTAATATCCCTGCTTCCCAAGGCAAGCTGAAACTGATCATAACCTGAATACAAGTCACCTAGAGAATAGATGGCTCGTCCTACAAAAGCCTCAGCAAATTCATCCACAACTGGACCTGTTCCCACATTCCTGATTGTCACTTTGTTCACGGGCTGCATATCCTGAATAAATCTCAAAGTACCATTCTTCTTTGGTACAGTAAACCACCTGTTAGAATAGGGTGCAGAAGAGGGTTCCAAAATCTCCATTTTAATCTTCTCATTCAGCAACTCTATCAGCTTTGGCAAGTGTGCTTTAGGCACAGGTATAGGACGTATATTCCATGGTACATGAGGAACAGTGAAGATGACCATAGGTGCAACCAATTCGGGACTAATGCAGCCAATTTCATGTGGAAAGAAAGCAAATGCCTTACCATGACGTCCAAGCATCTCTCTAAAACATTCTTTTTCCACTGGAAGCAAGAATTCATCATTTCCAATCTTCAATTCTGCAAGAGTTTCAGCTGTAAACTTATGTCCAATATTTGTAGGGTCCCTCAACATAGGCTGCTTCATAGCTTTTTCAATCTGTTCATCACTATCAGAAGGAAGCGGGCCTGCAACCGGCTTAACCTTCTTATCAACTGTTTTATATTTTGTGTCAACCTTGGCATCATTCAAGCACTCTTTTCTTTGCTGCAATTTCTGCAAATTTTCAGCAACTTTCAACTCTGTTGGCTGAAAAATTTCAGTCTTTCACTCTATGGACTGCATGGGTGCAACCTGAAACTCTGTATGCAGAAATTTTTCTGTATTCAACTCTATTGGCTGAATGGATTCAGCCCTCGACTCTATGGACTGCATAGATGCATCCTGAAACTCTGTATGCAGAAATTTTTCTGCTTTCAACTCTGTTGGCTGAATGGATTCAGCCCTCTGCAATTCTGTTAGTTGATCAAGATCAGCCATAAATTCAGTTTGCTGAGTTTTCTCAGCCTCTAACTCTGTTTTCAGCATAAAACCAGAAATTTCCTGAAACATATCTAAGGTTTGCACAGGTATGATCTTTGAACCCTTACATACATCAGTTTTCATCATTGCTCTCATCTCAAACAAAGTATCTGCATAAGACATTCCTTCATACAATCCATCTACATGCTCTTCTGCTTGCAAAATACCTGCATTCTTCAACTCTTTCTCCTTACGACCAATGTACTGCCTGGCAGCTCTAGGCAAATCTGAAATTTTCTGATAACTCACTGAACTATCTGAAGAAAAACCAACAAAATTATTGGAGAAAGACTGGCTGCCAGGAGGCGAGATCTCCTCTTTTCTCTGCTCCGTACCACTGGCGTCTCGCAAGACAGCGGTACCTAATGAAAATCCAACTCCTTTGCAGGTAGTGGTGCCTCACGCAAGGAGTCCCTATTTCTCGGATGATTTACCCCAACAGTCATAAACTGAACAGCTTGCATACCATCTTTACTGCGTATCCGCGCATAAGCTGACCCGTCATCCATTACTTTCATTTCCATTCTTGCTTCTGTAATGAAAGCCTGTCCAAGAATAATCTGATAAGAGCATGAATCCTGAACAAAGCAATGATAATCCTCTTCAACATTACCAATAGAAATTCTGATACTCGAACAAGCAGCATACATATCACCAGAAGTATTATTGGCGGCTCTCATGTGCCAGCCATGCTCTACATCCATAGGCCACTTGCCACTCTCATAAACGCCTCGAGCAATAAGATTAATCTCAGAACCATGGTCGACTAAAGCAACCAATGGAATTTGTTTTTCACCAATCCTTACCACTGTCTCAGTGGTTGCTCTAGCCCAATGACTTCGTGAAAAATGGCTGCGAGGAATGAGGATAGGGGTATCATCATCTTCATACTGCATCGGCTGAACTATTTTCTCCAATTGCGGATTAACAGAAGCATTCTCAACCATCACTACATCATCATGCTCTTCCCCAAGAGCTCCATGCCACAATCCCTGTAAAGCAGGTCCTTCCATCGCATGTCGTTTCCTCCGCAAAAGATCCTGCATCTGATCCTGTATTTCTCTTCTAGCAATCCCAAGAGCCTCTCCAACAGTAAAAGTGACTTCACTATTCAAAATTCTTTCATGAAAAATCTTACTCATATCCGTTTGCATATCAAGGTCTGACAAGATCTTGAATCCTGGCTCTTTTCTTGGTTGCCTCTTTTCTTTCTGCTTGTCTCCCATCGGTTGATCAGAACCTGTTTGAGCTGGAGAATTTGACATAGGTGGAGCTGTAACAGGTGGTGAAACAAAGTCACCCCCTCTAGTCTTTTTGGAGGAGCTAGGACCCTCCTCATCTCTTCTTCTCTTTTCCTCAACCATGGCATCTAAACCCTGCATTTTAGCCATATAAGCAAAAATAGAATACCTGTCAACAGGAGAATCCCATCCTGTTTCTCCTCGGATGCTAGAGCCCACACAAGTCATAGTAGATGCCTGAACTTTCCCTCTTCTCGCTATCTCCAAGGCAGAGGACCATAAAGCAGAGTCTCCATCAGATTTCTGCTCAAGCTGGACTCCAAAAGCTGAAGCATCTCCTCTAACATACACATAAGCTGATCGCGCAGCCATATCATCAACAAGCTTCTTCATACCTCCCTTACCAAAGTTCATGTCAAGAGGAGCGCCAGTCTCTGTCAGCCATATCTTCCCATCTTGTCCCCAGAACACTACATTCTTCTTATGTGCTTCCTGAAAAGCATCACAATCTCTGCAGTGTTGATGCTCTGTACTATCACACCAAATACATCGTCGCCCTTTTCTTTGAACAGCTGGAAAAGCAGTCGTTGGGGCAGGTGCTATAGCAGGTACTGACATAAGTTGCTCCTTTAACTTACCAACTTCAGCTTTGACTGCTTCAATCGTCAAATCCGCCAAGCCTTTAATAACATCATCTACAGATAAGGGCACTGGAGCAGCAGGAACTAGTGGATTCACAGCAGGAGGAGTAGGCTTAGGCAAAGAAGTTGCAGCAGGGGTAGACGAAGAAGTCTCCAAGGATTTTTCAGGAACTGATCCTGTATTACGATGCAATCTTACTCTCCTGCGCTGCTTCTTAACAAGAGCATTCACAGCATCAATGACATGTCTCCACTCAGTCTTTAAACCTGAATCAGTAGCTTGATCTTCCAAAAGATCATCCAACTTTTCCTGTAAATCAGCATCTGCAACTTGTAAAAATAACTCCACATTCTGCATCTCCAAAGCTTGTTGTTCAGTCCCATCCAACTGATCATAACGGCTTTCAAACTCTCGCAGAAGAGCGGTAACAGAAAGTCCCTTATTAGGCATAGAAACCCATGCTAAAAAATTCATGCGATTCATAAGACCTGTATCTTCCAGGAAATATTCATCTTTTAATGCCTTTTTAAATTCAGCCCAACCTGCATGTGCTTCTTGAATTTCTGCAATTCGACCTTCAAGAGCGTGCACCACGATCCGCAAGAAGTAGCGGCTCCAAACATCTTGAGAAACCCCAAAAAACTTCATCTTTTCTTCATACAAATGCAGGTAAGTTGACACTTGCTGGCCATTAAACTGCTTCATCTCCTGTTGGACAACTTTCAAGGCATCCATAGCATCACTGTCTCGTTTTGCATGAGCTTGCTGCTGCATATACATGGTAAATGATTGAAACAGGTTCTTCATGACATTATCATCTGTCATCTCTTCTTGCGAGTCTCCCATCTTGCTGATGACGCAGCACTTTCACGTCGGGTTCACAGAAATGTCGTAGAGTTTACGCAAGGGCTGCAGAACACGGGGTTCAAGGTACAGCAATGGAAGAGACTAACAAGAAGAACTCAAAAATTTGATGCCAAAGTTCAGTATATTCCTTGTCAAATGAGTTACAAGAAGTTCATGTTCAGAATAAACTGAAGTTTATCATAAACTGTTTCCATTCAGGTGTATGTTGACAGTTGCAGTAGGAAGAAAAACATTCTTCACTTCAGCATGTTCATTCATGGCAGTTGCCCTGTTCTTCAATTTAGCATTTATTGTAGTGATCACCTCTTTCATACATGAAAAGCAGTTACAACAAGTTGTTCATCCTTTGAGTTGTTTAGGAATGACACAAGATTGACAGCTAGATGTGAGACATTGGCAAAAAACTCCTGTAATGTAGCCACCAGCAAAGCTAATTGCAAGCTGTATAGTATCACAACTTCCAACTTTTGTTGAATGGATTCATGGCTAAAGGAAAGGGCAATGTCACAGCTAAAAGTTCAAGGCATATGTAGCCGCTGTATCCTACTGTGACTGTGGAAATTAGTTACTCCTGCTGCAATTTAGGTTCATCGTTCCATTCCTCTGACTCATTAGTAGAAGATCAATAACCTGCGACAGAACAACATCTACTTCTGTTCAATATTGAAAGGCTCTTTTCATGATGAAGACCCTAAGCACCTATGCCAACCATACTTTCAGGTTTCAGAATCTGCAGATGATGGACATTTCTCTGTTCTTCTTATATTTTCTGTAATGCAAATCCATTTCTGGCAAACAGAATTCCTTCTGTGTCTTTTATTTTGAGAGAGCAGAAAACAGATTGAAGGCCCGGAATTGCATCAGTCGCACTTAAACGTAAGAAACCATTAATCCATGACGGCAGTAGCAACACCATGACCAATAGTGTGTGTCAAAGCACTCAGTGCAAATGCCTTTCAAACTTCAAAATCCACTTCAGACGTTTCCACGATGCGTATAATCCAAGAGGAGAGCACGATCACCATTATTCAAGAGGAGAACACGATCACAGCCCCCTAAGGTTTCCAGGATGACTTCAATTTAAGCAGATGATTTCTCAAAGTCTGCGGATCTCATGGAATGCTCGATGCGCAGTCATCACGGACAAAGCTTCCAGTTTGGAATTGATTAGGAGTATGTCCAGTTCAGTTTTTCCCTCTAGAATTTGAATCAAGAAGTCCCTTTTTCACGAGAGCTTTAGAGCCCAAAACCTCAATCTGCATATCTTGCTCTGTTTAGCATCAAAACACCAGAATTTAGACTCTGTTTTCTGAATTGGATATAGCCATCGATTTCTCTGCTAACCGCCAATGAAGCTTTTTGGCCTTCTTCAAGACTGTCCGTTCTTTCATCTTCCAATATCTCGTCTAGAGCACATCATAATGCTGGTGTCACTGGAGCAGAACTTCATTGGAGATGTCTATCTCCTTCATAGCAGACTTAATCGGATTGTTTACTTCAGGTGTTGCATGGCGTGATTGAGCATTGGCAAGCAAAAGGACAATATGCTCCCGTTGATTGTTTGCATTATCTCTCTCTTTGTGCCGAGACCAATTGTTGCTGCCTTTCGTCATCTTCCTCCCCCCCCCAGCTATTCGAATTCTCCCCGAGTTTTTAGCCTTCTCCATCAGTTTTTGCCGCCACAGCTTGATATTCTTGGACAAATCTAAGAATATCTTTTGCTATTCTATCCTCTTGTCTCTCTCTGAGACGGTGCAGAAAGCCAAGGGATCCTAGCATTTGGTATTACCAAAGCAACCTTTAAACTCACTCCATAAAGTGATGTTCCTATGCCACATCCAAGGATCCCACCAGCAAACTGCCCTAAAATATACCAAGGAACATCAAGCCAAGGGAACTTCCCTACACTTGCAAACCCTATTGTCACTGCTGGGTTGACATGTGCTCCAGATATGTGCCCAAATGAAAAGATGACAACGATGATGCCAAATGCAGCACACTCAGCATACATATCCACCACAGCAGTCCCAAACAGAATATCACTTTGCAACCAACCTAGTCGGACAATTGCTTCATGAACTTGTTGACTCTTAGCAAGTGCTCCTATGTCAGCACATGCTTTCAAGGCGTAGATAAATGAGATTGCATTGGGAGAGTGACCCTCAGATTGCATCTTATGAAATAACTTTAACACCTCTTCACTTGGTCCATGCTGTGCATACCCAGAAGGGAACCCATTCAGCTCTCCTTGAGCTTTTCCCATTGCACATGATATTCCTGAATTTACCCCTTTGTCTTCATAGCTTAAATGTCAGCTTCTATAAAGCTTCCTTTGATTCCACGGTATCCTGCACTTTTCTTCGAGTTCATCATTAAAATTATCAGCTTGATAATGTCCTTTGGCATCAGTTTTTCATATTTTTCTAATACACACACACATCATGCATTCAAACAAATCATACACATGCACTAAGGGAATATGTACATTGGATGCAGGTTATCGAAATGCATCACACACACAATGAATCGCACGCAGAAAATAACACAAATACACAACAAAAGAAATGGAGGTGTATACGACTCGGATGCGCAGCAACACGACAACGTTATCAAATTTTGAAAAGAGAAAAATCAAGCAATAAGCATTACGCTTTTCAATCATAGCGGGTGTCTTGTATCAGAGAGGAGTAGATGATATCTATCATCATTGTGTAGTACCCAATGAGGTATCGTTTATTCTTGAAGAGTGTCATGATTCAACATGTGGGGGACATTTTTTTGGCTAGCTTACTGCCCAAAAAGCTCTCCATGCTAGATACTGGTGGCCCTTGATTTTCCCAGGTGCTTTTAGTTATGTTAAGCATTATAATGTCTATCAAAGACAATGCGAGAGAAAATTGTAGGCGACCTCTTAATCCCATTTTGGTTACGTTACCCTTTGAAAAATTGGGTATTGATTTTGTGGGACCAATATACCCTTCATCAACTACGCGGAAGGGGTATATTATTATAGCAGCGGACTACTTTACAAAGTGGTCTGAAGCTCGAGCGAGAGTGAATGACAATGCTAAGTGTTGGAAGAGAGGGAGAGAGATAGAGTGGGTTGGATCCCATGTATACTTTCAAAAATTTTGATAACTTATTATGGGACCACATCAGAGGAAAGAGATACACTACAGGGGCAAGAATGGATTTGAAGGAGGTAGGCAAGATGGAGAAGCTTTGGACATAGTCAAGATTAATGATGGTCACTTGCAATTACCTCGCGCTCATTGGATTCTGTCCACTAAAGAAGAGTGCATTGTGAAGCAAATTATAAGGTCTATCCGTACGTCGATGGGTATGATGCATTCCCTAAGATCCGTTTTTTCAAAAGATGACCAATTATCATGGAAAAAATCCCATGATTGGCATAAGATATGTCAAGTTTGTACTAGCCTCGATTGTAAGTGACCTGCATATTTTGCTATTTAGTGTCTAGTCGGTGTCCATAGTGCTTCTTCATTTATGGCAGTTTATACTACCGATCCCGATCGCAAGATGCCTCACTCCAGAAATACATGGGAAAATTTATAGGTTGTCGAATTTAGTGCAATGGATCTCACAGAAGGAGATCAAGACATCCTCTATTGAATCCACAAGGCGAGGAGCGATAGAGGCAGTCTATCTCTTTTAGAAGTACTTGCCCATCGCCATGCTTACGATATAAATCCACCTCCTGGTGCATCTTGTAGATGAAGTGGAGATTGGAGGACCCATGCATATGCGATGGGTGTTCTTCTTGGAGCACTTCATGAAAACCGTGAAAGGCTTTGTGCAACAATGAGCTTGACCAAAAGATAGCATGGTTGAAGGTTTTTTGGTGTTGGAGGCGTTAGTGCATATTTCACTGTGACTTCCAATGGTGAATTCAGAATAACACTATGCTATGGTCGCTGAAGAAAGATGATAGACTGACTGGATATTCTTCTTCATGTACCTTGTATTTGTTATTGGCAGAAATAAAACAGAGTCTTGGCATCATTTTCTCGTCTTGCTTGTTCGCTTGATTGATCTTCTATCTTGAAATTCATCAAGGTTCTCTGTGGACGCAACTTTTTTTTCGAAAACCCTTCGACATCTTTGGTAAACCCAACGTGAAAGCGTTGCATTTAAAAATTTCAGGATGGGAGATACTTCCCTTCTATGATTCCTACTTTGTCCTCTACTTCGACTCCGTCATTGACTTCTACTTCAAGTACTTCTACGGATGATTTAAAGCAGATTTTGCAGAATATGTCTATGTATATGCAACTTCAAAATCAACAGACACAATTGTATATGTAGCAGCAGCAGCAATTACATCAACAACAGTTGTCTCAGCAAAAGCAACTATATTTGGAGCAAGAGAATGCAATCAGCGTGACTAAGGCGATTGAAGGAGTTGAAAATGAAAAGAAGCTATTTGATGGTCATAATGTATCAGCTTATTTGAAGACGTGTGAGATTAAGATGGGATTTTTTGGAGTACTGACAGGACTTATGAGCAAATATTTTCTTCACCTTGTCACACCCGCCTTGAGGGTAAAAGTGACTGATCTTTTCCTTCAAAATTCACATTGGAAAGATTTTAAGAAGGCCCTGAAAGAGGAGTATTTTCTTGAGGACTTTGGGATGGCTACACGGTGGTCATTCCGAGAGTGGGTCTACATGCCAAACAAAGGTATAGCTGCTTCAGAATTGATACGAGAATTTGAAGAGAGGTATAGTCAGCTTGATGCCACTGAACAAAGAGCATTGGATATTGAGAAAGTTGAGCTTTTCTTGCAAGTTGCAGATCCTGCTCTTCAGGAAGAATTAGGAGAGCTTCTTGAGGATCGCACGAAGCCTATGGGTCTTAAAACAGATTGGCAGGACACTCAGGATGCGGTCTCGACTTTGACCAAGAGGTGGATATGGAAGACCCGATCATAGAATGGATCTATGACTCCAACGATGTCGTCTTCTGCTCCTATGTCTACTTCTACCCCTGTCATTTCTTCTCTTCCTCAGCCAGTTACTTGGCCTATGCCAGTGCCTACTGTTTCTAATCCTCCCGTTCCTCCTGTTCCTAGACCGATGACGGCTCCTTCTGCTCTGAAATCATCCGCTCCTTTGGTTCCTTCCTCTCTTGATGACATAATCAAAGGCATAACAAATTTGGCACTGGAGTCAGTTAAAGCAGAATTGGTGGAAAAATTAAAATAGTTTGCCTCGACCGTGCCTACTATTTCTTCTAGTGCTCCTAGTGCACCTAGGAGAGAACGAAGATGTATTTGGTGTGACAGTACTACGGACCATCAACATTGCAAGGATTGCGAATCTTTTCAAGATGCAAGGAGGAAGAATTTGGTATTTTGGGGACAAGATGGCAAAATCTGGTTGACTGAAGCAGGAGCTTCGCTTGCTACCAATTTTGGGAAAGGCGGAATGAAGAAATTAGTGGATGACATGGCTGTGTGTACTTCTTATGTGGCAGCTAGAGGAGATGCCTCTGCATATGGAGTCCAGATTGAGAAAGGGTCAGAGAATTAGTCAGCATTATGGACCTATGCTATAGAGATGGCAAACAAGGGAAAAATCCAGCAAACTATTTTATCTAGTGCAGGTTCTAGCATCAGATGCGAGACAGGTTGGGATTCGCTTGTTGATAGGTACACTATTTATGCCTACTAGGCTAAATCTCAGGGAGTAGATGTACTTGTTGAGGAGAAGCGTAAGAGAGATGAAGAGAATCCAAATGCAGCTAAAAACACTAGAGGGGGTGAGTTTGTTACTCCACCTACTGCAGGGCCATCTTCGAGACCAAGACCAGAACGACAAATGGAGGATGCTCAGAAGAAAGAAAAGAGGCAGGAACCTAGACAGAGAAAGCAGCCAGGATTTAGATTAATGTCTGATATTGAGACATCTACAAACATGAAGAAAATCTTTAATGACAAGATACTTGGTAGTGAGGTGACTTTTACTATTTCTGAGGTTTTGGGCATCTCAAAAAGAGAGTTTCAAGATCAGTTCCAAGAAGTCCTGAAGAGAAAAAGACATACATTGCCTACTACTGATACACAGGGAGTTTTGATTGGGGAGTTGGATGAGGATGAGGATAAGGTTATGGTCGAGAATGCTTCTGTTTTTTCGTAGATAGAGAAGAGGGTTCAGCCTATGCATTATGCTGAAACTGATGAGCCTATCTTGGTACCGCCCAATCACTTTTCACGCAGTCATTGGGCTAGGGCAACTACAGAAACAATGGTAAAAATTGGAGAGAAACAGGTGCCTTATGTTGCTTTGGTGGATCATAGTTCAGATATTAATCTCATAGTTTGTGGAGTTTATGAAAGTAATAGATGGCCTGTGGATGCACAGCATGGGTGGCGTATGAGAGCCACCAACAACACTGTAGGTGATCTGTATGCTGTATGTCCCAGTATCAGGATTTCTATTGGAGATGTAGAGGAGGATTTCCATTTCTTTGTGCAAGATTCATGCTCTTACCCCATAACCCTAGGACAGCCATTCATCATAGAGATGCACATGGAGACAAAAGTAATGGATGATGGGTCTACTTATGCACGGATTCGCAATAAAGATGGTATGAGAGCAGTCCAATTTATGGTTGTGTGTGTAAATCATGCTAGAAACAGGGATACTCTTTGAGATGCACCTTTGCCCACTGCAAGGGATTCGGATTTTCATTAGGTACCGTTGTCCCGCGAGACGAGGGTGGTACAGAGCAGAGGAGATTGGAGTTCTCGCCTCCTGGCAGTAGTGTTTTCTCCTCCAATTTTGTTGGAATTTTAGCAAATAGTTCGATGAGTTATCAGAAGATTTCTGAGTTGCCTAGAGTTGCCATGCAGTATATATGCAAGAACGAGAAAGATTTGAAAAATGCAAGTATTTTAGAGGATAATGAGCATATAGATGGGATGTATGATAGTATAGTTTGTGCATATACGATGACAGAGATGGAAAATATGCTGAAAGCTGATATGTAGAGTTGTCCCAATAATATATCAGTGCAGTCCCAAGACATGTTTCATGAAATTTCAAATTTTGTATCACAGATAGAGTCAGAGGGTGAGGTGACTCAACAAAAAGTGTTGAGTGTTGAAGAAATTCAGCAAACAGAGTTTTCGGCTGATTATGATTAGCCTACAAAGACACAGAGGGCTGAAAACTTTCAGCCAATAGAGTTTACTGCTGAAATATTTCAGCATCTAGAGTTTAGGGCTGTTCCTATGCAGTCCATAGAGCAGAGGGCTGAGGATATTCAACCACCAGAGGGTAGAATTGCTGATTTACAGCAAGATTTGAGTAGTGTAGAGGATCATAATGAAGCCAGGCTTGACACAAAATACAAGACTGTGGATAAGAAGGTGAAGTCGGTAGCCAGACCGCTTCCACCCTGACAGTGATCAGCAAGTAGGGAGGGCTGCCAAGCAGCCAATTTTGAGGAACCCGGAGCATGTAGGCCATAAATTTTCAGCAGAGACTCTTGCTGAATTAAAAATTGGAAATGGTGATTTCTTGCTATCCTTATGCTTGAGCGACATGGAAGGGGGTTTGCTTTCTTCTCGCATGAGATTGGTTGTGTGAATTCGGATATTGTTGCCCCTATGGTGATCTTTACTATCCCTCATATTCCTTGGAACCTCCGACCTATTCCAGTGCCTAGGGCACACCTGCCAAATCTAGTTGACTTGTTGAATGAGAAAATCAGGATGGGAATCCTAGAGCGGTCATCTGCGCCATACTCAAATAGGTGGTTTACAATTCCAAAGAAGAATGGTACTCTCCGATTTATATAGGACATGCAGCCAGTAAACAGAGTTATTATCAGGAATGTTGGTATAGGTCTAGTTGTGGATGAGTTTGCAAAAGCATTTGCTGGACATGCCATCTACTCTTTAGGTGACTTGTATTCGGGATATGACAGTTTCAGCTGGCCTTGGAAAGCAGGGACCTAACCACTATGAGAACTCCTATTGGGCATGTCAGGATGTGTACCTTGCCTCAAGGTGCCACTAATTCTATTGCACATATGATGAATGCCATGCATAAGGTCCTTCGCGAGTACATACCTCATCTTACCATGCCTTTCTTGGATGATGTGCCCATTAAGGGGTGTGCAGAAGAAGAGAAGAATGAGATTCTAAATGAGCAGGGATGCAGATACTTTGTGGCTAATCATATTGAAGCTTGTGAAAAGATTTTGGCCAAGTTAGAAGAAGTGAACTTGACACTATTAGGGCAGAAATCTGTTTTTGGAGTAAATGAGGTCATCATTGTTGGACATATGTGTGGGTATTATGGCAGGAAACCTTCACCTGCGAAGGTGGATGCTATAGGAAAGATCACGGAGTATTGTTCTACCACTTCAGAGGTACGAAGATTCATTGGAGCCTGTGTGTTTTACATGATTTGGATACCCCATTTTGCACACATAGCAGATTGTTTATATCAGCTGCTTCGAAAGGGGCAAAAATTTTATTGGGATGAGAGCCACATTAGAGCCATGCGAAAATTGAAGAAGTTATTGCAGACTGCTTCTACTCTGAGGAAAGCGGATTATAATTGCAGAAAGCCAATTGTATTGACAGTTGAGACTAGTCCAATTGGCATAGGTTGGGCTGTGGGTCAAGATGATGCAGATGGAAATAGGTACGCTATTCGGTTTGGGGCAAAAGTCCTAAACAAGAGACAGAGGAGATATCCGCAAATCAAGAGGGAATTACTAGGGATTGTTACAGCTCTCAAATGCGACAAGGAGTATTTTATTGGAGCCCCAGTTGTGGTAGAGACAGATTGCTTGCCATTGATAGGTATGATTATGAGTTGCTCTACTCCGGACATAGGTTAGGAGAGTGTGAAGCTTTATTATCGTTCTTTAATGAAAATGGACGAATCAACACCCTCCATCGAACCTCCAACAAAGCAAAAGGGCCACAACCATCTCCTGGAGCTTCCCTATTAAGCCTTTTGTTAAAGCTTAAAGGCATATAGCAAGTTTTTTTTATTTGTAAAAGAGGGGGCTGATCCCTACTTTTCCAGCGATGAGTCTTGGATTTTATCATCAGTTTTGTCAATCCAGGAAGAACACACTCTAATAGGCGCAAAAAGCATGTCCGCTCGTCCTGGGAAGAGGAAGACAAATCTTCTCTGGGGGTGGCTCTCTCCGTGATTTGTTGACGATTGTTGAACAACAACATTAAAAGCGAGAAGTGGAGGCTGCTATGACAGAGAAGATCATTATGCTGGCGACAACTGACGGGACAAAGCATCGACGCATAGATGCTCCTGTGGCTACGAAGAGGGTGATGACACGGAGGTCTTGATTCGACTAATCGGAGTTTATGACACCGTTCGAGCTTTTCATGAAGATTATTTTTATTAGTAGGTGGATACAGACTTGCTAGAGTTACTTATAGATAAGCTCAGCGCCCCAAGCTCCTCTTGGACACCCAGGTTTTACTGTTGACAGAGATTAACTAAACGTTGCAAATCATCCCTACATATTGTAGGCAGAAAAGTGGAAGGGTAGACAGACTGTAAGCAGTTTGAACCTTTGGATATAGACCTACAGAAACTATTGTTGTACCTAGCAGACTTCACTTTCAGTTCGAAAGCACATTCTTTATTCTGAGCATTGGGCGGCATATCTATCTCACTAGTGTTCTTCGTTCTCAAAGGTTTGCCCTCAACATGATTAGTAAGATCCTCTCTAGCCAATACAATATATCTCATCTGCCATAGACCCATTAGCATAGTAACCAAGTCAACATCGATAACGCACCACGGAATATATCTGACAGTCTCTGCAAGTCTCTACAAAGCGAGAAACATCTCTATACATGCCTTTCCACCGATATTTTTCCTAGCTTGATGAGAAAACAGGAGATTTCAAGGCAGATTCTAAGATTTCCTTTGACCATCCATATTCCCCAACAAAAATTATGTTTGTTTTTTATAAAGAGTGCCAGAAATCTGTCTTATTAGCTGCAATTGGTCACTATCTCTGGCTCTAGCAGATCCAGGAACAAGGCAGATTGAAGGCTAACATAATCTATAAATATGGACAATTTGAAGACTATCTCTAGCCGTAAGCCATCTCAGTATCAGCAAATAGCCACCATAATGGAACTTGGATCAGAAGATTATCCACATTCATCCACTTTCTCACTCATGGATGAAGACCATACTCTTGGAAATTCTCTTCGATATGTATGGGTGGCCTAAGCCCAGAGGCCGCTCGGGTTTCTTCTTCTTGTACCTTGTATTTGTTATTGGCAGAAATAAAACAAAGTCTTGGCATCATTTTCTCGTCTTGCTTATTCGCTTGATTGATCTTCTATCTTGAAATTTGTCAAGCTCCTCTGTGGATGTGACTTTGTTTTCGAAAACCCTTCGACATCGTCCGAGTGACTCTAGATCTACCTTTGCAACATACTGCATCTCCTTAGCTTCTGCATCCTTCGTTTCTCCTCATCTCCTCTTCGTCACTGTAAGGATGTCACAGAAAGTCACTGTAGACGGTCCTTGATAGACGCGATCAATGGCGTGCAGAGTCAAGTCGTACCTAATCCTCAAGAAGGAAGCACCAACTCAGCTATTCTTCACCTCATCGTCCACCGTCTGAGTCCCCATCACCTTCTTCGCCTGAATCTTCAACTGCTTCTCAGCCTCCTTGTCTTCTACTTTCGTCCTCATGCTATCGTCTTCTTTTTTAGTAGCATAACCAATTATTCAATCATTGTCTTCTTCTCTTCTACCTAGTTCTTTGAACGTCTTCCTTATACTTCTTAGTAGCTCACAAAAGCTTGATGCTTTTGTAAGCGTAAAAAAGCTTCATGATGTTTTTGTTCCTGATGTTCTTTATTGATGGCTTCATCCCGTCAAAAAGCTTCAAAAAGCTTTATTCTTCAATACCCTGCTATGATGTCAATGTTGACACCTTGCTTCGTACTCTGTTTTTGTCTGCAAGTCGGTCCCCCCCCCCCCCCCCCCACAGATCTCAGCCTTACCTTTTGTGAAAAAGCTTAAATCACAAGCAAATAACAACCATATTGGCTATCCACATTGTCTCTTATAAGGATATTCTTTATAGTATTTCAAACATAAACAAGGTCACCTCTTGTGTGATATCAAAGCCTATTCATTGACATTTTCCTTAGTTCTTTATCCTCAACTCTATCTTTGGAAAATGATAGAATGTTACAAGCAAATCATATGAAGGTCAGAAAGTTGTTTTGAGAGAGGAAAGAACTTTGTGTGGCCTCATTGAAATGAATACTAAACCTAGCAATGTTTTAATCAATATTTCAACCTCCCCTTTCACAATAGGAAATAGGCCTAAATGAAGCATTGATATGCCTCTCTTCACATAACTGATTCTTCTCATCAACAACTCATCAACAATAAGATACAATCCAGCATAACACTGCAATGGTGATGGTCTGAAGTCAATGTATACAATATTGCACAATTGTTTGTGCAAATAGTATATCCATTATCGAGGCTATAGAGACATTTTCAGTCTTTTCCTCAAGGTCAAATCTCATGATCCTCAATGTCCTTGAGTCTTCAAGATGGAATCCTTCGTATGAGCCTGTTTTTCCCATGCATTGTGCCCTATCAAAAATATGCTTTGGAAGAGAATCTCACGCCCAATCACTCGTGCAGTTTGCAAATTAGGTTCCATGCAATGCAATCAATCAAGCGATGCTTCCACACAAAATTTGTGAATGCATTGAAAAAATTGCGCCTAACCCAACTATATGTGCTCGTGTGTCATGCAGATGCAAACATAAAAGAAACAAACAACGAAAAATAAATTCATAATGATGCTGACTTAAGAGTTCAAAATCTTGGCAGAAAATTTCACCCTCAGGTTTGCAGTGGTAGACACATAGCGTCACGACAATGTTCTCATACTTTGCTAATTTTAGAGTAGTCTTTCAAACCTTCTAAAGCATGTCACTATGATAAAATGGTTTTACTAAGCTACATGAAAGAGTTAAGTTTCCAACCTTATTTAAGACAATTTCAAAATGCAACTTTCATGGCCCATGGCCCTTGCAGACAATTGAACCCCAAGAGTCCTTGCATGGAAAAGGGTAAATGTACTAACGGCTACCCTCGAAAATTAGTGGGTATGACAATGGTTGATAGTTTTGGCTATCCCATCTATCAAAGGTGAGATGATGGAAACACGGTGATCATAAATAGTAATATCATTGGTAATCAGTGGGTTGTTTCATATAATCCTTTCATGAGTAAGAAGTATAATGCACGCATCATGGAGGTGTGCTCAACAGTCACGGTTGTTAAGTGTTTGTATAAGTATGTGTACAAGGGGCATGACCGTGCAATCATCAAAATTTTTACTAGTGTCAATTTAGCATAAAATGGTGGCATTATTCGTGAGGTGGATAAGATCCAGAGTTATTTGAATGCACGATATGTTTTTGCCTTTGAGGCATGTTGGCAGATCTATGATTACTCATTGCACAAAATCTTGACATACAACGGCTGCAGGTGCACTTGCCTAGTGAGAACTATGTGGTGTTTCAAGATGCAGATAGTATATCAGATGTTGTGCAAAATGAAGACCTCCAAAAGACTACTCTTAATGAATGGTTTGTGTATAATCACGTTTATTCGAAGGCTAGAACTGTCTGCTATCAAGAGGTCCCTGTGTGCTGGGTGTGGAATGCGCGGCATAAGGTGTGGACAAAGAGGAAGCGTGGGAATACATATGGTAAGATGTATGTGGAACCTACGTGCGATGAGCTTTACTATTTGTGGATGCTTTTAAAGGGCTATTAGGGGTGTACTTCTTTTGAGAATCTACGTATTGTTGACAACGTGGTCTGTGATACATTTTGGGATGCTTGCATTACAAGGGGTATGTTGGAGAGTGATGTTGAGTATGCTATGTGCTTGGAAGAAGCTGCCTCCGTGCAAACCGGTGCTCAACTTTGTACTTTATTTGTTGCAATTTGGTCTTTTGTGAGCCAGCTTGGCCTAGCCAATTATGGGAAAGATGTTTGGTGCCAATGGTAGAGGATATCCTGCATAGATTGTAATTACAATTCTTGCATGGCTCTCCCATTGTACTGTAGTATGAGGATTTAAGGAAAATCTCATACATATAAAAGAGATTAAGAAACACAATGATAGGGGAATAAAAAACTAATATACTCAACAAGAAAGCTCTCAAGAAACTTAATGATACCTATAAAAACAAAAGACCCTAAAACCACCCAAAGTTTGAATCCTATGGGAGAGGAGTACTTATCAATTTGGTTAGTCAAGAGCCATGATACAAGTGCATGCACTTGCACAATGGATTGGAGATCCCAACTCCTAAGGGAGGTAGGATTCCTAGCACGTTAAAGGAGTTGGAGATTGGAGATACACTTGTTCCTTCACTAATGGGGAAGATAGTCAAAGTCATGGACTAAGAGACCAACAAATGTGAAGCTACACCATAGAAGGAGAAAGATATATGGGAAATGTCCCCAAGATCCATGCAAATCCTAGATAGCTTTCATGCTAGAGAGGATTTTGATGTGAGTGGAATGTTACAGGAGGCCATAAGACAAAGACTCCATTCCCTAAAAGACCAAAGTAAAAGAACCCTCAACAAACTCATAAACCTAACAATAGGCATGTGACAATAGAAGGCTAAAATGCAAAAATAGATCGATGACATCAAGAGACTTGTCGTCAACATGGGCCTAGGAGAGTCTGCCAATGATTTCTTATCCAGCCTAGTCCAAGATGGTTGCTTCATAACTAATTGTGTTATAAGTAAGATCACAAATGGGCAACATTTTGCTTATAGGACTAGGTATTACACCTAGAACTAAGAGACCAATCCAAGATCCCTCTAATTACTAGATCTAGATAAATATAGAATAGGGAATGACCCCTATAGTACAAGAGAATCCAAAACAACTCACACAATCCCTCTGTTCAAGATAGTAAAGAGCAATAATATCCCACAAATTCAAGGTAGATCAAAGTATTCTTCTTACTAAAAATAGTAGACAACTTGTTTTCTCTATTTAGAAGAGTCCATTACAACCTAGATCACTCCTCGAATAAGAGCTTTAGCCTATTCTCATCTAGACTTTACCCTTGCTTTCCTTTGCTTGAGCATGCACATAGTATGCTATTTCATGATCTCTCTCACCTTGTTGTAGACACTAGTAATTTGTAGCATAAAAATAAAGTTCAGCCTTGAGGAGCACATCACACTATAAAGCCCATCTCAAACTTATATAGGATTAATTCTTATGTCCACTTTGTTTCCTATAACAAGTCGTTGGTACTTTTGACTATCTAACATGTAAACTTCACTTCAACTTCATGATTGAGATGTATAGATAGTGTGTATTTAGCATGAATACTAAAATATCAATCCCTTAGGAAAACTAAAAAGGTTGTCACTATTAGAATTTCCATAAGTTTTCAATTATTTGGACATAGAGCCACATGCCATCCAACTCCTCTAAACTTGCACATCCGCTGGCATGTGCCGCTTACCTTAGTCTTCATTATGATTAAGATCCTTAGCTTCATCTTCATTATCTTTGTCTTTCTCTTCTTCTATCTTTTCATGAGTAGTTCCAATGTCATCCTCTTATTTTTTATGTGTGGAAAAATCTATTCTCTTGAATAAGTTGATTTTTTTTCTAGCTATGAGTGTCTTCAACTTTGTCCCATCTAGAGAATAGGTAGCATTATCATGTGCATGTCTTCATGATGTAAGGACCAAACCATCTCTTAGAGATCTTCCTAATGGTATATATTAGTTATCCAAATAGTTATCATGCATAAGGACCTAGTCTCTTTCTTCTATAGCTCTAGGTTAAAGTTTTTGCCACTTGTCAAACATGTCTTTATTCCAGAGCCTACCTTCTTTCACTCTTTATGCTACAAGCTCTATATATTTTGGTCTCCTCTCCAACCAATTAATGAATCCTTAGAGCTAGTACCTCCTCTTTGCTCATCCCTTTATCCCATGGTGACACATTCCATGTAGTAGTTACCTCCTTTATTGGCATGATCAGCTTCTATTGCCCATACATTAACTCTGTAGGCATATATCTAGTCGTAGCACTATGACTAGTGCAACTAGCCCATAAAGCATATGGAAGTGACCATGGCCACTCTTGTATTTTCCTCTACATGCCTTTGCTAGTGCATTAACAATATTATGGGCAATCCCTTTCACTCTTCCAATTCCCTTCAGGATTATATACCGATGTTAGTGCAAGCTTGATCCACAACCTAGAGAAGAAATGTCTAGCCTTATCAGCATCATCGAGTCCTTCTATATCAACTATGATCTTGCCCACATAACCATAACAACATATCACATTCTCCAATAAGAATTTGCATGCAATAGTATTAGCTTTTGTCCTCAAAGCTCACTCTTCAACTCGATTTGTAAGGTCCTTCCATGCAAGCACAATATATATAATTTTCCATAATCCTATAGGCATGGTCACTAAATCCACAACCCACATGTAATGCATATAGAGAGGATAAGTAGGATGCAAATAATCACTATGTCTCATAGAAGGATATATGTGACATGTAGTGCAAGTCTCAACAAACTATAAGACATCCGTGTACATGGCTTGCCACTAGTATCTTTCTTTGATATTTTTGAATGTAGCTAGCCTCCTCTTATGACTAGTCCATAGACTCTCATGAAACTCACATATAATATACAACTGAGTAGCCTTGTCACATGCTACTCATAGTGGAGTTCCTCCTTTATGCTTTTGGTGCTTCCAAAGAAAGACATTCTTGAGAAAATAGCCATACATTTTTTTTCTAATTGTCTTAAACTCATCATCTAACCATCCTTATCTCCTTGTCAAGGTACTCAAATATTCTCTAATCTGTAGCCATTCTCCATCATACAACTTCGTCGAAAAAGTGTCTATAGAAGAAACACAACATTCATGATTAAGGGCACCTCTTGCAATTTCAACGTCTTTATCATCAACCATCATACCCTCTTTATCTTCATATCTTACTCTAGACAACATGTCAACCACTTGGTTATCCTTTCTTTCTATATGATGAAATTTAGGATTTATGACTTTAATATAGGCAATCCACCATAAAATATCAATGTCAAGAGTGAAACAACTTGTAACAATCCCAAAAAGAGGTAAATAATATGTTTCCACAGTCATTGGTGCTCTAATAAAATCCTCATTGTTGCATTTCAAATATGTAACCACTTTCCACAATTCTATTTTAATTTGTGGATACCTTATTTGTCTCTCATTTAGTACTTTTGCCCCAAATTTGATTGCATACTTCTTTCCCTCATCATCATCCTACCCAATAACCCAACCAATGCCCACAGGGCTCATATCCACCACAATGATGGTAATGGGCCTTCCACATGTATAATCAACTTTCCTAAAAGTATGTGTAGTCTTCAACAATCTCTTCAATGTTCTCATAGCCTTCATGTGCATTCTGTCTCACTAGTATTTTTTCCATTTTCTCAATAACACATGAAGATTATTTGCAATATGTGCAAAATGAGGCATCTAGATAAGATAAAACACACAAGTTTTTAGAAAATGCCTCGCAAATGATGATCAAGTCTCTTCCTTCTTATCAATAACATCCACTTTTGCTAGAGATGGCCTTCTACCATATGGACTACATAAGTTTCTCACAATCAAAACCTCACTCGCCCCAAAGATTGACTTCTACGTTGAAAGAGTAAGACTCACCTCTTTCAATCTAGTCAAGATCTTCTCATAGTCAGCAATGTATTCAACAAAAAATTTCTTGCATACTTGTTCATTCAATTTTTCATGGTTATCCTCTTATGCACACTCTTTTATCAACATGCCATCCAGAATATGTATAGTAGGATGTTTTATATAATCTCATAATACTTTATTCATTGCAGATTTTCTTAAACCCTCGGGATTTTGAAGAAATTAAGTATAAAGCCCTTTCCACCAATCACCCACAAGCCCCTAGGCTTGGGATTTAAAGTTCCCTTTTCCGCAAGGCCCATTCCTAGCCAGAATTTCAAGAAGAAGGATCTCTCAAGCCTCCGTTGCTCAAGGGCCCTCACAAGAACCCTAAGGCCTTCCAAAGCCAATTTTCACAAGTCCATACTTCGGTCAAGGAAGCCATACCTCAAAGGGAATTGCGTATGCGAGGGAGACGGGCCAAGATCATAAGACTGCAAGCCAAGGCAAGAAGTTCGAAATCCACGAAGGCAAACCAGAGGTCGAATTCACGATCGCCCCTAAAAAGTCACAAGGCGCAACCGCAGGAGGATCATCTCCTAATATTCATGTGGATATTTCACCGAACCCACAAGTCCAGGTTTTCTTCCTATTTTTTATTTACGTCAAAGTATTGCAATTATGCATGGTTAATTCATGGAATTAGGATACACTTTTGCGATTGAAATACATTGGCTATTTTAAAGGAAGTAACTCACGATTGAAGGTCGGTCATTTATATTTTTCAATGGAATGAATGAAAAAGAACGTACGACGTCTATGCATTCTTAGCAAGTTGTTTTTGTGCATTGCAAAGTAACAAATCTAGATCAACTAATGACTATCATTACAAAGTCGAAATTATTGTAGTACACCTTTGATTATGCACAGGAAGATTAAATTGCATGTCGCAATTTTAGACAAATCTTCTTCATAATGATTCATTAAAAAGTCATTATCAACCATAGGAAACTGCAAAGCATGGAAAGATCCTAAGGCTGCGTGAAGTAGGTTAACTCTAGTTTCAATTGGCATAAATCTCATTTAACTACGTGTAGTAGTTAGGAAAGGTTGCATAATGCACATTCATCGTACGAATAATTTCGTTCAGAAATGTAGTTAGGGAAAGGCTGCATGGTTCATTTTAATACTAAACCTTAAAAGCTTAGTGGCATAGATCGTGAATGCATGTCCTAGTAGGATCAATGGAAATTATGTCGTAACTTAACATGTGCTTTGATCTTAACAAGAAAAGTTAGGGTTTGTCAATCTAATCATACGTAGAGGCAATGAATCATGTGCTTACGAGAATTGTATCGTAATGCAACTAGTTTTTCCCCTCTTTGATCAAGACAATATCTTTAGGAATAGTTCGTCTTTGTCGTAAGACAAGTAAATTGGATTACCTAAAATACCTAAACCGCAAAGGATTCGCTTAGGATGGTTAAATCGATACAATATACTCCAAGTGCTAACTAGGGTTTAGCATATTAAGGACTTGACCTAGACGCACTTATTGCCAAGTCAAAACTCTCATACCCCAAAGTCCTGCCCACATTTACGGAATGTAGGGACAATAGGATGTACTTGCTAGAAACGATCTAGGGTTTCTACCCTAAGGATCACTCATTAAACAGATGAAACTCAGATTGAGTTGGAACCCTAGGACCGTCGGCCTAGTGCAATCGGGAATGGATGGGATATGAAGACACCCTAAACCCTGTTTCTTATCTAATCATGATTCTATGACCAGAAGACGCCGTTTGATGGGTGGAATAATCCCATGGATTGGGTGCAACACTTGTGCAACAAGTTGCAACGTCGCATGAACTTGTGGTTTGATCACAAGAGAATGGCCAATTCCTCGGAATGAGATTGGCAGATTCTTATGCAAGTTTAACTTGCGAGAGGATGAGTAGTCATCCCATTATATCACCTTTCTTGGGAAAAGTTTCCAAGATAAGGGAATTAGATATTTGCTTGGAAGCAAAGGACCAATCAATAATTTGGAGCAATATAGTCACCATGATTTACTGTTAATAGAACCTAAGGTATTGGTTAAGTTGGGTTAATAGGGTACGGCCCTAACCCAAGGACATAAGGGTTAACAAACAAACCCTTGGGGATCTTACCAAGTCGCAATTGATCTCGAATCGAATTCTAGATACATTCGGAGAGAAGGATTCACTCTTTAGCAGTTGGCCAAATAACGACCCCACTAGAAATGATTGTGCTTGTAACAGTTTAGAGAGCACTGTTTGCTTTGTTTGCTCAAGGAACTAAAGGATGAAAAGATATCTAATGCTTCAGGTTGAAGGCCTGAAGGGAGAGGCAACCTCAGTTACCCCCGATTGTCTACCTGACCCTAACCAAGGGGGTTGTTAGCCGCGCCAGGAAGGTGGACCCAACCCGCCGTGTGAGGTCTCTCGGTTGGGCACTACTTGGAGCAGGAGGACGCTTGGGTGCCAGGGGGGCTTTGGCCGTAAATCCCTCGCCTACCGGGCCCTACACAAGAGGCCAACGTGACTGAGGATTGGATCTCGAGGCCCGCATACTAGTCTACGGGCGGAATCTTGGATTACTAATCCCTGTGGATTGCTAGATAGCCTTCGGGCGGATTATGGATAAGCCTGCAGGCTGGACTTTATGAATGTATTCCAAAGATAAATATGATAACCTGTTGAAAAGGAACTTGTTTGACATTGCTTTTCTATGTCAAGTGCTAAGATTACGTAAAGGAACCAGTGTCTAACGGGCTAATTAAGGAAGCTGCTTGATGCATGTCCAACTAAATGTGGTAGGTAATTAAACAACTAAAACAACCTGAGGAAAGTGCAGTGGATGTGGCCATGGGTCCATCCTACGGATGGATGGTCCCGATTGGCCGGGAACTTTTCTCAATTATAATGGATAGCAAGGAGATCTTTTTAAAGGAAATGAATAGCAAGGGTGGCGCTAACCTAGAATCTAGGTTATAATAATCCCAGTTTATGTTGTTTTAGGGGAACGGAATGGGACTATGCCTTATGGCAGAGAGGTCGAGCCTTGCATCCCTCTCATTTCCCATTCTTCTTGAACCAAGTGTAGCATGAATCCGCTTCGGCCCTGGCGTTCTGCGTAAAGTAGTTCGCTTGGGGTTCAACGCTAGTCGCCATTTAGGAAATGACCATTAGGGAAAACCCTGATTCAGGTCGGTCCTAAGTGGGAACAACTAGAATACTTCCGCTACATGGCAGACGCGGAAAGTCCTAGATCGCAAACCCCGTAACATTCCATGGGAGTGCTGGGCGGAGCTTTCTAGACCTCCTTTCCGATGGACTTCTAAGACGTGTCTTGAAGGGAATAGGTGGACACGTTACAGAATGTCAGTAAACAATATATTGAAAAAAGATCTATCAAATGCAACCATCTTACAAGCCCCGAATTGTTCATTCACATTCCATGTTCACAATGATGGATCCAAAAACTATGAATAGAATAGTATTATTATGTTCATTCACATTCCATGTTCACAATGATGGATCCAAAAACTATGAATAGAATAGTATTATTATGTTAGTCTAGAGAATGCAATATGAATTTCCTTGTCAACTTCACAAGTAGGTAGCACATAGATGCTGAAATGAAAATTTCAACTATTAAAAAAGAAGTATTAGAAATTATTTATGCTATGAAGACTATTTGACACTGTCTTCTAGCCACACTATTTTTGGCCAATTTTGTTATTGGACATTTTCCACTATGTGTTGACTGTGTTCATGTTTAACTTGTGAGTAAAGAAAATAAAGAACTCGAGACCTTCATATTGTATTGTTGCTCTATTCTGACTATTTGAGGTAGTAGAGAGTATTTATTTGTGTTTTCCTAGGCTCGATTGAGAGTTGTTTATTTTTTCATTGAATTTTATGTCTATTTAAGGTCAAAATCATATAGCAGTACTTCTTTGCTTCATAACATCAGGTTATAGGTAGCATTTTTGTTGTTTATTTCTTGCTTGTTGCCTCATTTCACATGCCCATTTAAAACACTACTATGATGAATTCAAGCATTCTAAAAAGCCAAGAAAAAAAGAACATTTTGGATAAATAGAAAGTAAACTAGTGGAGAGAGAGAGAGAGAGAGAGAGAGAGAGAGAGAGAGCTTTATCCAAGATGTTGCAAGGTGTTGGAGCTCATACCCAAGGTAATGGAGAGGCTTCTCTTCTTAAATCATCCAAGGTTAACATCTTTAAAATTTTTGGTTTGCACAAATTTGTTTTGGTTATGTATATCTCATTTTTTATTTTTGAAAAAATTAGATCCATGGTGAAATGTATTTTCTTAGAGTTTTTAATTTTTATTATTCTATGCATAGTTGAACACCACTCTTAACACCTACATTCGAAATTGTACTCCTTGTATTAAATGTGGGTTTAAGAGTCTATTTAAACAATTCTTTTAATGATCCTACAAATGATTTCTTACACACGATTATGAACACATAAGCAACACATGCATTTATTGTTTGTTGTTTAGGGTTCTAATGACTATATAATTATAAATGCATGTTTAGACAATTCTATAAGTAGTTGTTGTAAAGAAGAGAGACTGAGAGGAGAGAGAAAGATAGGAAAGGAGATAAAGAGAGGGAGGGAGCCATGGAAACTAAAGGAGAAGTTGAAGAGTCAGTTCTTGATTATATGTAGATGTCATAAACTGGGTCTCTTATACCTTTATACCCCACTTAGTGTGACTCGGTATCTAACCCCTAGTTCCTATACATCTCAGTTGTTACACTCTATCTTGACCCCAAAAGTTTCCATCCTAAAAAACTAAAGAAAATTGGAGGGACTTGCTAGAGTGGCTAGTGAGTGGGATTGTAGAGTACTACTTTGATCAACATTACAATGAGAAAATTTTGATTTGGTGAGGAGCAAGGAGCTTGTATCCAAGAAGAATTGGGGCATAAGGCTATGCATAGCTGACATGCATGCCGTGGGGCATGGGTATAATGGAATAGTGCTACCAATTTATTTGAACTAAGGGCATGAAAACTACGGATAGCATGCTATCCACCACATGCTTGTTAAGATGAATTTGCCATAACTTTTGATGGGCTACTTCAAATGGGATGTGTCGCCTACTAAAATGAGCTCATGATGAGTAATTTCAGTCTATATATAAAGTGCATGGCTATAATTAATGTAGATATAAAATTGTTCTAAAATAGTGTGTAGTCTGCATGTAGAATGGGGTCAAAACAGGGTGTATCTATCTAGTCTTTAGCCCATTGGGCCTCTCATAAGTGAGAAAACTCTTCCACTATTGTGGCTATGCACTGAGAGGCTTCTTTTAGAGGTAGGCCTTGCCAATTGATGATGTATTCCTTGATGGATTGAGATCTCAAGTGTTTATCTTGCTGTCCAAGGATTGCCTTAGGGATATATATTGAATGATGTCTTCTTCGTCTATGGGGGATAGCTCTTCCACATAGTCCACTAAGGTGCCAATGAAGGGCTTCAACTAGTTGAAATGAAACACATTTGACTCTTGGTGGTAGAGGGAAGCTCTAAGCGATACGCCAAGTCACCAAATTTCTTTAGGATTCGATAAGGGCCATAGAAATGATAGGCCAACTTATTATCGCTACCCTCCTTGAGATGGAAGTAGCGAGACTTAGGCACTTTCAATAGGACCAGCTCTCCCCCTTTCAATTCCACATGTCTTGTTCTTGTGCTTTCCAAAGATTCACTTTTCATTACTTAAGTAGGGCATGCATGTGCTCTAACTCCTCTTTACTCTAGGGGTTGATTTTGTCATTGAACAAGATCATAGGGAGGGGAACCTTATATATGCATAGTGATTCGAAAGGAGAAAACCCAATGCTAGAGTGAGTGGAGTTGTTTTATGCAAATTCAGCTAAGTGGAGCCACATATCCCAACTATGATGTACAATATCTATCAACAAGGCTACATAAACTACCATATCCAAGATCTACAACTGAGTATAAGATTAGCCACTTAATGGCAATCATGTGCTAAAGTACCTACTATGAGTGTTCAATAGGACGACCATACCCAATCAAAAACCTAATAGGCTCACTAGGCCCGATCAAAATCTTGAGATTTACACACTTATAAAAAACACTTGTTACACTTGTTGGGATTTCATTGTGTCCTTTGCTAGATGTTCACACACCCACCCACTCTCCCCCCCCCCCCCCCAACACAGACACACATATCAATGGCTACCCTAGGGGTAGGCCACTTATTTTAATAGCCCATTGACCCATGTTCAAATCTCCCTTTATTTTTTCCCACTAAAACTCAATATACCACATCTCAAGTGGCCACTTAGTTTATGGAGCATGTGTTTAAATTGCATGGATTACTATAAATGCACAACCAATAGTTGAATGGGGTGTACTATTGAAGGACATGTGGTATTGATGCCGATTGGCAGGACGACCAATATTGTAAGACCCAATAAGATCTATAATAGTGCTATTGATAGCTTTAGTTTGAACATTACTCTCAAGGTGAAAAGCAAAAGTAAAACCTATTTTGGTTTCTAACTTTTTGAGGAAAGCAACCCAAAAATTATTACAAAATAGACCATCTTGATCAGTAATGATAACCTTAAGAAAGCCATGATGAGAAACGATGGTTTGAATAAATAATTGAACAACTTGAGGTGTAGATAGGGTTTTCTTATAGGGTAAAAAATATACTTGTTTGCTAAACTGGGGAAAAGATGTATGTGTTATGATAGTTTGCAGTATCAAAGAAAGCATCGTGTTGCTTATTAGGAGGCCTTGGCATGACAACTGATCTTTTGGAAAGATGGCAAGTTCCATGCACAAGAAACTAGATTTCCTCTTACTTTGAATTTTGGAAAGGGAGGTATGTAAAAGTTGTTGGAAGACTTGACTGTCCAAAATGCTTATACTGTTATACATCCTGCTACTTTTGGTCTACAATTGGATAGAATGTTTGGCCAAGTGATGGTTGGTCCGAAGGCTACCATATGGACACATGCTTTGCATGCAACTGAAAAGAGGAAAGGTACTAATAGTGGAATGTCTCATATAGGCAAGAAATTTGTGAGATGATTGATTAGGAATCACTGGTACATGCATATTCGGTGTATGCATATTTAGCAAAAGTGAAAAGTATGAATGTAATTTGGAAGAGAAATGAAAGAGAGATAAAGATGATGCAGGGATTGAGAGGGAGATTGGTGACTTGCTGGATGCATGTGATTTGTGGGATATAGTTATCATTGCTTAGGCAGTTCATGAGCTCGAGGATATGCCTTTAGACAATGTTAGATGTGATGCTCCACAAATGGAGAATGTTTCGGATGCTTTGTTTGATGCCTTGACATGAAATGTAGTGATGCTCTAGCATTTGGAATGTTTATATACTTTCATAGATAGTTTGAGTGTGTTGAATTCATTGATTATGTTGGATGTGGAGCAAAAAGGTTATCACAAGCACCTCCCCATGCAATGGATTCTAAAAGAGTAGGCATGTTTCTATATATTTTTTGATGGGTGACCGAGTCAGCATCCTGCATGTACAATTCAATAACTTGGGCTTTCAATTCATATACAATAATCTATACAAAATACCGGCTCCATGTAAGTCGAGCCACCCAAAGAAATCCATCTTTTGAGCATAGGTATGCAAATATGCAGATACATTCTTGCTAGTAAACAACTTCGTCTCATACCATGTTGCCTGTAGAGTATTTATCACAAGAGTTTTTGTTTGAGCAAAAGCCTGCATCACCTATTGTTGTTGTTATACATATATAATCATGTTCCTGTTCTACACTAACTATTGCAAAAGATCACTAGAAATTGTGCTTGTAGGTTCTCCCATCCTGCCTTGCCTTTCAATGACCTTTCACGTCAAGTTCACCAATGTTGGAGGTGTTTTAGTCAAAAGGTCATATCCATTGGGGATTAGAGAGAGAAGGAAGTAGAGAACAGGAGATAGAAGAGAACAAAAAGAATAGGCATGAGATTCAAGTGAATCCCAAGAATGCTAGAAATCAAGTTCTCTTCAAGATATGTCCGTACATCATGAACCAATCATAAAATCTTACGCCAAAGTCTTTACACAATATAAAGACAAAGCTCAATGTTTCAAACTTTGCATGTATTACATGTAAACCATGTCATACATCCAAGATAAAGAGTCCAAATAATCAAAATGTCAACATGTTTGGATGATTTTTTAGTAGGAGAAGCCCATGTACTTCTCTGAGAGAGCAATATGTATTGATAGAACTTGAGAAGGAAAACAAAAGCCTTGTACGAGACTCCAAACATACTTAAACCATATGTATTTCTAGTTATTAGAATAGTCCTAACCTGATCGTTTGATGCTAAACTCCAAGAAAAATTGTTCTTAGATTATCTAGACAATGTCTACTACTACTCAGGAGTAATCTCCAAGTATCAGATCTCCTAGAGCTACATGTTATATCCAAAAACATGCACCAAACCAAACACTAACTTCTCCTTTGTTGCTAGATGGAAAATCTAATGGTTCTATTGGCTTTGAAAGGGGGGTAAAACCTCACAACACCTACACAAAATTCTCTTGAATCGCTCCTTCTCCTTCTTCCTAGTTCGGAGGGCTATTTGCTGCTACCTGAAAACTATGATCACACACTGCACAAATTTGGGAGCCCTTCTTTCTTAATGAGATTTTCCAAACTGGCTCAAAAGCCTCTTACTTTTCACATGTCACCCTATTCTAGAAGTTTACTACACCTTTTGAGGGTCCTTATAAGAAAGAATAGCGAAAGCATCAAAAATAGGTTAAAATTGTTCAAAAATACCATATTTTGAACCATCTATACTAATATGGACACTAAACTAATGAATAATATGACATTGACTCTCTAGATTAATAAGAAAGCTAGATGATGATGCACTCTAGGGTTTTTCACATTGTGTCTATGTAATGGCATGACATCCACCCCCTCTGAACCTGCACATCCTTCGGTATGTGACACCAATGCATCCACCCCGGTCAAATAATCATATCGTCAACTTTTCGCTTATCATGCATAATAAAGCATCCTCCTCGATCATATATTGAAATACTCAGCATTTGTACAACTCTTGAACTACACCTAGTACCCCCTCTAGGGTCATGAGGCCTTGGGTGTGCATCACACACTAGAGGTTGTGAAACCTTAGTTGAAGGTCACAACATTGGATCAGAAAGGACAAGAGAAAAGGGGACGGTCAGCAACCCCTAAACTAGGGAAAAGATGTATGTGGTGTGACAGTTTGCAGTACGAAAGGAAGTATTGTGATACTTATTAGGAGGTCTTGGCATGACAGCTCATCTTTTGGAAAGATGGCAAGATCCTTGCACAATAAAGTGGATTACTGCTTGCCTTGAATTAAGGGAGGTATGCAAAAGATGTTGGAAGACTTGGATGTCTAACATCCCTATGTGGCTTTACATGCTGTTATTTTTGGTCTACAATTGGATAGAATGGCTGGCCAATTCATGATTGGTCCGAAGGCTTTAATATGGACACATGCTTTGCATGTAGTTGAAAAGAGGAAAGCTTCTGACATTGAAATGTCTCATACAGGGCAAGACATTCGTGAGATGAGTGACTCGAAATCACTGGTAGATGCATATTTAGTATATGCATATTTAGCAAAGGTGCAAAACATGAATGTACTTGTGGAAGAGAAATGGAAGAGAGATGAAGATGATGTAGGGACTCAAAGGGAGATTGGTGATTTGCTAGATGCCCATGATTTGCAGGATACAATTATCATTTTTTAAGGTAGTTCATGAGCTCGAGGATATGCCTTTAGAGGATGTTAGATGTGATGCTCCACAAATGGAGAATGTTTCGGATGCTTTGTCGTATGCCTTGATAGGAAATGCAAAGATGCTTTAGCATTTAGAATGTTTAGATGCTTTCAGAGAGAGTGTGAGTGCATTGGATACATTAATTATATTGGATGTTAAGCAAAAAAGTTATCAGAAGCATCTTTCCATGTAATGGATTCTGAAAGATCAAGCATGTAGCATTGTATTTGTTGATGGGTGAATTTTGAGCATGTGTATGGAGATTCCATAGCCTTAAGTGTATGATGTACACCCAAGGCCATATGACCCTAGAGGGGGTATTAGCTATGGTTCAAGAGTTGTACATATGCTGAGTATTTTGATCTATGATCCAAGGGAATGCCTTCTTACATGCATGATGAGCAAAAAATTGACGATATGGGTACATGACCTAGGTGGATGCTTTGGTGGCACATACCGAAGGATGTGCTAGTTCATAGGGGGTGATGTCGTGCCGCTACATGGACACAGTGTGCAAAACCCTGGAGTTCATCATCATTTGGCTTTCTTATTAATCTAGAGAGTCAATGTCATATTAGTCATTAGTGTTAGTGTTCATTAGTATGGGTGATTCAAAAATACTAGTTTTTTTAACAATTTTAACATATTTGTGATATTTAAACTATTATTTCTTGTAAATATCTCGAAAAGTGTAGTAAAGTTCTAGAGTAGGGTGACATGCACAAAGCAAGTGGCTTTTCACCAAGTTTTGGAAAATCTCATAAAAAAAGAAGGGCTTCCAAATTCATGGGCATGCTATTGAAGGGATTAGAGAGAGAAGGGAGTAGATAATAGGAGATAGAAGGGAAGAAAAAGAATAGGCAAGGGATTCAAATATGCCAAAGCCTTTACACAATATAAAGACAAAGCTCAATGATTCAAAGTACTATGTATTGATAGAACTTGAGAAGATAAATAAAATCCTTGTCTAGGACTCCTCAGAAGCAATCTCCAAGCATTAGATCTCCTGGAGCTCCTTGGTAGACCAAAAACATGCACCAAACACTAACTCCTTCTTTGCTAATTAGATATCAAAACTGATGGTTCCGTTGACTCCGAAAGGGGGTAAGTTCTCAAGACACATGTTCAAATATCTCTCAAATCCTTCTTCTTTCTTCCATTTCAGTGTTGTTTGCTACTTGAAAACTATGATCATGGGAGGTGTGAATTCGAGAGCCCTTGTTTTTGCATGAGATCTCCCAAACTGAGTGAAAAGTAACTTGCTTTTTTCATGTCACCCTATTCTAGAAGTTTTCTACATCTTTTTAGGATATTTATAAGAAATAATATCCAAAATATTATAAATATGCTAAAATTCTCTAAAAATCATGTATTTTTGAACCATCCATACTATGGACACTAACACTAATGACCAATATAACATTGACTCTCTAGATTAATAAGAAAGCCGGATGATGATGCACTCCAAGGTTTTCCACACTGTGTCCACGTAGTGGCATGACATCCGCTCCCTCTGAATCTGCATATCCTTTGGTATGTACCAAAGTCCTAGTTGTCACTAGATTCTGAGTCATTATTATCCTCTACAAACCATATCCTTTGCTTCTTCATATTCCATATCTTCTTGGCTAGCCCTTGTATCATGGCCACTCTTTTCATCCAGTTCTGGCAACTCATTAGGTAGTAGATTCCTACCTCTTCAATAATTTGATTCTTTTCCCTACTGGAAGTTTTATGGTTGTCCCATCCAGCTCATTTAATGCATAAGTAGTATTATCAAACACCTATCTTACCACATAGGGTCCGAACCATCATTTGGAGATTTTATGTATGGTACTATGTTGGTTGTCCAAACTATTGTCATAACCAACACCTATCTTGTATGGTTCTTGGCCTCAATCTATGTCTTTTGCCAAACTGTTTCTTGTTCTTTATCCTTGCTGCTCTTAACTTGCAATTGCTACCTCTATGTCTTCTGACTTTCTTTCTAACTATCTAGTACGTAAGGCCAATAACTCCTCTTAAATTAGCTCCTCTTCCCAAGGTATCACACTCCATGTGATGTTTTCATCTCTTCTATCGGCATGATAGGTTTTTGACTATAATAGCACTATGAGTTGTTCTATTAGCCACAAAGCATAAGGGGAGCAATCGTGGACACTCTTTTACATTCTATCCATATGATTTTGCCAATGCCTTCACAATAGGTGGGTGGCCTTTTTCACTTTTGCCATTTTCTTTAGGGTTGTAAGCTGAAGTTAAAGCAAGCTTTATCCCCAACTATGCAAAGAAATCATGGGCTTCATCTATATCCAATTCACCCCTATCTACTGTAATTGTTCCCACATAGTCATATCGACAAAGCTCTTCTAAGAGAAAAGTACACACTGCATTTGTTGTCTTGGTACATAGAACTCTTCCTTCTACTTGATTAGCTTGATTAGTCAAGTCTTCACGGGCAAGTACAAGATATCTCATTTGCCAAAGAGCTGTAGGCATCATGACTAAATCCACCACCCACTTAAAATGAAGAGAGAAGGGATATCTAGGCTCCAATCCATCCCGATGTCTCATAGATGAATACATTTGACATGTTGTACATGTTTCCATAAAGTGAGCATTATATTTGTACATGCCCTACCACCAATATCTTTCTTTAACCTTTGCAACAGTACCCCAAAAACCTCTATGGCTAGCCCATAAGCTTTCACAAAATTCTTGCATGACGTTTATTTGTGAAGCTTTGTCACCCATAAGTTGCAATGGCATACCATGTTTCTTCTTAGTATGTTTCCACAAGTATCCATATTTTAAGAAAAATCCATAGGCTTTCCTCTTGATCTTCTTAAACTCCTCATGCGACCACTCATCTCACTTTGTTAATGTGCCGAGGTATTGACCAATTCTTAGCCACTCTCCTGCATATTTGTCTTCCAAAAACACTTATACTCAGGATACATAATATCTAAAGTGTCTTCTCTTTGCTATCCAAGCTTTTGTTAGTGCTAGAGAAACTCCTTACATAAATTCACTCTTACAGAACTTGTACTTGATAAACCAATTGCTGTATTTACTACACTTAATATTGTCCTTGCATTCATGAGAGTTGTAACTGTAGTTACAACAGCTACCAATTCAGTTTCACCAATCAAAATATCATTTTCAACTGCAAGAAAGTCATCTTCTACCTCCTCATCCATCATTCCATCTTCATTCTCATAGCATGCCTGAGATAACATGTCTACCACATTGGGTTATCTCTTCCTACAATATGTTGAAATTCAGGGTTCAAAGATTTGATGTATACAATCCACCAAAGCATAGCAATGTCTAGGGTATCACAACTAGTAATCATACCCAATACTGGCAAATAATCAGCCTCAATGACTACATGAGTACCTATAAAATACTCCTTATCACATTTAAGGTTTGTCGCAATTTCCCATAATTCTTTTTTGGCACAATAAACCAATGATTTGAGTATAGAGATGAAGAGGGCTCCAAGATCTTCATGCAAATCTTTTCATTTAGCAAATCCATCAGCTTTGGCAAGTAAGCTTTAGGCACTGGAATAGGCCTCAAGTTCCATGGTACATGTGTCACAGTGAATATTACCATAGAAGAGGTAACATTTGGATCCACACAACCTATTTCGGCTGGCTGAAATGCAAATGCTTTCCCATGCCTAGCAACATCTACACAAAATAGTCTCTTTTAGCAAGCAAAAGAAACCCTTATGCACCAACTTTCAATTCTTGCAATGTTTCAGTTGTAAACTAATGAGCTATATCTTTAGGATCACATAGACTTGGCTGCCTTGACACTTTTTCATATGGACCCTCACTATCTAGTGGAATTGGCAAAGCAACTAGTTTCATCTTTTTTTCAATTGTCTCATACTTTGTCTCCATAATTGCTTCAGTCCATTGTAATCCTTCCTACTGACCAAACAATGCTATAGCATCATACATGTCCAAAGAACATACTAACAATACTCTATTTTCAGCCTCATTTTCTGCATGTATAGTTTGTTGAAATTTCACTCATAGTGTTAGAAATTTTTAGCCCATAAAAGAGGCTTGAAATGCCTTCATTTTTACCTAACAACCCGAACGTTCTTAGTTCCTTAGCAGCACGTTTCATAGATATGCCTTCAGCCTTGCAAATGTCTTCCATAGACTTAAACCAACATGAATTGTTTGCTATAAATTGAGAATAACCAATAGTAAATACATGCTTCATTCCATCAAGAGGCAAGTACATCCTCTGAATAGTACTATTGTGGCCTCACATTACAACAATGCTCAATGAAAATCAGGGTCTTTGAATTCCCTTGCATTTGGAGGCAAAGGAGACTCTCGAAGTGTATTCTGATTCCTAGGATGATTAACACAAATGGTAAGTAATTGGACTGCTTTCCTCCCATCCTTGCTTCTAACTCTTGCATAAGCAGAACCATCATCAAGCACCTTTGTTTCCATATGCACTCCTGTAATATGGGGATGTCTCAAAATCATCGCAGAAGGTCTTACCGATTGTCCTAGGAAATGGCAGTGTCTAGACCTTTACATAATGGCCAATAAGTACGGACCAACTAAAGGAAATTATCTATGTGTTTATAAATGCCACATAGCCTTACAACTGTATAGACTTAAAACTCCAAGGATGAAAAGGATTGAAAACCATACATGTTGAGTACTTCAAAATAAGATTTTGGCGGTCCTTTCCTTTGGACAACCCTTGGTTTAGGTTTGATTGTCTTCTTGGGCTTTAATTAAGTGAACTTTGATTGAAACTCTGGCTCCTCCCAACCTTGTGGTCTAGTGGATGAATATTTGGTTGAGCAAGGTCAATCGAGAACTTCGATAGTTAGAGAAGAGTCTGAGGAGATTTCAATTACATCCATGTTCTTGTTTCACCATAAGGCAACATCAACTAATAACACTATATGCCTTTTTGTGCTAAGAAGCACTCATCTCAGGGTTAAAACCACTTGAGATGTTAAGTATTCATCTTGGCAAGCTTAATGATGCCCACCAAATGAAGAATCATCATTAACATGAACGCTACAGGTCATTAACTGACTCTACATTTAGTGATTTAGTGATTAAAATCACTGTTAATGTCAGCAAAATATGAGAAAAGTAAGAAAGACAAGCTTTCAAGCTTGTGGCTATGGCTGCCACTATGACCCACAATTAGGGTTTTGATTGCAGCAGCCAGTAGGAGGGGAATTAATCCAAACCCTTTTAGGGGGAGATGGCCCACTAGGGGGCTAACAAAGCCCCATGATACATATAAAAATTGTGCCATGTGTTGACCGTGCTAGGCCAGTGATCTTCATGCTAGCCAAATTGTACCGTTTTCTGGCTTGATTTTCAACATTCTTGGGATTCATTTGAACCTCATGCCTATTCTTTTTCTTCTCTTCTATCTCCTATTCTCTACTTTCTTCTCTCTTTGATCTCCATGGATATGACATTTCAACTAAAACCCCTCTGACACCGTTCACCATTGTAAGGCTACATTTTGTTGTATAGTAGTTTAAGTATTCATAACAAGGGAAAATAAATTTTCAAAAAAGGAAAAAAGAGAAAAGAAAAGAAAAAAAGGTACGAGAAAAGCAAAGAAAATAAGAATATACACTTACATGCACTCCATTTGATGTTTTTGAAAATGCAAATGGGTCCTTGCAAGAAAAATCAATAAACTTAAAGGAAACTTTGATAGGATGTAGAGAGAAAAAAAGACCATGAAAAATATAGTCAACTTGTGTAAATAAGCTTTTAAAAAAGGAGACTAATCTTGCAAAGAGATATGTCTCTAGCATATTAGGCATTAATATGCAAGAGAATGGAAAGAAAATCAATCTTTTAAAAGAAACCATGAATGAATAGGATATTTTGAGGATTCTTCAATCACTAAAAAGTATAGATCTAAGAGGGAAAACTCCCAAAGAGTTGATGAAATAATTAAAAGGGATTGTACCACCAAATGAAGTAGTAGATATGTGTGATGATACCATAGGCATTAGCTATAAAGGTTATTGTGCTCTCTCTAAACTGTGATTCAAAAACCCTAAATGTCATAGGATAAGTGCATTTGGTTTGCCTCGACCCCTTGCAGTTTTAGTTTGCTAGGACATCCAAGGGATCATATGATTTTTTATGTTTTTGGAAAGTATATTCATATTGAAAGGTCTATGCTCTATGATAAGCAAAAAATAAAAGTTATCTTTGAATACAACATATTTAAAAATATTTGGATTGATCTTAAAAGAGTGAAAATTGTAATTGTTTATATGTATAAATTTATTGTATAAGAATATGATAGTAATTATGCTAAAATTGGATGAAGCATAGATTCAAAAAGAACAAAAGATGAAAAGAGTCAGCATTTGTATCATAAGCAAATCACTAGAATATGGTAATGGCAAGCAACAAGATCAGTAGCTAAGATTTAGTCGCAGATTTGGTAGATTGGTGCATCTTAAGTACTAGTTGAAAGTCATCAAACCTTGAAATGGTTTTCCTCTCATAAAAGTATTCATGATATTATTAAGTCTCAAAATAAGGAATAAAAATTAATTGTTAATGGGATTGATAGTTTCAATGTAGAATAATATATTAGTATTGACTTAAAGACTATCCCATTGATAGTTTCAATGTAGAATAACATATTAGTATTGAATTAAAGACTATGAAATATATGCTTGGATCTTATTGTTTCAATATCTCTTAGAAATATTCATATTTATACACTACATGCAGAGATTATAATAATTGACAAGCTTCCCAGATTGCATCTTGGCTATGCATATTCAATTAAGCCAATATCCTTGTTAGATGAGTACATTAATAAATATGAGCCATTACTCTTGAGAATAGGCTTTCGTGGGAGTTAAGTTCACTTGAGAAACGATTCAATAGTTTCAAGGAAAACAAGAGATGTCTTTGTAGATGTCTCTTTGGGAGGTACAAAAGCCAAACAATATCTAGGAAATCATAATAGGAAATAAGTAAACATGGTGTGCAAGTGCTAGAGGAAGTTGTGTGAGATCATGAAAAATGTGATCAACACACCCCAAGTTACATTTGTATGAATGGAGATTTAGAGACATCTCAACATTTTTCTAAAAGTACTAAGGTAACAACAAACACCATTCAAATATCCAAAAATCTTGTTCAAGAAATAAAGGGAGCATGGAAAAAAAGAATATCACTTTCTATTTGGTAAGATAGAGAGAGAAATCAATCTCTGTATTTTAAAAATAAAAGGTAAAATTAAATCTTGCTTTTATATGATGCAACACATTTTTCTCATTCATTAGCCTTGTTTTATGGAACAACAAGGGCCCATAGCAACTTACAGTAGCCAAGGTATGGAAAAATCTCACTACTAAGCTTGTATGTGTTACTTTCAGAGCACAAGACATGGCAGAGGAGTTATAAAACACAATAGTGGTGTCTTAGTAATTCAATCGAGAGGTTGAATGCTTTTCGAGACTCCATGCTATTGGTAAGGCAGATGCAAGGTACATGGGCATGTAAAAATGCAAACCTCTCTAGTAAAATGAGAGAGGCCAAATCTCTTATGAGAAGATTTAGGGAGGCACAAGTACATCATGTGCCAAGAGACCAAAACAAGGATGCCGACCATCTAGCATCATCAAAGCTGAATGAGTCAGTGGTGGGAGCAGTGGCTATCAAACCCCCACTTTAGCAAGGCAAGGAAGACTTAGAAGATATTCTACACCTCTTAGAGCAAGGAGAAGCTCCCAAACACCTGACTAAGGGAGAAAGACAGTGGCTAGCTTGGAAGGCTACAAGATATCACATGGTAAATGATAGTTTGTATTGTCTTGGTAAGGATGGTGTGCTTAGGAAAGTGCATTCAAAGTGAAAAATTGAAGAAATCTTAAAAGCTTGCCATGATGATGTGTGTGGAGGCCACTTTGCACACGACACCACAAGTAGAAAGGTTCTACAAGCCGGCTTTACTTGGCCCAATCTACACCAAGATGTCAAATATTGGTGTCAAACATGTAAAGAATGTTAGAAATCAGGACCACGACGGCTCATAGCAGAACCCCAAACCCCAATCAAGGCCTATGGACCCTTTGAGAAGTGGAGAATTGATGCCATAAAGCCTCTACCACGCTCCATCACGAAAAGAGTATATTATCATGGGGGTAGATTACATGACTAGATGGGCCGAGGCTATGCCAACTAGAAGAATCACTGCTAAGGAAGTGAGTAAATTCATCTTTGACCACATTTGTTGTAGGTTTGGTACCCCTCTTGAAATACTATCAGATAGAGGATCAAGGTTTAGAGCTAATGTGGTGGGTGAACTCATGCAAAAGCTAAATATTCAACGACGACACTCTACCCCTTACTACCCTCAATGCAATGGATTAAATGGAATGATTTGTAAAATCATCAGCAAATAGGTACATTCAAGGCCTCAGGATTGGGACAAGTACCTTAGTGGAGCTCTATGAGCTTATAGAACCTCCTTCAAAACCATGTTAGGGTTCACACCTTTTCATCTAGTTTATGGACAAGAGGCTCTTTTGCCTATTGAGGTGAAATTAGCTAGCCTTCGGGTATTAGGTGGCACAGTAGGCTCTCAAAAGAAGAAGTTGCATCAAAGATTACTAGACCTAGAGAGGCTACAATTGGATCGTGAAGACGCCATCAACTACTACTGTCAGGAAGCTGAGAAGTGTAGAGAAAAGTTCAATAAGAAGCTAACAGATAAAAACATCAAGGAGGAATCTTTAGTGCTTCGATATGACAATCGCTTTGATAAAAGAAAGGATGGCAACTTTCTCTACCGGTGAGAGGGACCGTTTTGGGTCACAAAAAAATTCAACAATGGCTCCTACAAACTTCAAGACATTCAGGGAAAAGTGCACAAGACCAGGGTAAATGGATGGCGCTTAAAACCCTATTACATTAGGGTGGGATCAGCTCAAGATACCAAAGAGTGTCTAGAGGCATAAATACCTCTAGCCAAGTTGGGGGGGCTATATGATTCGAGAAAATCACAAAAAAATATTTTTCTAACACTTTGTTGATTTTTTGTACATTTGGAGGCTTGAAATAAAGAAGAGGGTGGGAACAACCTCTTAGGAAATCCAAGAAATCACTAGATGGAAATATTTCATGGACCGGTTTACCAAGGGAGGGTGAAGAGTAAAGATCAATGGAGAAAGGTAAAGGAAAAATGTGTAATGTGAAAATAAAAGACATGAAATGGATTTGGAGCCATCCAAAGGGCATGTGAGACTCATAATGTCATGGCTTTGGAGCCTTATGATAATTCAAACAAATGGGACCCTTCTTGGAAGCATTAGTGAAAGAAAAATCAGACACATGATTTGGTAAGATTTTTTAAAAATACTTTCACTTCGATCCAAAAAAACTTTTCAACATGAAAGTTGTAGCGCGTGAGTTGAAGTTTTGGTTGGTGTTTTTTGGTAATTTTTTGGAGCTACGAGTCGGGAGATATGGCCAAAATAGTGGATGCCAACTTTTTCCAACTACGATGGAGACCACCTCCCAATTTTATACACTGTCACACTTTCTTCCCCACACTTAACACTTCCATAAAACATCATTCATTAGATATTGTTTTATAGGAGATCTCTTGGACTCAAGCTATGGGGGGGAGAATGGAGACAACTCACCTATGATGGAACTTGATTAAGTACAAAATTCGTCAACAAAACATCTAGATGGAGTTTCCACATTGGTGGAACCACCTTAATGCAGCTTTGGTGGTGTTAATTCCTATTCTATCTTAACCTCCTCCCTAAACACCCTCAAGGGCTATATAAAGAGGCCTTCTTCTTTGTAATTTTTAAGAGAGAGCCAAGAGGCCTTCTTCAGCCCTATTGAGCCTTCCCCATTCTCTCTCATGAGCTTATGCAGTTTATTCCCTTACTATAGCTTATGCATACTCTACATTGTAATAAGCCCATGCTATTGGTGCCCATATTGTGTATATTGGTTATGTCTTGAGGGTTCTCCATCTCTTGTGCTCTCTTAAGTTTTATTGATTCATCTATTTTCTGTAGTTCTCTCTCTCTCTCTCTCTCTCTCTCTCTCTCTCTCTCTCTCTCTCTCTCTCTCTCTCTCTCTCTCTCTCTCTCTCTCTCTCTCTCTTAGTTTTCCTCTCTTCTCTGTCACAAGCTCCTCTCCCTCTTGCATAGCGTCCTAGTCCGCTCTTCCATGACTAGGTGGTGCCCTTACCTCATTCACTTTGTGGCAGAAGGGAGTTTGGCATAGTATAGAGGCTGCCATACTGAATTTCCTTCATTAGGAATTTACTCACAAATTGGACGCACCAACTAATGAATAGGATCATTCAAAAAATCCCATTCATTAAAGACAACCCAAAAATACTCACAACATCTCCATCAATTGAGCATTGGGATGATATTGCATCAACATGAACTAAGATATTGCAATTGACAAAAGAGTTTTGAACAATACTTGATAGAACTTTAACAACATAATAATAAATAGTCTATAAACAACTCATGAATGCAACATCTATCCTACACATAATTAGTGGCACACTAGGTAGTGGGAAAAGCTTCCTCATATGCTACTATAGTTATAATCTCATTGCAAAGAATAAAAGTATATTGCTAACAACAAGTACAAGAGGAGTCACACAACTAAACTATCGAGCCTCTCCACCATGATCCAATACCAATCAATGAGTGGTTGATTGTAATAAGACAATTAGAAATAATCAAAATTACAAGATGTCAAAGTGACATAAACAACATTTGATATAATAGCATGCTAGATAGTCAACAGTATCTGCTAAGGCTCTCTACTCAATCCATTTGATGAAAAGCTCATGATGTTATTCGGGGACCTTATACAATTGCCATTGATTTGTAGCCATCAGACCGAGTTTTTTCAATAATCTCATATCACCTCACTAGCATATTGGACACATGCACAACACCACACTCTCCACACTTCAATCTGATATGCTCATGACATGCCATTCCTACAATTCTTGCAAGTCATCAGTCACCATTATCCAATTAAGAAGGAGATACAACAATGTCTACATGAGTGTACCATCATTGACGAGAAGGAGGTCCTTGATTTTGCGGACTAGAGAACAATAATCATATGTTGACACAAGGAAGGCATCTAAAAGTACAAGTAGATTCTTCATAAATACTACATATGCAAAGAGATTCACACAGTCAAACTTCAAACAAATGGAGCTCGAGAGCCAACATTGCAAAACTAGTTACAAGACAAGAACTTCTGCAAGATAGAAGAGATAAAATTCTAGAATAAATGATGATATGATCTCTAGAATCCTAGTCACAATCCAATCTATCAACCAACAACTAACATTGCGATGTAGCAAGCACCAACGCAAGGCGTTAAATAGCAAGTGGTACCACAAATCAACATTCTCACTAACACTTGTGTATGCAATCACTAGTCACAAATCTACTACAGTTGCCCAAAAACCACTTCTACACATAAGGAGCACATTCATGTCCGAACTAGTCTACGTGATACCGAAAGAAAAAAACTATGTATACTCAAACTTCCAAATACACTTGCCTTTGCACCAATACCATACACACTGACTATGACTCTCACATACAAATAATACATTTTAGTAGAATTCAACATAGACCAACTACAGCACAATGTCAATGCGTTTTGTGTCAAAAGTATACCACGAGGGTAGGAGACAGTAGGGTGAAGGGAGATTCAGGGAGAGTAGTAGATGAAAGAGAAGGGGTTTGAAGAAATAGAAGATATATAAGAAAACTAATAGAGGTGAAACCTATCAATTTATTTCAACATCCTATCATACATGGAAGACATCAGCTCATAATCATAGCTCATAACCAAATACATCCAAATAAGGGTGGGTCGAAGCCCAAGACACATTAAGACTATAGCTCAGCTCATACACAAATACATAACATAATCCAAGATCATAATCCATGATCCATGTTGCTGCCATCCATTGACTGCTATAGGTATTCACCTCAAAATTACATGTAAACTTCAAACTAGTAGTGGTAGAAGCCACTACAACCAAGACACATATCAAAATCTCCTATCAAATCCTTGTCAAAGCTAAAGAAGCACTTCAGCCCTATCAATAATAGTGTATTCCAGCCCTCAATAAAGACTACAAAATGTATACAAATCCAATTGTAAGCCTCTCTAATGAATGCCCAAGGTTGCCCTACTATTTAGGGACTGTATCCAATACATATATTCACTTAGATCACTTGCAAGCTCTCCCAAATTGAGTGGACTGTGGGTTTCCCTATTTATGATAGTTTTGAAGAGTCCAAAACAACCCATAGACCAAGAAAAATCACACCTTTGGATGTCCCAAGTGGTACACTAGATCTCGGGAGCAAGAACTAAGTTTTAAGCATCAAGAAAAGCTCTGAGAATGAAGATGAAGCAAGAAGAGACCTGGTTGGTCATGGATTCCTTGTTCTTCCCTATTCTCAGGACAACACCATGGCTCTCCTCTTCTCTCCCAAAATGCATATCCCAAGATACACTTTTCCTTTCTTCCCTTAATCTTGCTCGTTCCTTCTTGAGTTTTTCTTCAGTTGCATGCCCTTGGAAGCTCCAACACTCTCCCTACAGCCCATGCCTATGATTTGTGGCGCAAATTACGCTGAAGGCCGTGTTCTCTCCCACATAACTCCAAAGTTTCACACAACATACTTAAGTTTCCTAAGTCACTAATAAGGGTATATACCATGTCCCATGCTCAAACCTAATAGACTTGTTGAACTAAGTGACATCCAAGAAAAATGAACTTAAAGAGTCATTGCATTATGTCCTGTAACCTATCTTAAGCTCCTATAGACTAAGTATGCAGACCTACATGATCCAAAACATCTCCCATTTTCACACTGTAAACATAAAATCCCATGACATCCCCCTCCTAACCTACACATCCTGTGGCATGTGCCAAAGTCTAATGGATCTGCAGTGTCAGAAGAAGTATCCTCTACCATGTCAATGTCTTCAACTTCTACCTCTTTTTCTTCCATATTCTCATGTTCATGCTTAGTATCCAACTTTGTCAACTCCTATGGTGAAGACTCCCTATGTTTAAAGATCTTGATACGTTTTCTAGCCTCCATTGGAATCCTTAGAGTTGTCCCATCCATCTCATTTAATGCATAGCTAGCATTGTAAAAAACAAACCTTACCACATATGGACCAAACCACCGCTTTGCCATCTTCCGACTAGCACTATGCTGATTTTCCAAAACGCTATCATAAACCAGCACCCAGTCCCCTTCCTATATAGCTCGTGGTCGAAGTCTGTGTCGCTTGTCAAACAACTTCTTGTTCTTGATCCTTGTAGTCTTCAACTTTTTCATGGCTGTCTCAATGTCTTCAGGCCTTCTTCTAACTGTCTAATGCGTAGGACTAGCAACTCTTCTCTATTCAAACCCTCTTCCCATGGTAGCACACTCCAAGTAGCAATAGTCTCCTCAATAAGCAAGATTGGTTGTTGTCCATACATTAATTCAGCACACATGTACCTTGTAACTGCATTATGAGTGGTCCTATCAGCCCATAAAGCAAAGGTAACATTCTTAGCCAATCTTTCATCATGTCCTTGCATGAATTTGCTAATGCCTTAATGATAGGTTGATGACCCCTTTCACTTTTGCCATTTGCTTAGACTTATAGGCTGAAGTTAAAGTGAGCTTGATACCCAATCGTGAAAAGAAGTCATGGGCCTCATCCGCATCCAATTCTCACCTATCAGCAGCCACTTTACCAACACAATCATATCTACAAAAGACTTCTTCCAATAAGAACCGAAAAACTGCTTGAGTAGTTTTTGTACTAAGAGCTCAACCTTCGACTTGATTTGTCATCTTCTTGTGCAAGCACAAGATATCTCATATTCCATAAACCTATAGGCATGGTAACCAAATCAACTGCCCATTTGTAATGCATAGAAAATGGAAAGGTTGGTTGCAACCCATCTCTATGCTTTACCATGGAATACATATGACAAACACTGCATGATTCCACATAATGCTCCACATCTTTATACATGTTTAGCCACCAATAATTCTATTTGATCTTGGCAAATGTGCCCCAAACTCCTCTATGTCCAATCCATAACTTTTATGAAACTCCTGCATCACCTATTGTTGAGAAGCCCTATCTCCCAATACACGTACTAGAGCTTCTTTCTTTTTCTTTGCATGATTTCACAAATATCCATTTTTCAAGAAAACCCATAAGCTTTTCTTTTAATCCTTTTGAATTCAACTTTAGACCACTTAGCTTTCTTTGTCTCATGAGGTTGAGATATTGGCTTATTTTCAGCCAATCATCCTCATACAACTCTTCCAAAAATTGAGTTTTCACTAAAGCATAATACCAATGATGCTTTCTCTTTGCTAGACATCTCTTCTGCATGGGTGTAAGCTCTTTTTTTATTACTAAAATTCTTGTTACAACGGTTGTACTTGTTGTATTTGCCGAAGTAACAGTAGCTGCATACTCATTCCCTGTTGTCATAAAGTCATTTTCAGCACCTATCATGTCATCCTCTTCATCTTCAAACCTTGCCCATGAAAGCATGTCAACCATTAGGTTTTCTCTACCTACAATATTCTGAAAATCAAGGTTAAGTGACTTTATATATGCAATCCAATGTAACATGGCAATATCAAGAGTTGAGAAATTTACAATCATGCCCAATAGAGGTAGACAATCAGTCTTTACCACTACATGAGCTCCCATAAAATACTCCCTATCACACTTAAGGGCTATCACTACACCCCAAAGCTCTCTTTTGACTTGAGAATATTGTTGTTGTCGTTCATTGATAACCTTTTCTCCAAACCGAATATAGCATACCTATTCTTATCAGCATCATCTTGACCTACTACCCAACTAATGCCAATTGGACTTGTATCCCATGGTGAGAATAATAGGCTGCCCATTCTCATAATTTGCTCTTTTTAGTGTTGGGGTTGAAATCAATAAGATCTTTAACTTCTAATGCCTTTGTATGCTATTTAGCCCACCAAAACTTTTGCCATTTTCTCAAGAGAGTTTATATAAACTTTCAACCACATGAGCAAAATGTGGAATCCATATCAAGTAAAGACACAAGCACCCAAAAATCTTCTCACCTCGGATGCATTTGAACATGTCTCCTGCATCTTGCTTATGGCATCAATCTTCAGCAGTGAGGGCTTTCTTCCATATGCTCCACACATGTGCCCAACAACCAATACCAAAAACCAACTTTTCTCTTGATAGAGTCAAATGTACTTCAAGATAGCCAAAATCCTGGCCAAAATCCTGTCACAATCAACAATATGATTAGCCACAAATCTTCTACATCCTTGCTCATTCAACTCTCCATTCTTCTCATGGAAATCACACCCTTTGATCGGCACATCATCAAGAAGGGGTAAGGTCAACTAAGGAATATAATTCCTCAAAATTTTATGCATAGCATTCATCATATGCACCACTAAATTGGTTGCTCCTTGTGGAAGCGTACACATCCTAACCAATCCAAGTAGTGTCTTCATGGTAGTGATATCCCGACTTTCCAATGCAAGTTGGAACTGATCATATCCTGAATATAAATCACCCATAGAGTAAATTTCCTTGCCTGCAAATGCTTCTACAAATTCATCCACTATTGGACTTGATCCAACATTCCTTATGGTGACCTTATTAACTGGTTGTAAATCTTGTATAAACCTCAAAGCACCATTCTTCTTTGGAGTAGTAAACCACCGATTCGAATATGGAGCTGAAGAGGGATCCAAAATTCACATTTTGATCTTCTTGTTCAAAAGCTCTAGCAGCTTAGGCAAATATGCTTGAGGCACTAGACTAGGCTTTAAATTCCATGGCACAAGAGGTACTGTAAAAATCACCATAGGTGCAACTATGGATCAACACATTCAATTTAATTTTGCTGAAACACAAAGGCTTTTCCATGCCTTGCCAACATCTGCAAGAAACAAGTTCTTTCTACATAGCCAGGCAAAAGAAAGCTCGTATCACCAATTTTTCAGCTCTTGTATAGTTTCAGCCATAAATTTATGTCCTACTCCATGTGGATTCCACAAACTAGGTTGATGAGACACTTTTTCAACTAACCCATCACTTTTGGGTGGTAAAGGCAATGCCATATGCTTAACCTTTTTTGCAACTATTTTGCACTTTGTATCCACCCTTGCTTCAGCCCTATTTTGCAATCCATATTGCATCCCATAATATTCATGCTCAGTAAACTCTTGAATGAATTCATACATCTCTAAAGTATCAACATAAATAACCTCTTTTTCAGCCTGTTTTCAGCATTAATGGGCTGCAAAAATTCCAGCCATTGTATCAACATTAACTAGCCCCAAAATTCCTTTAGTTGTGTAGCCATCAAACCATATGACTTTAGCTCTTTTTCAGTCCAACATACATATTTCTTTTTATCCCTGCACATGGCTAAAATATTCTTAAAATTGCCAAGACCACATGCTGACCATTCCTGCAATCCAGACACAAATATAGTTTCCGCCTTTCTTGGAGGCATAATTATCTTCCTAGAGGCAATGCCATAGCCTCCACTTATAACAGTGCTATCTAAAATCCCTTAAACTCTCGTGCATTAGGTGGCATGGGATTATCCTGCAGCCTATCCCGATTGCAGGGATGATTCACACAAATAGTGAGAAACTGTACCACCTTTGTATTATTTTTACTTCAAACCTGAGCATATAAAGAATCATCATCCAAGGCTTTTTTTTCTACCGTTGATTCCAAAATATAGGGTTGCCCCAAAATCACTGGATAACTACATGAATCCTGCACAAAAAAATGATATTCATCCCTAACATCTCCAATAGTCATGGGTACATTCAGACAAGTTGCATAAAGATCCCCTGATGAATTTTTTTCTACAGACATGCACCATCTCAGCTGCGTGCCATAACATTGATTTCAAAACCATGATCCAAGTGAGCTATGCAAGGTGTCTCTCTTTCTCCCACTTTAACAATTGTCTCTGTTGTAGCACGAGCCCAATGCATTTGTGAATAATGGTTGCTTGGAATAAAATGAGCATCTTCTTCTTTATGTACTTGTTGATGAACATCCCCATTATACATAGCCTTCTCTCTATGCTTACTGTTGCCTATAATACCATTTTCAACCCCACAAGCTTGCTGTCTACACTCTCATTCAACCCATTTTCAACATCATCCTGTTCCAAAACAACATTGCATGCATCATCATACTCCCTCTGAAGTTGTTTCTCTATGTCTTTGTTAACTTGCATAATTGCTTGTAAGACTTCACCATCAAATTGTCTTTTTCATTTCAGCATATCAATGATTGCATCATGAAATTCATGCTTCGCGATTCCAAGAACTTTGCTAAATGTGAATTCCACTCTATTGCCAAGTATGCATTCTTTCAAGACTTTTTTAAGGTTTGTAGCAGTCTCATGATCCAATTGTAACCTATAACCAGGATGCTTGCCCCTTTTCTTCCCTTCTTATTTCTTCTCCTGAGATGCATCCTCCCTAACATGTTCAAGTATGGCTTTTTCAACCTCTTTTTGTTGCTCCATTTTACTTTGTGTTATGCATCTAGAAGGACCTGAAGTGGAAGGACCAGCGGTGTCCTCTTCTCTTTTTATCTTTTCTTCCACAAGAGCTTCTTGATTATGAACTTCAACCAAATAAGAATAGGCTGAAAATGAATCCACTAGTGTACTCCATCCTATTCTCCCTCATATACTCTGACTTGCATAAACCAATTTAGCCTTTGCTATTTTGTCCTTTTCCATGCAATCCAATGCTTGCATCCAAATGCGATATTTTTCTTCAACCATGCATCCTTTACGAGCTTCATCAGTCCTTTCAATTCTCAAACAATATGTGGCTGCATCTATGGCTACAAATGTTGTCCTTGTAGCCATCTCTTCCAACCATTTCTGCTTACCACTATTTCCAAAATTTGGCTCTATTGGAAGACCAGTTTCTATTGCTTATATTTTGCTATCTTTCCAAAAGACTAACATTTTTGCTTCCACTTCACAGTAGCTTGTACAGTCTCGCTTTCCATGTTATAAACTATCGCATCAAAATGCATCTCCTCTTGTATCCTTTTCTATATGACCTTTCGGCTGTTGCCCGACCCTTCTCTTCTACCTTGACATCCAATTTTTCGACCTTTGCATTGATTTCTATCAAATTCAGTCTCAAATCACGCATACCCTTGATTAATTCATCCACATCATCATCTTTAAGAGCCGGCCCAATAGGTATAGCTGGCTGTTCTGCCATAGCTACAAGTGCCTTGGCTACAATTTCAGGTCCCTTCTAAGCACTGAAAAGTGTGGTGTATGTAGCCCATCTTAATTTCATTTGCTCTCTCTTTACCGACATATGCACTGCCTTAGTTACATTAGACCAATCTGATTTCAGTCCCGTTTTAGAAGAGGAATACTCTAAATGATCAGTCAGCTTCTCCTACAATACAAGATCTGCAACCTTCAGAAACAAATCAATTTTTCAGCTCTCCAATGATTACCACTCATTGGCATCCAACTGCGCATACCGACTTTTAAATTCACGAAGCAAAGCTGTAGCAACCAACCCTTTATTGGGATTTTCAATCCAGTCTGTAAATGTCTTTTTAATTACCAATCCTACATCTTCCAAGAAAAACTCTTCTCTCAAAGCTTTCTTAAAAGCTACCCAATTAGCATCTCTTCTATGTAACTCATTACTCTGATCATGCAATGAATGCATGGCCAAATGAGAGAAATACCGACTCCATGCATATTGGGAAACCCCATGAAACAACATCTTTTCTTCATACAATCAGATGAAGGCCAAAACATTTTGACCCTTAAACTCCTTCAAGTTTTGTCCCACTGTCTGCAATGCATTCACAACTAAGGAATCAATTCTTTCTGCTTCCTGCCGAGTTTGCATTTGCTATTGTAACAACAAATGTTGTTGTTGTTGCCGCTGCAACAAAGCAATCATTTGTTGTAAAGCATCACCACCACTTGAACTTGTAGAATCCCCCATCTTTATAGACCTGCTGTTGACTTTCACGTCAGGTTCACCATTGTTGGAGCCTTTGGGGTCGAAAGTCTACCACGCAGGATAAGAGATAGTAGGGTGAAGGGAGATTTAGGGAGAGCAGTGGATGAAAGAGAAGGGGTTTGAAGAAATAGAAGATGTAGATAAAAACTAAGAGGTGAAACCTGTCAATTTATTTCAACATCCGATCATACATGGAAGACATTAGCTCATAATCATAGCTCATAACCAAATACATCCAAATAAGGGTGGGTCGAAGCCCAAGACACATTGAGACTATAGCTCAATTCATACACAAATACGTAACATAATCCAAGATTATAATTCATGATCCATGTTACTGCCATCCATTAATTGCTATAGGTATTCACCTCAAAATTACATGTAAACTTCAAACTTATAGTGGTAGAAGCCACTACAACCAAGACACATATCAAAATCTCCTATCAAATCCATGTCAAAGCTAAAGAAGCACTTCATCCCTATCAATAACAGTGTATTCCAACCCTCAATCAAGACTACAAAATACATATAAATCCAATCATAAGCCTCTCTAATGAATGCTCAAGGTTGCCCCACTCTTTAGGGACCATATCCAATACATATATTCACTTAGATCACTTGCAAGCTCTCCCAAATTGAGTGGAATGTGGGTTGCCTTGTTTATGGCACTTTTGAATAGTCCAAAACAACCCATAGACCAAGAAAAATCACACCTTTGATTGTCCCGAGTGGTACACTAGATCCTAGGGGGAGTAAGAACCAAGCTTTAGGCATCAAGAAAAGCTTTGAGAATGAAGATGAAGCAAGAAGAGACCTTTCTGGTCATGGATTCCCTATTCTTCCCTATTCAGGCCAACACCATAGCTCTCCTCTTCTCTCCCCAAATGCATATCCCAAGACATACTTTTCCTTTCTCCCCTTAACCTTACCCATTCCTCCTTGAGTTTTTCTTTAGTTGCATGCCCTTGGAAGCTCCTCCTATGGTCCACCACGTTCCCTGCAGCCCACGTTCGTGATTTGTGGCACCAATCATGCTAAAGGCCCTATTCTCTCCCACACAACTCCAAAGTTTCACACACCATATGTAAGTTACCTAAGTCACTAACAAGGGCATATACCATGTCGCGTGCTCAAACCTAGTAGACTTGCTGAACTAAGTGATATCCAAGAAAAATGAACTTAAAGAGTAGACCTACATGATCCACATCATCTCCATTTTTCACACTGTAAACATAAAATCCCATGACAAGAGTGCACCCCCAAAAACATCACCTAGACTTGTTCTAACAAGTAGGAAAAATAAACAAATTGATTGTTTCTTTTTCAAATGTTATCACTTGCATTAGAATCATTTTGAATATAATAACACAATTACTTTTCACTTTTTTTACAAATACAGAACATATGCAAACACAAAGTTGACTCCAAATGAGGTACATATATCACAAACAATACTACTTAGAATATGTAAAAAAATTAATAGTATAAATCCGTCTAACCACATCAAACTATGCATGTAGATATTCGAGCTATATATTTAAAACCACAGGAATATCCAACAACAAATCGAGCACCATTCCATTGATGCACAATAACAAAGGTACTTGACAATAAACCAGATGACAATGGTGAACATTGATGGCCAAAGACCATCAATATACGTTGATGGCTTCCCAAACTACAACGATATTTAAACTTTAATGGGCATATCCAAGCATATACTCAACAAAAACCCACTTGGAGAATAAAATAGAATTGCAAATGATATAAATCTTGCTATTACAAGGTTCTCAAAAAGAACATGGAAAAGTGCTAAATGTTCTAGCAAGGCTTCATCAATTTTTATCTTCACGCTGCAAAAATGGAGCCCCTCCCTGACGGTGTCAAAAATGCTAAAAGAAAGAGTTCTCTCTTTGTCGTCAATGATGTCATAAAAAATACTAAAAAGCAGGTGCCCTCTCTTTACCCTTCCTCCCCCTCCCATTACTATATAAGTAGGGTTAGAGTGTCACATCAAAGACACACAAAAATCCATGTAGAAGTCTCTTTGTTGCTATTGACACGAAGAAACTCCACTGCAATCAGACGAGCCTCTCTTTCTCTCTCTCTCTCTCTCCACTCTTACATGGAAACACTACCCAAATCCATCAAGCTTCTTCCATGGCTCCCAAGGGACGTTGAGATGATGAGCGATGTCACACTCAGAGAACTTCCCAATGTGAAAAAGTAGTTGTTGTTGAAACGCAAGCAGAAGTTAACCTCGAATCCATTCAACTCGAATGATGGGTTATTCCACAACAAATTGAGGTCACGTCCATAAGTCGTACTAATCATGATGATGGTTGAAGGGAGACAATCATGTTAGTACATAAGAAAAGGTTCACGATTAGTTAGAACTTACTTAAATTTGTAAAAGCATGTTAGTAATATCAAATGCTTTTTAGAAAGGAACACGAAAATTAATGAAGGGGATAGATTCTATGCATCGCAGACATTGACAACTGTGTTGACTACTTTTGGATTTGTGAATGATGAGTTATGGCTCTTATGATTCCGGGCTTGCATAGCCGAAAAAGTTGTGGATTGTGGTGATTCTCAAACCCAATGCTCCCTAACACTCTGTGGAGTGTGGAAAAACTCACATGCAGGTTGGGGATGTTGGGATTCCCAATGCAGGTTGGGGATGTAGGATGGCTCCAAAGGCTTAGGGAAGCTTAGAGGGGCTCTGAGCCAGTAAATTCCTTATTGACCGCGGATGGAGTGTGATCACATAGAGCCCAATCTCGAGGGATTGGAAGGTCCTATCCTAGGCTGGATAGTGTCTTTTTGTGAAAAGACGGTTCTATATCACTCTACAGAGTGACGACGAAATAATGTATCTGATTTTTGAATTGTTGTTATGTGCTAAAGATTGAGTTCAATGAACCCAGTTTAATGGAGTAATAAAAGAAAGCTGATTTTATATGTCCAAAATGTGTGGTAGTATTCTTTGCTAATTAGAAAACTAAGAAAACCCCATCAAGGAAAGTGGGAGGCTTCAATCTTGACAATTGGAGGCTTCAATCTTGACAATTGGATGCCTGTGGCTGGGTGGACCTGATAAGTCGGGTAACTAGGGGGATCGGAGTTGAGATTTTACCTTATGGGTAGGGGAATTGAGTTACACACTCCCCTGTCTCTCACTCTCTTTGAACCAAGTGTGGTGTTAATCCTCACTTTTGCCATTGATTGATTACAAAGTAGTCTTTCTTAGGTGGCCATTAGATTGCTGTTAGGGGTGACTTGTCCATGCTTTCTCTGCGAAGTAGAATTGAGATTTCCATATTCAACTAAGTCCAAGGTTTCCCATGGGGAGATGGGATGGTGATGTGCATGGATATTGAATTTCAGTCGACTACTAGAGGACTCCTCAAGGTCTAATGGAGGAGGCACCTCACACCTGGAATTAGAGCCCGGGTTCCAAACCTGGGGGGTCCACTAGGGTTTACCATATGGTACCACGTGAGTGTAAGGGAGGGGGGTTATTTAAGGGAAGGAAGGTGCATTTTATAAGGTAAGGTCCCATAAATAGGGGGTAGATAAGGGGTATTTTCATATATTTCTTGCACACAGGTGATGTCTCCTTATTACTACTAGTGAATCCCCCATGGTTCCAAAAGAGCCTTTAGTGTAAGGTTAAGTTGTCAATGTATAAAAGGAATTAATAAAATAATCGCAATTGTTTAAAGAAAATTGTATTTGAATATCTTGCACTAACACTAGCATACAAATTGTGCTCATAGGAACTTAGCAATGAGAAAGCTACACGTTTGCAGGATATTTTTTCCATCATGTATCAAGTAGCCTTAGGGTCGAATAATTTCTCATACCACAAGGCTATATTTGAGATAATGGAAATGATATCTATTCCTCCAATTATATTGCAAGCTCATCCCAACTCATGGTACATGAGAGATTTCTGGCCAAGGAATAGGCCACATATGGGGATATATTGTGGGCGTAGCATCCTTCTTCATTGCGAGCTATGGAGGATTCGATGGGCTAAACGACTAAGTATAGTAAAGATATATCTTTTGTTCACTGCCTTTGCTAAACAATTACTAGACATTGGGAATGAGCCTATATCTGAAACCTTGTGGGTATATCAAAAAGTGCTACAAATAGTACCATATGAGAGAGTTGTTGTAGTGCCAAGAATGCCTTATTTTGGTACGGGATGTTTTGGTTATCCCCAAGAGCCACCATATTATGTTGTTTTTTTCCATGTACACAAGAATCCCCCAAGATATGAGAGCATAGACCCTGATACTTTTCATGAGAAAATGATCCATGAGATGGTGTATTGGTAGATCATAAATATGATCAATATGTCCTTGTAAATACTTTTCATAAATATAAAGCCTCATTATTATTTTTGAAGAGCATGAGTTATGAGCTTATGACGATAATTGAGTTGCTTTGATAAATAAATGATAAAGTACACTTTATGCGATTGATTTTTGAGATAATGTATTCCACTACCTGCTAATCCTCGAACATTGAGTTTTGAGAATCCATGACAACAATTCTTGAGAATATGATAGACCCTCATTATACCCGAATCCAACGGGGTTGGTTTAGAAGAATGCCATGGGGAATAGCTCGGAAGTTCTTCACAATCAACCTTGATCATATAGGGAACCTCAAGATCGATCTCAAGAGAATTTAGTGACTTGAAGAATTGAAACTAGTTTGATGCTTCTCATTTGAAGGGCAAAGGGTTAATGATACTGTGACAATTAATGGGGAGATAATGACCCTACATCGTTGGGTGTATGAACAAGTCATCCAAATTATACCTCCTGATCCTATATAGTCCACAGGAGATATGCTTGAAATGGCTATTCTGTTAGAGGATATCCTCCTTTACCCTCAATTTATAGAGCCTCAAAGATAGACAAGAAACCCCCTTACTTTGTAAATGTACCATTACATGAAGTCCATGATTGTAAATAAATATTACCTTATTTTCTATAGTTGACTAAGAGAGAGAATGTACTTAAACTCTTGGAAAATCAAATTTAGCTTGTGTGATAAATAATCAGAATCGTAAACTAGTGCGAATTAATGAAACATACAAGGAACTCCAAGAGAAGAAGTTTCTTCTCAAGCAAACACCACCACCTAGGTTTTGTGGTGAAGGACACAAGGTGGAGTAAGATGCAGAAGCATGGATTGAGGCTTTGGACGATTATTTGCTAGCCGTTGAAACTACTGTTGCAAATCAATCCATGACTGCTCGTCTTCATCTTACTGGCGAAGCTAAGCTTTGGTGGAAACAGTTTTGTGTGAGATTTTATGGTGGATTCTGTAAAATTTATTTGTTGACTAGGGCTCATACATAAGGTGGGTTCCTTGTGTGAGAAGTTGACGGGGATGCTTGTCCTTCTCGAGCGTTTCATTAATTAATGTGCACGTGGGTGATTCCACAAAATTCATATTAATTAATTAATCTTTTACGAGTTTAAAGTGCGCACTTGAATTAAATTAAGGTTAGGGCAGTGTTCCAGCCTATTTTAATTATTTGTACTGAAGATTGTTAGGTATTCACTATTGTTTGTTTATTTTATTGTGAATGCTTCAGTTGATGTGTAGAGCAAGTAGCGGTGGCTTTGGGTAGCACTGGGCGTTAGCATAAGTCCAAGCATAAATTTCATAATTATGATTAGTTGTCTTAGGTATAATATATAATATTATATATTTATATGATATTGTAATATTAAAATTATTACTCTATTTGTAAGTTATAAGTTTAAACTTCTTTAGTAATAATTAGATCATTGTCCTTAAGTACTATTAATTTATTTATTTTTAATATATATTATTTTAGAATATGAGATTTAAGATATGTTTTTATTGAAATAAGATTTCTTTATGGAATACCTTGCTATTTTCTTAATATGGTAAAGTTTTAGAAGGCTTCTCTAGCTTTCTTTATAAAAACAAGAGGATCGCGTGCAAAATAGGAGAACAGGGTGAAAACTAAGTTTTTTTGTTTTGTCCCTCATCCTGAATTGGAATTTAGAGTTTTAAGAGTCGATTTGGGGGTTTTGACACGCTCCAGACACGATGGTGATGTCAAAACATCAAGATTCAGAGCATAGAATTTTTTGCAAACTACACCATGTTACATGATACCTCTTGACTTTTAAAACTCTATATTTCAATTGATATTTGTACTTTCTTTGTAATTATATGTAAGATATGAATGCAAATATCCATGTAAAACTATAATATATAATTGAGGATGGCAAACCATGGCTTTTGCCATGGGGGAGGTTGGACCCAATCGTGCATTTTTCTACTGTCTTTCTCAATCTATTGAGTTATTCAAATCCTCTTATGTATTATAATGTTGTTTGTATTTAATAGTTCAGATGTTTGATTTGTTAGATTTTTTCACTAAGTTCTATTATGTGTGTCATAAAGTTGTTTATGATTGAGATTTGATTTGCTAGATTTGTCACATGTTCCACTCCGTACCAACTTGGAAGGACATTAAAGAAGTTTTGAAAGGACATTATATTCCCCTATCTTTTGAATCAATCAAGATGAATGAGTTCTACAACTTACGACAATTAAGGCTAGCCTTGGAAGGATACTATTCCAAGTTTGTGAGTCTACACAAATATGCACCCCCAATGACAAAGTCTCAATAGATTGCAAGGTTCTTCCAAGGATTAAATCCACCTTTGGGCACTTGCCTTGAATCAATGAGACCAATGACTCTTGAAGATGCTCTTATGCGAGCAAAACCTATAGCCAAAGAAATTGCTCAAAATTGCCAAAGGAACAGCCAATAAACAACTATGGAAGGGGCTACCAAAACCGTAGTATCGACATGGCCATTGCCAGAGGAAATGGTAGAGCTAATGCAATCATCCAAGGACCAATAGGATAGGAATCAAGGAATGCTATCAGTGCGGAAGGATTGGATACCTGAGGGCAAATTATCCTAACCGTCCTCAAAATCCTAGCCCAATGGTGGAAGAGGCTGACGGAATGGCAACAACAACCTAGGCCATGGATGTGGAAGAACAGCTGATGCCCGGGTAAATACCATGATTGGACAGCCCGAGGAATGCATGTTAGGTGAATAATTTGAAAGAGGATCCATTCATACTACCGTGGAAAAGAAAGGAGCAGACCACCAATGTTGAGTAATTCAATCTCTAGCTACTTATAAGGGTACGTCATTTATGATCTTAATTGATTGTGGTAGCATGCATTCCTTTATTGCATTCAAGACAGTTAAAAGATTGCATCTAGAATCCAAGGGGACAAGGAAAATGATAGTAGAATTGGCTAGTGGGAAGGAAATCACCTCAATCGAAATTGTAGGGAAACTTCAATTTGAGTTAGACAGCCATATAGCTAAAACAAAATTTTTGAATCCTACCACTAGGATGCTACGATTGCATTTTGGGAATAGGTTGGCTCAAGAAGAACAAAGCCGAGATTCTATGTGCTGAAGAGGAAATAATATTTCAAGACTTGGAGGGAGAAACCGTAAAGGCATATGGGAAAGTTGAAAGAACTAGAGTCCACCAACTAGCCAAGGCAAGTTGACTTGGGAAGGGATTGAAGAAAGAACAACCAATCTACATGATCTGGTTGAATAAGGTTGAAAAGACTAATGAAGGCACCTCACACAAGGAAATCAAATCCCAAGTCTCATTCTTATGCAAGGAGTCTATCTCAGACTACATAGCCCTCTCCAAGGAGTGACTATCACCCCTGTGCATAGCCTCATTATAAGTGAAAGGCTCTCTTGAATTTGTATACAAGACATAATACATCGAGGGCTGAAATTTGTCAAGAGGCCGTCTATCTCTAGTAGAACACCATGCTGTAGGCTCTACTGCCTGCTCAACATTCTATCCAAAACCCTAGCCATGAGTAACTGCTGCTACTGCAGGCTGTTCAGCTGGCTGTATGGGAGCTCATGGCTCCTCCTGAAATATAACCCTGTGTATTGCCACTATCTTCTTAGGCTGTCTATGCATCTTGTCTTCATGGAAGACTACATCATGGTTACAGATGACTTTCCGCGCTTGTGGATCCCATAGATGGTAACCCATCTCTCCTGCATCTCCATAGCTAAGGAATATGCATTACCATTTTGGGGAGGGGTGTAGGGGGCGGTCAACTGATGCTTAATACCCCTCTCATCACATAACTGCTCAAAAGCACGTGAGACATACTCACCCCCATTATCTGTCCTTGGGTATTTGAGCCTATGCCCATACTAGTTTTTTGCCAAAGCAAGCCATCTCTGAAAAACTGCTATACATCAAATTTTTACTTTATGGGATAATCCCATAATTTACATGAAAAATCATCTATGAAAGTAAGAAAATACTTTGCACCACCCATAGATTGACAGGGCATGGGCCCACAAGCAGCAGAATGAACTAAAGCTAAGGACTCACTCATGCGTGACATACCAAACTTCTTATGCGTAGACCTAGTCTGCCTACCATAAAGACAATGATCACAAGAATCAAAATGAGAATAGTCAAGGGTTGGTAAGTACACCAAACCAGAAAGCATTTTCATTCCCTTAACAGACATATGTTTCAAACGGGCATGCCAAAGAGATACATGAGATAAAGACCCCACAAACAAAGCATGATCAACTGTAGATCCAAAAACAACTAAGGGGTAGAGGTTGCCAGCCTTGGCACCTCTCGCAAGCACAAGCCTACCATGAGTAATCTTCCATGTAGGGTCTCCAAAAGATACATGATATCTTGTATCATCAGGCTGTCCAACGAACATGAGACTGCGTGTCAATGTAGGTACATGATGTACATTGTGCATAACAAAACTGCTACCAAAAAGAAATTGCAGCCTAACATCACCAATGCTAACAATCTCAAGAGACCTGTATCACCCAGGCACACAAAATGAATGGAACCATTCTCGGCAAGGTGTTACATGAAAGGACACACCTGAGTCCGAGAGCCAATACTATGTATACATAGAGTATATCTCTGTCATCTGTGAAGCACTAGATGAAGCTGCTGCAAGGATATAATCCCCATCACTATCCTTGGGCTACATAACATTGATCTCTTCAATTTTAACACTTGACTTAGCAGGTACTATGCTGCAATCAGAAGACTTTTCTTACACTTTCTCTTTCCACTTGTCTTTGTGCCTTTCATTGCACAATTCATGACACTTTGGCATTATGTGGTCTTTCTTCCCATAATGATGATAAGTCAAATTTGCATTTCTCCCACGAGACTTATTGTGTGACTTGCCACATGACTTGGACCGAGATTTTTATGAGTCCCATCCACGGCAATTACCACTGTCATTCTTTGTCTTTCCATCATGTTGGCCTCTAACTATCAAAGCATGAGACACATGAGAGGTATCCAAATTCTTACAGTTTACCTCTTCCTGTAGAAGAGAGCTCTCAACATCAGATAGCTTTAGAGTAGTGGTAGAAGCACATAAGGCAGTGCTGTAGAATACATCCCAAGACTCATTAAGAGTTCCAAGCAAGAACAATGGAGTGACATCTTCTTTGAAATCAATACCATGTGAAACCAATTTCTTAAGAATAGCATGAAATTGGCTCAAATGAGCTGACACGGTTATATTCTCCTTCATGCGGAGATCCATAAGTTGTTTCAGCCAATACATTTGACTTGTAGGACTTTGCTTGTCATAGAGGTTCTTGATCTTATCCCAAAGCTGCCAAGCACTCTGAGCTTCCTTAAACACATTGTAATGCACCTATTTAGTGAGAGACAAGATGAGGATGGACTTGCATAACTCATCAAGTTCCATCCATTCGTCATTAGTAATAGTTTCAGGCTGCTCCCCACTTGACCTTAGTGGCTGTATTTGCGATTTTTTGCACCAATACCTGCCAAACTTATTTGTACCATCAAGCTTAGTGATGTTGAAGATAGCACTATCAGTGGAAGAAGGCCCCATACTGTAAGCTGAAAGGGTATGCAGACAGTTGAAAACTGCTTGTTGTAAAATATAGAAAATTATCAAAAAAACCACCCAAACGAAGGCAAAATGGCAAGAAACGAGTATTTAATGATGCTGCCCACCAAGTACCATCAAAAGTACATCAAACAAGGATGATTCAGAATGAAAAATACATAACAGTCAGAGATATATACTTGCTGTAATTTATGACAACAGTGTACAATGAGAGCTGACTGTAGGCAAAACCCAATAATCAAAGTCAATCACTGATTGTCAATGAAAAACTAGTATCAAGCGGGCATAAACAAGTATGTAACAATCAAATTGACATGAGCCAACACCTAAGTATGTCAAACAAAGTCTGTTACAAGTTGGTGTTTTCTTAGTGAATGCAAAGCCAAATCAACCCAAGTACATCTACACTGACCAAGGTATATAAACCATACATCATCCATGAGGAGATCCTAGTCTCAAACATCCAAAAGCTCAATATGTATAACCCGCACTGCTCAATGTCTGATAAGTATACAAAGACACTCCCACTAGCACAAAAGTTGTAAGTGTCAAGAAAATAAGCTCAAACAAAGCATGTAAGAACACCAATGTGATGAAGTATCCAATATCATACATTAGTAAGACATCCAGAGCATATGAGTGGTTAAGTATCCAATGATAGCATTCAAAGTCATGAAGATAATCCCAATCAATCTTTGATGAGCCAAAGCAAGACCAAAATAAGCTCTAGAATATACAAATTCAAGCCCAAATGAAGCTCCAAAAGCATTCAAGTCCAAACAATGTGACTAGCATGTGTAGGTAACATAAGCATCAAGCATGTACCAACGGGTCATACGTAAACCATATGTATAACCTTTGACACAAAGCATGCTAGTGTAGACCAATGTCAAGTAAATGCCAACCAATACGGAGCTCAAACAAGGCTCAAAATACATTTCGGAACCGTCCAAAGCATTTGCCAACCCTCATTTGCATCCTAATAGTCATATGAAACACTTGGGAAGCACCTGCAACCAATAGAAAAAGCTTAAAGTGACTAAATAAGCTTCAACCCTGGAGTGTGTAGTAGTGATTTACTGTGTACAACAGAGTATTTCAGGCCAAGGGACCAATCGGGCGTCAAATGTCAATGCTATCCAAGCATAAACATAAAGTGTTGATATAACACTATTTGTGGCTGCCTATGGACTATGGAAAATAGTCGTGGACTAAGGTAAATCAGTCCACAAATCAATGCCAATGATAAACCACCAATGCCAGGCATCAAGGGGGTGTTCCCAAGTGTCAAATGAAGTGTTTTCAAGCTGCTAATGAGTACCAAGGGAGGTGATTTTTTTGTAGCCCCTTCTTGCTGTACCTTGCAAACTAAAATAAACACTCAAAAGAATGCTTCAATACCTTTGAAGGAATGCCCTGAGGGTGCTCAAATGGGCCGGGTAGGTGCTCAGGAAGCCAAGGAGTGATCAGAGCTCGAAGGAGTCAGATATGGCTACCAAGAGTGAGAACCAATGGTGTATGGATTTGAATGAATGCTAAAGGAGTCACAGACCAAGCTTAAATGCTCAAGCAACCATGCTTTGATACCAGTTGAAAGGTGAGAAGGATCGAAGCTTACACATAAGAGTTATAGTGGGAGAGCTAGAGCAAGAGAGAGAGAGAGACTGGCAATGTGAGAACTCCAATAGTCACAATATGTGACTAACCTTCCCTTTATTCATCTGTCACTAAAAGAATAAAGAATAAAGTGACGGTGATAGGCACCCGCCGTCTGTAGTGTGCAGGTGCGGGTACTTTTAGTATAGTAATACATTGGCGGCTAGGCGAAGGTACCTTTACCCCCAATACATTGATAATAGTGGATCAACAATAAACATACTTTTAGAGATTTCTTAGCTAAGAGAATAAATCAATGCCCTAAAGCTAATCACAAAAATAAAGGAGTGCAATCAACATCACAATCATTCTATATACTAAAAATTTTGAGAGTCAAAATGCTTTACCTTATGCAACAATAAGCTACAGAATCTTACAATTGAATATCCTTTTTAACAACTAGCATGGACTTGTCCTCAAGAGATATGCTAAGATAGTCCTCTTCCTCAAAAGTGCAAGAAACATTGATAACCATTTGTCCATACACCTCACCCATTCTCTTATAATTAACAGGGCCAAGCACATCATTTTTTCTCTTGCAAACATCATCCTTAGTTTCTATGACCTCTTGCATTTTTTCTTATTGGACAAACTCTTGTTGGGATGCAGTCCTTGTTGGGTCTAGATGTATCACATCCTCAATCTTTGGCCCTTTCACTTTCCTTAACAATTTTGGGGGAATGTTAAGGATCTTAAATGCTTTTTTATCAATAGTGGGCAAGGGCCTCAATACCCTATCGAACATGTACCTGATTCCATTGACAATACTAAAATATTTGTTCGTCAAGGTGATCCTATGAGCATGAGTAGCAAGAATGTATACATCATTCATAAAGTCAATAACAAAGTCTTCAACTACCTCCTAAAGACAAAGAATCACTGCAACAAGGAAGCTGCCAAATTTTTTATAGGCCAATTTTAGTTAACACTCTTGATAATCTATCAGAAATATCCTTGACAACTTTGATGAAATCTATCTTTGGAATGACATGTTGTAAAGCTCTCTGGGCCTTCCTTATCTTACTAAAACACTTCTGCATATAGTAAAATGTAGATCTTCTCTTTCTCCTTGACTTGGAAGGCTCGCTTCCTTGAGAGAAGAAGAGGATCTAGATTGATTTGTTGGTTGATCATGTGCTCTAAAGGAGATTAGAACCTTGGCATTTGTAGGAGAGGATATCCAGTAAGATCATAGGGTTGGACATTAACCACATGGACCTTGCCTTAGGCAGGAGGAGAAGACACAGTCTCTACACTTGATTGCTTTGATTGCATGGTAGGAGATTGGGGAAAACCAGGGGTAAGAGGGATAGTAGCTTATGGAACCTCTCATGGCCTTGCCTCTTGTTCATTATCCTTGCTCTCTATATAAACTTTCCTCAGTATGTGATTTGTCCTTGCTATTACTACCTAATAGAAAATGATAGGAAGACTAACAAAAAACTATTCCCTGGAGGTATCGTCGATACGATGTGTAAAGGATAAGTTGATATGACATGAGAGCAACGAACCCAAATCTCTACAGGGTCCTATTCTCATTGTATTATGGGGCAATTGATACAGTGTGAGTGTGTGTGGCAAAGCATAATTTCAGCATGATCCTTTTCACTCAGTATCATGGATGACTCATATGGCGTGAGAGTGGCAAAGCAAAATCTCCATAGGGATTCTTCTTGCTCCGTTGTAGCACATAATATGCACGAGAGTTTGTGAAAGTTGCTCGCCATTACAAGGACACTTTGTGAGATGGGAGCAAAGAATGATGAAGAGTACTCAAATTCCAGAAGAAGAAGTTTAGATAAAGGCAAATGTGAAAACATACACATTGATCAAAGATATGATCAAGATACATGTTCAAAAGACTTCTTGGTCAAGGGGAGTTAAAGGATATGATCAAAAGACATATGAAGAGGTCAAGATGAATCTTGTGATGATAAATTATTCATTGATACGATGCCGGGTAGCAAAGACGATGAGGTTGTTGTAGAGAAATTCACCATGTCTCTTTAAAGAAAGCAAAGGAACATTGACTACAAGGTCATAATCTTGATCTGAGAGAGAAGAGAAGAAGGTGAAATGTGAGGATTTGATGGAGAGATCTTCAAGGAAGGCGAGGCACACTAAGCTCAACTCAAGAGCCACTCAATAGAATTCAAACTCAAGCCACCATCACATGAGGTCTTGATGGAGAGATCAAAGAGAACGAGGAGCACAAAGCTCAAACTCAAGCCACTCTCATAGAACTTGATGGAGAGGTAAGGCTCCTAGTGCCTCTCTTTTATAGATTTTCTCACATGTTTGTGCTTTTGCTTTCCAAAAAACACAAGCCTAAGGTTTTTTTAAATGCGTTGCTTTTACTTCAAGACTAAAAGTCTAAAACGTTTATCAAAAATTAAAGCCTCGAAGGCTTTTAAGAACGAATAGCCTTTACGCTTTAAGGCTTTCAAGCCTCCCTGTTGCCACATCTTTACTATTAGTTAAGGGGAGGTGGGGGCGGGTGCCACGTGGTAGCCCCCAACCTCCCCACAAAGAAACGCGGGGGCAGGTGCCACGCGTCCAGCACCCGCCCTCGCTGCGAAAATCATGCCCGGGGCGAGTCTAGGCGCGGAACGCCTAGTAACGTTCAAAATGCCACCTTCCCAAGGTCAACAGACTGCACCATGTTGCATGTCTTCTACATCCGTTTGCCTCGTCGTTATCCAACCATATTGCATGTCTAACCTGTAAACTTGATTGAACATCATCAAGCTGCAATTATCGTTGTCTTTCCAACATCAATGGCAACCAACACTACCAATGTTGTCGACTTGGCTCTTCATCAATAGTGGCATTGAATCCTCTATGTCAACTCTACTCCAATATGCCGTCATTATCTTGCTTGCCATCTGCATTAGCACTCATACAATAGCGAAGCGAATTGCACTACTATGTTGCCTTGTATTTTAGTGTGTGAGGTGAAGTGGCTCATTGCAAATTATTCAGGAGAACTTGCTGAAAATTCAGAATAATCATTCTTTGCTTTACTCAATAATTGCTTTGTAGTCCACCCGATCTTTAGATCTCTCCAAACCTTCTTTCTCAATGCTGAAAATGGCACACCTAACAACAATCCTCCCATCTTTTGATGTCTCAATCAGTTCTTTCTTTTCACTTGATTACTTCCATAGCAACAACTCAAGAACAATACGCACATGCTAATCATGAACAAGATGACCATAATGTTGATGAGGATAATCATTCACATAAGCATCCACATCCATGAACTGACATTCCATTGGAATAAGTTCTACTATGTTTTTAAAAATTGAACAAAAAGAGTTGTTAAGCATCAACAACTCTTGAACATACCCCATGCTTAATATCTTATCAATCGCTTTTGAACAAAAAGGAGTAAAAATCAGCTGACTTTGAACACCATCTCTACTATCAAACAAATAGATTGCCCCATCCAATACCAAACATGAATTATTTCTTTTCATCAATGGATGACGAGGTGCCTAAGAAAACAAATTGCATTCCTTGATGATCACCAAAATTTTCATTTTCATAAATGCTCTTAGCAACTCCAACGTTTGAAGTCTCCTAGGTGCCACAAACCATCTTATGAAGGGTGAATATTTTGCCCCAAAATTTCAGGCATAGCATATTTGACATGTACCCTCCCTTCAAATTGGCCCGTACCCATTCCCATAGCATTTTAAGGCCACAAATATTGAAGAGTTGTACCTTTGAGGTTGTTAACTCATAATCTGATATCAAGCCTATACCACAATATTCAATAGCTACCAACAATTTCTAGCTCCAAATTTGAAACAAAACAAATTTGAGCCGACACTCAACACTTCAACAATCAGGTTCCGAATCTTCACAAAGAGCACGTCAAGTCTTCACTTGCAGCACACATGTGCATCCCTCTGCTTTGGGTTGATCACTTCAACAAGTGATACAATGCAATGTGCAAAATAGAACTTCATGCTCATCCACTCATGATTCAAGAAAACATGCAATGTTTGATCTATGCGATACAACCAATCAAACAATGCTCACACGAAAATTATGAATGCACTAAAGAAAATGTGCCTAGCCTATCTACATGTGCTCATGCTTCGTGCAAACAAAAAGACATACACAACGGTAAACAAATTCCTAATGATGCTAACTAAAAAGTTCAAATTCATGGTGAAAAACTCTACGCTTAGGTTCACATTGGTGGATGCATAGCATCATGACATCCACCCCCTCCAACCTTGCACATCCTCCGGATGGGCCACAGATACCCATCCTCATCATCGCCAAGCTCGACGGTCAACACAATCTCCTCATCTTTTGCAAAATCATCTGCAACATTTACATCCTCATCTACATCATCTCCTGCCTCAAATCCATCATAAATCTCATCATCCAACTCCTCAACTACATAGGCTGCATCATCTCTCCTCTTGAATATGTTAGTTCTCTTCCCCGCAATCAAAATCCGTAAGGCCATACCATCGAGCTCTGTTAAGGAATAAATAGCATTGTCATGCACATGTTGCATCGAACAAGGCCCAAACCATTGTCTCGAAACCTTGCAGATAGCACTGTACTGGTTGTCTAGATGGTTGTCTAGACTACTGTCATAGACAACACCCAATCTCCTTCCTCAATCTCTCTAGGTCTCAATCTGTGTTTGCTATCAAATTGGTGTTTGCTCCGAATTTTGGCCTCTCTGAGCTTCTGAAAAACTCTTTCAATATACTCATATCTCCTCTCTAACAACTGACAAATACAAAGAACCAAAATATCCTCTCTAGTCATCTCATCTTGCTGCTACGATAAAGCAATGCAAGTGAGTGTGCAAGTCTCTGTTGGCATGACTAGTTTATGCCCATACATCAACTTAGCTGGCATATATCGTGCAGTCACACTATGGGTAGTGTGATTAGTCCATAAGGAGTAAGGCAACAACCTAGGCCACTCCCATCCGCTACATGCTTTGGCCAAGGCTTTCACAATTGGGGAATGGCCTCTTTCACTAGGTGAGAGAAAAACTCCCTAGCCTCATCAACATCCAACTCACCTCTATCTACTGTAATTTTCCCAATGCATCCATACTTGCAAATAACATCCTCCAAAAAAAACTTACAGACCATTGAAGTAGTCTTTGTCCTCAATGCTCTTCCTTCCACCTGATTTGTGAGATCCTCTCATGCCAAAACAATGTAACACATCTACCCCCACAATCCAACATGCATAGTAATCAAATCAAGAACCCATTTGTAGTGAATACATAGCGGGTAAGTAGGGTGAAGCTCATCTTTATGTCTCACTAAAGAAAACAACTAACAATTAGTGCATGTTTCAACAAACTGTGAGATATCTCTGTACATGCCTCTCCACCAATAGCGCTCTCTAATCTTCTCATAGGTTGCCCAAACAGCTCCATGTCTAGCCCAAAGACTTTCATGAAACTCTTTCATGATTCACACCTGTGAAGCTTTGTCACATACAACTCTCAACGGCTGTCCTCCTCGCTTAAATGGATGCTTCCAAAGCAGCCCATTCCGTAAGAAGAAACCATAAGCTTTTCTCCTAATCTTCTTGAAGTCTGCATCAATCCATCCATCCTGTCTAGATGTGGTACTCAAATAATGACCAATCTGCAAATACTCTCCTGTATACAAAGACTGGTCAAAGCTCTCCAAAGCAAATACATGACAAGTATGATCAGCATGCATGATTGAAAGATCAGCCCCATCATCAATATCATCAATGTAAGAAAAATCCATATAATCATACCTTGCTCATGAAAGCATATTGGGTACTGGGTTGTCTTTACCTGCTATGTTCCTGAACTCAGGATTCATGGATTTTATGTACCCAATCCACCTAAGCATGGAAATGTTTGGAGTAGAACAACTCATGATCATACCTAGAAGAGGCAAGTAGTCAGTCTTGACCACCACAGTAGCACCAATGAAGTACTCTTTATCATTCTTGAGAGCCATGATAACTCCCAAGAGCTCCCTCCTAATCTATGGATACTTGCGATGTCACTCGTTTAGGACTTTTGCCCCAAATCAAATAGCATACCTATTCCCATCTTCATCATCTTGGCCAATAGTCCATCCAATGCTGATAAGACTAGTATCAACAGTGAGTACAATAGGTCCCCCACACTCATAATCTACTTTTTGAAGAGTTGGAGCAACTCTCAACAATCTCTTCAGCTTCTGCGTAGCTCTAGTGTGTCTCATGTCCCAAGAAAAATGTTGCCCTTTCCTCAAGAGCTAGTAGAGATCATCTGCAATATGAGCAAAATGAGGAATCCAAATAAGATAAAATACACAAGCTCCAAGAAACCTGTAAACTTCCGAAGTAGAAGAACAATTCTCCACAATCTTCTCTATAGCATTAACCTTCGTAGGGGAAGGCTTCTTGCCATAATAACCACACATATGTCTAACAATCAAAACCTCTATAGCACCAAAAATAGACTTCAACCCTAACAAGGTCAAATTCATCTCCTCTAGGCTACAAAGAATGCTCTCAACATCTCTGATATGTGTGGACACAAAGTACCTACATCCATGATCATCTAAAGTATCATCCTTTTCTTTCTCCAGACAACCCTTAATAGGCAGATCATCAATGAAAGGCATGGTAACCTCTAGAACAAAATCCCGTAAGACCTTGTTCATTCCATTCATCATATGAGCAACTGAATTAGTAGCTCCTTGCGGAAGCATACACATCTGGACAAGACCTAAAGGTGTCTTCATCGTATTCAAATCCCTACTTTCAAGGGCAAGCTAGAACTGGTCATAGCAGGATAAAGATCTCCAAGTGAATAGATAGCACGTCCAATAAAAGCCTCTGCAAACTCATCCACAATAGGTCTAGTACCAACATTTCATATAATGACCCTATTCACTGACTATAAGTCTTGTATGAATCTAAGTGTCCCATTATTTTTAGGAAATGCAAACCATCTATTAGAACATGGAGCTAAAGATGGTTCTAGAATCCTCGTTCTGATCCCCTCATTCAAAAGCTCCACCAATTTGGGAAAGTGATCTCTAGGCATAGGAATAGGCCGTAGATTTTGAGGGACATGCAGAATGGTAAAAATAACTATAGGCGTCACAACCCTAGGATCAACACATTCAATTTCAAGCAAGAAAAAAGAAAAATCTCTTCCATGTCTACTCAACATCTCCTCAAAACAACTCACCTTTGCTGGAGTGGAAAATCTCCAGTCCTAATCTTCATCTCTTTCAGTGCCTTGGCTGAAAACCTATGTCCAATACCTGCAAGATCTCGTAAAGGAGGCTACATAGCTGCTCTCCTAATCATCTCATCACTGTCCAAAGATAGTGATCCTACAATTGGTCTAACATCCTTGTCAACTTACTTATATTTTGTATGTAATTTGGCTTCTTTGCTACAACTTGCAAATTTCAACCCTTGTTGTAAATACCCTAGTAAACACATATTTTGCTATGTATAAACAGCACCCAACTCTTTTTGTTGAAATATTTCAACAAATAACACTTTTTGCTGAGAATTCTCAGCACCCAAATTTTCTTAAAGCATGAAATCAACAATTTCACAATACATTGCCAGAGAATGGACTTGTAAGACGTACGATAATTCTTGATTTTCAATTTTCAGGAATGTTGAAAGATCCTCCATAGTATCCAAGCATGATAGCTCATCATAGAAACCATCTACCTTATCTTCATCCTATAAAACACCTACAAGCTTCAATTCTTTCTCTTTTCTCTTCACATACTACCTGGAAACTCTAGGCATGTCCGAAATATGCTAAAAATACAAAGTACTTTCAGTAGATACACCATGAGAAAAAACGGTTGCTGCCAGGAGACGAGAGCTTTCCCTGTTTCGTACCACGGTCGTCTCTCAAGATAGTGGTACCTAATAACAAAAATTCAGCTCTCCTGTTGGAAGAGGGGAATCCCTCAAAGAATCCTTATTCCGCTAATGGTGGTTGATACAAAACAGTCGTAAACTAAACAACCATCTTCCCATCCTTGGTTAAAATCCATGCATAGGCAGACCTATCGTCGAGAACCTTAGTCTCCATCCAAGACTTAGCAATAAATGGATGCCCCAAAATAATAGGATAGGAACAAGAATTTTGTACAAAGAAATGATAAGTCTCATCCACATCTCCATAGGAATCTTCAAGTTCAGACAAGAAGCATACAAATCTCCTGCAATGTTGTTCGTTGCATGTATGCGCCAACCATGATCAACATCAATTGGCCATCTACCAGTATCATACAATCCAAGCACTATGTTATTAATCTCGGAGCCATGATCCAAAAGAGCAACACAAGGGGTCTTTATCTCACCAAGCTTGACTATAGTCTCTGTAGTCACACAAGCCTAGTAACTACAAGAAAAATGGCCACAAGACACCAATCTAGGCGCATCATCACTCTCTGCCGCGCAGACTGTATGGGCTGAAGTAAAGGCTGAAGAGTCTTCTTGGACTGCACATATACAACTCCATCTGTAGACCCCTTATTAGTAATTTCCTTATTAGAATCAATCTCCTCAATTTGCAACCCGTGAATAATAGCCTTAGCACAACTGCTAAAGCCTCTCAATGGATCATATCTTGTGTCAGCTCTTCAATAACCTGTCGTTTTCTTTTAATGATGGCGATGATAACATCATGAAATTCTATTTTGGCGATCCCCAAGACTTCTTCAAGAGTGAATTCAATTTTGCAGTTAAGAATCCGATCCTCAATTACATTTTTCAAGTCTATAGTCATCTCAATGTTGGAAAGCAGCTTGAACCTAGGCTGCTTTTTCGGCTTCAGATACTTTGTATTTGGGGCTTTCTGATCTTCCTGTACTTTCAGCTTCTAAACATCAGCCATACTCTGCACTGCTCCTGAAGAAGAAGGCTAAGAAACTGGATCACTCCTCCTAGTCACCCTCTTCGAACCTTTAAGATAATCATCATCTCTTTTCTGCTTCTCCTCAACAAGCACTTCAAATCCTTGAGATTTCTGATGCCAAGAGGCATATTCCACGGTTGATTCTGTGAGGTTTTTCGATAGATTCTGTAAAACTATATTTATTTGCATGGGCTCGTACACAAGCTAGATACCTTGTGCGAGAAGTTGACGAGGATGCCTATCCTTTTCGGGTGTCAAATTAATTTAATGTACACGTGGGTGATTCCGCAAAATACATATTTAAATTAATCGACGTTTATAAGTTTAGAGTGCACTCGTATTAAATTAAGGTTAGGATGACATAGTTCCAACCTATTTAATTATTTTGTAGCAGAGGATTGCTAAGTATTCACTTTTGTGGGTTTTATCTTATTATTTTCTAACAATTATGAATGCTTCACTTGATGTGTAGAGTAGGCAGTGATGGCGTTGGGAAGCACCGAGTAATGGCGAATATTCAAATCATCTAGAAGAATTATTATTTTTGATGGGCGTGCACCTTATCACTAAAGGCGTGGCGTCAATATTTATTGAGGTGCGCTTATTTATTAAAGTCCTTAACAAATATCTATTATTTTGTATCTGCGTAGGCGCTCGGTTAAATATTTCATTATTTGACATTGTATTTGCGTACAACCTCTGACTTTTGGGGTGTCCAAACGCTTTACTCTTTATTTGGGAAAAAGAAAACACAAAAGCCAAAAGCATGCTAATTATAAATTGGGCTATTTTTTAGCTTGAAGATTAATAAATTTATAAATACATGCCTTGTGAAGTGCTCATACAAGGCATGGGGGGAGATTGCACCCAATTTTTCTTTTTGTCTCAAGTTGTGCAAACTCTTTTCTTGCTTTAATGAAGCTTTTGTAGAGTTCTTTGTTCTTAGGGACCTTCCGGAGTTCACTACGTGTCCATACAACATCCAATTTGTACACCATTGGTATCAGAGAGAAGCTAAGATCAAGGGTTTCCAATCGCTTACCATCTCGTGTGAAGGCAATGCTCCTGGAATGAACAAGCTCTATAGGCAGTCTCACAGCAAACCGTCAATACTAGCGTGTTTCTGGCGGTGAAGAACCCCCTGCTATGCTGTCAGATCGCGAAGGACCTCACCCAGGAAGTGGAGGACCACCTCTGAAGATCCTTTGTAAGTATTTGGTATAACAGAGAACAGAGAAGGAAGATTATTAAGCTTGGAGTTAATAAGCTTTATAAGCTTAAAAAGAACTTAAAGCTTCCAATTTCAACGATGAACAGCGGCGGTAGTATGTACTTGACGGCACCAATTCTGGTCATGACGTCCTGACGTCCTGCAATAATTATTTCAAATAGTTAAGTTTTTTTTTTAAGCTTAAAAGTTGTAAGTCTTACTAAGCCTAAAGACTCAATCTTTAATCTCCTTCATAGTGGGAGTTCACACTGAGTTATTCCCAAACTAGTTTTGAAAACTCCAGCAAGCCTCTATTCCTATATGCACTTTGGCAGAGTTGATTTCCAACAAGCGGGCTGTCACATGCAGTCTATTTTTTTTCGCTTGGAAGAAGACTGTCATCAATTACCATATCCACAAAAGAAGCAAGATTGTAAAAGCAAAAGCCATTTTTTAAAAAAAAACTTGTAAACCCAAATTTGAGCTACGCTCATCCTTTTAACGAGATTTCAAGTGTGTGAGGTTGTTTGAGATTTTGCAAGATGTCCGAACAAAACATAAAAGAATTTATGGGCGAATGTGATTTGCTGGAACCAACCATGGAGTAAAATTTGGACCTAATCATGATGCAACTCCAAGAAGAGCGAAGAGCACATCAAAATTTGCAAGCACAATTGGCTACACTTCAATGATCCACTGCCGATCAAGATGGAGCGCAACCTAAAGATGTTATTCAACGTACGATTGATATGACACTCGAAGCACAATCTCTTAGGAAAGAAGCCAAGATAAGTAAAATAAGTTTCAAATTCCATACTTTTAATGGGCAACGTGACAAAAAAATTATTCTTGCTTTCATCTGTCAATTTGATGAATATTTCCATGAAGAGAAATATGCTGAAAAAGATAAACTTAAATGTGTCACTAACCATTTAGTAGATAGAGCATCATTATGGTGGATTGTTCTCTAGAAGAGTGTTGATTGTTCCACTACTTGGGAGGCCTTTCAAAAGGAATTTTTGCAGAATTTTCTTCCACCTCAATTCCATGAAAAAGCAATCAAAAAGTGGGATCTTCTACAACCAAGAAAGAGATTGTGAATCCATTCCGTAATACACTGAGCATTTATGGAGTGCTTTACTACAACTTTGAATGCTTGAAGATGTTCTTGAGGCGATTGACAAGTGCAAGTATATGTCCGGTTTGCTTGGTCACTTCTATACGGAAGTGAACATGTTCAAGCCAAAGAATTTGGAGGATGAAATTTCTTTAGCGCATGATACTGAAGATAAAATTCGTGGATGAGAAAAGCGACCACAACAATTTATCGACTAATGGTAACTTTGGTACAAAGCAATTTAATTCTAACTTTCAAAGATTCAATCAAAATCGATTTATTCCTTCTTATTTCCGTAAACCCTAGACTCAACCCCCTGCTTTACCATCAAACACAAATTCAAACCCTAAGCCTTCTCTCCAGTCAAATCCCAACGTACCCAAATTTCCAACCATTACCAATAATGTTTCCAAAGCAAAGTGTATAGTTTGCTATCGGTGTCAACAACCTGGACACTTAGCAGTGAATTGTCAATCCAAGAAGCCAACTGTTCAAATCAATCACTTGGACGAAGACCATGAAGATATGCCAGACTTCTCTAAAAATGATGATGATATCGGCGATACTGGAAGCACACATGATTTTATTTCTGCAAAGTTGGTAAAAGAATTGAATTTATCTAATGTTCCAACTCATTATCACATATAAAAGTTGCATTCTTAAGTGCTAGATACAATGGTACACAAGAAGTTCATGATTTAGAAATTTAAACTGGCAATTATGTTGAGTGTAGAAATTTTTTGGTTGTGCATTTGCAAGCTAGTGATATTATTTTAGGAATGCCTTGGCATCATAAATATAATCCCAACATAGATTATTTCACACATTCTATGAAAATTTATTCTAACGGAAAACAAATCACATTACATGGAACACACACATTTGATAATTTTTCCTTGCTTAGTCACACACAAGCTAAACATGCAAAGAGAAAATGTAGCAAATAATACTTAGTATGGATGAATGAAATTGAAGCTAAGGAAAATTAGACGCATCCTAGGCATGCACAATTTCTTTCACCATTCCAAGATGTTTTGATGTTGATTTACCACCTGGATTACCACATACACGTCCTGAAGATTATCAAATAGACTTAATCTGAGGTTCTCAACCACCATGTAAAGCACCTTATAGACACAATCAGATTGGATAGAAAGAAATCCAAGCACAAGTTGAAGAACTATTGAACCGAGGACTCATTAGGCCTAGTGATTCTCCTTTTGGTGCGCCTATCCTATTAGTTAAGAAGAAAAACTATCGTACCCTAAACAAGATCACTGTTAAGAATAGATATCAGAACCCTAGGGTAGACGACCTCATGGACAAACTATAATGAGCCACTATTTTTAGCAAGATAGATCTCAAATCTAGATATCATCAAGTATGATTGGATACACTTGACATTTTCAAGATTGCATTTAAAACTCAATTTGGTCCTTATGAATTTCTTGTTATACCTTTTGGTTTGACTAATGCACTAGCTACATTCAGTCGTATGATGATTCGAATATTTTTTAAGTATCAGAATTGTGTAATTGTTTTCTTTGATAATATATTGGTTTTCAGCAAGAATGAGAACGAACGCTGTGAACATCTATCTTTGGTTTTCAAATTGTTGAAAAAGAATCAATTATATGCTAACCTTGACAAGAGTGAAATTTTCCAAACTCAAATTGAATATGTAGGTCACATTGTTTCTTCTTATGGTATTAGTGTTGATCCTAAAAAGATAGAGGCAATTTTGAATTGGCTAATCTCTAAAAATTTGCATGAGTTATATTTTTTCTTAGGCCTTGCTATCTTTTATAGAAAATTTGTAATAAATTTTTCATTGCTTGCATTGGCTTTAACAAAATTGTTAAAGAAAGGTGTTGTGTATCATTGGTCTGAAAATAAACAAAAGTCTTTTGATTTACTAAAACATGCTTTAACCCATGCACCTGTTTTGCAATTACCTAATTTTAATGGGCCATTCTTTCTAGTACTCAATAATGCTAGCAGATCAGGAATAGGAGTTGTCCTCATGCAAGATTCACATCCCATAGTCTATTCTAGTTGCAAGCTTAAACCCTCTGAATTGAAGTATTCCACATATGATAAAGAATTGTTAGCTATAGTTCAAGCCTTACGTCAATGGAAACACTATCTAATGGGATTTGAATTTATAATCAAAACATACCAACAAAGTATCAAACATCTTCTTAGTCAGCCACAAATTTCTGATCGTCATATTAAATGGGCTCCTTTCATTCAAAGTTTTCATCCACTTACCCAATATCAACCCGAAAGAGAGAATGTTGTTGCCGATGCATTGAGTAGAAGACCAAGTATCCATGATATTTCTATTCTATCTTTTGATTCCCTTATTTCTATGAAGGATACCTATGGCCATGACTCTTTTTTTCAAGCTGATTGGAATAAATTAGTTGCTAATAACTGGATTCCAAGTGATTCTTTATCTTATTTTGATGGATTGATGGAGGGATAGAGAGAGAGAGAGAGAGCCACATACCGAGAGTCATAGGAACGATTTGCAATGTGAAAAATGAGGAGATGGGTCCTTTTATAGATGAAGGAGAGAGAAAATGGGGGAGAGAGAGAAAAAGTGATGAGAGAGAGGGGGAGAAAAATAGAAAGTATATGATATGTGTAATTTTTTGCCCAATTAGTAGTTGTCAAAAACTGTCCTTTCTCGGGTCAAAAAAAAGTCACAAGTCCACTTATGGGTTTTCTTTCCGCCCAAAAAGGGGTCACTAGCAACCCCTTCGAGAGGAAAGAAAAAGTCACAAGTGGATTTGTGGAACTTTTTTTCGCCCAAGAAGCCAACGACCCCTTCTCAAAAAAAAAAAAAACCACAAGTCCATGAATAGAGAACATGGAGGGAAGAGAGAGTAAAAGAGCGATGAGAGATAAGAGAGAGAGAGCATGTAACATGTACTATTTTTTCTCTTTAAGAATATATCATCAATAGTCCCCTGTTGGATGAAAAAAGAGTATATGGTACATTTGTGGCTTCCTTTTTTCACCCAAGAAGGGGCTACGAGGTGATGCCTTCTCTTGGGAAGAAAAAATAGTGCATGTTGCATGCTCTCTCTCTCATCACTCTTTTACTCTCTCTTCCCCCCATATTCTCTATTCTTGAACTTGTGTTTTTTTTTCACCGAGAAGGGGTTGCCATCAGTCCCTTCTTGGGCCCAAAAAATCTACAAATCCCCTTCACTCCCTTTCGAGTGGAGAAATCCCACATGTCCCATGCTCTCTCTCTCTTTCTCTCTCTCTCTCTCTCTCTCTGGTTAGTTAACAAAAATGCATAATTAGTAACTAAGTAACTAAGTAAAAATTACTAAAACTAACTAACTAACTAATTACCAATTAACTAATTAACTAGTAATTAGTAATTAATCAAATAATAAACTAATTAATTAAATATTAACTAATTTTTTCTTATTAACTAATTGACTAATTAGTTATTGACTATTTTAAACTATTAACTAATTTTTAATAATTAATTAATTAACTAAGTATTATTTACTTTAAAATTATTAGTTAAATTTTAATAATTAGATAATAATTAATTATTATTTTTACTAATTATTAGTTATTGATTAATTCTTAATTTCTATTAGTTACTTAATTTTTAATTATTAGTTATTAATAATTAATTATTAACTAATTTTAATAATTGATAACGTAATTACTAAGGGACACTTTATTTTTTGGGGGAGTTATAATGATTAGTTAATTTTTAATAATTAAGGAGGATTTTTTGAAAAAAAATGAGTTTATAATTATTGTTAATTTCTAATAATTAAGTAAGTAAGGTGCTTTATAATGATTTAACATACACTATTATTTAATTAGTTACTAATAAGTAATCGATTACATAATTAACCAATTATTAATTAAGTAACTAATCATTAATTTTTAATAATTTAGTAAATAATTAATTATTAATTATTCACTAATATTAGTACGACCTAGATTATGAGGAGACTTTCAGCTCGGTTGCCAAGATAAAAATGATGAGAATAATCATAACATTAGTGGCTTCTAAGGGCTGAAAATTATGGCAGATGGATGTAAAAAATGCATTCTTAAATGGTGACTTGCTTGAAGAGGTGTATATGGCGCAGCGTGAGGGTTATGTACACCCTGACTATTCGACATATGTGTGTAAACTGAAAAAGGTCTTGTATGGGCTGAAACAAGCATCGAGAGCATGGAATGCTCGCATAAGTACTTATTTGTCGTAGCTTGGTTTTCAAATAGGTCATGCAAATCACAACCTATTTACAAAGAAGACAGAGCATGGTTATGTTTTTTTGGTGGTTTATGTCGATGATTTGATCATCACTAGAGATGATGATCATGGGATTGCTAAAATTAAAACAATGTTATGGGATGAATTCAAAGTCAAGGATCTTGGTAAGCTAAAGTACTTTCTCGGGATTGAGATTGTGTCTACACCTCAAGGTATATGGCTATTGCAAAAACAGTATGCTCATGATATGTTGTTGAAATATGGTATGATGGAGTGTAAAGCCATGGAAATACCATTGGATCAAAATGTTAAACTTGCAGTTGATGTTGGGACTAGTAATTAGTAGTTACTTTTAATTTTTAGTTATTAATTATTAGTTACTAGTTAATTACCAACGACTAACTTATTATTAATTTTTTATAATTACTAATTAATTATTAATTAATTATTTATTAATTACTAGGTACTAAAATTTATTAATTTTTTAAGGGATTCAAATATTTTTTTTCAATAAAGAGATGTCAATTTTTTAAAAAATATCTATACTAGTTTATATTAAAATTACTTAAACTTATTTACTTGAATTAGTTATTTAGTTATTTTAATAAATTAATGATTTAATATTAAACTTAAACAATTAATTTAAAAATTAATAAATATGAAGTTAATCATTAGTAATTAGTTAATAATTTTAGAAATTAGTTAATTACATTACTAAATTAATAAATTGATTATTTAATTAGTTTATTAATTTAATTAATAATTAGTTAATTATTTAATTAATAATTTATTTAATTAATGTATCAAATATTAATGTACTTATTTAATTGGTTATTATAACTAGTTAATTTTATTATTAAATTCATAAAATAATTAGTTAATGGTATATTTAGTTAATTAATTAAATATTTAGATAATTAATTAATTAATTACTTAATAGTTTGATATATTGAATAGTTGATTGTTAAATAGTTAATTAGTAATTAGTGTTATTAACTACTTAATTTATTGATATTATCTTATTAATTAAATTATTACTAAAATATTTACCTATATAAATCAAGTAATATTTAGTTAAATGGTATCAATTAGTTTACTAATCGATTAATTAGTGTATCAATCAAATTATATCAATAAGATTATTAATTAATTTTTATATTAATTAATATGTTAATATTAATCATTTCATACAAATCAATGTGTTGGTATAGTAGTATTAATTAATCAATTAATATGATAATACATTAATATGTTAGTTATATGGGATTTTTATGGCGAGGATGGAGAGAGAGTGTGAGTGCGTGTGGATTAGGATTGTTTTGCCACCAAGAAAGGGGTTGTCGGATGCCCACATCTATGGGAGAGTGTGTGTGTGTGTGTGCCAAAATGGTTGAAGAGAGAGTGTGCATGTGGACTGGGATTGTTCTATCACTAAAGAAGGGGTCACCGATGCCCCCATATTTGGTGAAGAAAAATATGCCAAACATCCCTTCCCCCTATTGATGCTCTCTCTTTGTACATCGCATGTCTCTCAACCCCCCTCCTTCTTTCTCTCTCTCTCTCTCTCACTATCTAACATGCATTTAATGTCCCACTATCTCAAAGTGGATATATAAGGCCACACACCCTCTATGACACATCATCCCCCGTCCCCCAAATTGTCGAATATTTGCTTAATTTGGTAGGTACGTACACCTCTTTCCCTCTCTCTCGCCCCCTTCCCCCCCCTCTCTCTCTCCCCGTCTCCCCTCCCCTCCCTCACTCTATCTGTAACCCCCCCCCCCCCTTGGCTCCCTCTGTTTGCCCTCCACATCTCTCTCTCTCTCTCTCTCTCTCTCTCTCTCTCTCTCTCTCTCTCTCTCTCTCTCTCTCTCTCTCTCTCTCTCTCTCTCTCTCTCTCTCTCTCTCTCTCTCGTGCACACACACTTTATATATCTCGCACTCGCACACACATGCACACTCTCTATCTCCCTCTCTATCTCCCTCTCTATCTTTATCTCTCTCATGCACATGCTTAATATACCCTCCATCATATGATATGCACCCCCACACTAAGTCTTTCAATGTCACCCATATCTCCCTCTCTATCTCTATCTCTATCTCTCTCATGCGCATGCTTAATATACCCTCCATCATATGATATACACCCCCACACTAAGTCTTTCAATGTCACCCATATTTGACATGTGTCTTTGTATATGTGTAGATAGCTTTGAAAATGAATCTAGCGTCAAGTGCTACACTAAACATTGAGGCCTACATATATGTATCCTCCCTCTCTACCAAACCCTACTATTATGCACTACACAAGAAATTGGTTCCTGATGTTGAAGAAGAAAGACATTTGCAATGACAATGGCTACCATGTTCTTACTATCACCCATGTGAATGGCCAAATACAAACCACACCGATCCATTGCAATAATGACCATGAAGTCAATCAAGTATATGTTTCTGGACACCTTGGTCTTTGACTATCTTGTCAAATAAGGAAATAGGCCTACATTGTAGCCTTCCCCCACCATAGACCTCACCGAGAGCCCTTGCAGCGTTGAGAAAACAACAATCATTGTGGAAGTCTCACCACCCCCCAGACATTGCAAAAAACAAAACCATCCCTATCACACTTGATGTAGAAGAGGAGGGGATACCAAAATCCTCTTGTGTTGTAAGTGTGGTTGAATACATAATGTCTTTGGGGGGGGAGACACCAAGTGTTATGTCATTTGCTTCAGAATATGAACGCTATAGAGAGTGTGGAGGAGATCCCAGTTTTGTATGATGACAATGTAGCGTACAAGCTTCCATCGATAGCAAACAATATAATGGCCATTGTTGGACAAATCCCACGTCAACATCGATGGCATTCCCTGGTATTGTTTGCCGAAGCAAATGCATCAGAGAACTAGAGTGCCCAAATATACATTGTGCTAGCCAGTCGATTTCTGGTTCCCCAAACCAGGTGGCATGGACAAGTACAATATTCTTCATTCACTCCACTATCATTAAAATGATTCTAGAGTCGCACGACCTAGTTCTCGTACCCTATTACAAGTAAATGATACTAATCAAGTCCCAATGCATGTAATGAGGTAAACTTAATACCAACATACTAGCTATTGGAATGCCAACTAATGATCTTGGAAGCCTTGGATGCTTCTATTGTAAGAACCCCCCATCCTACTATCCAAGTGTGAGTGTATAGTGTATTATGTGATGTTGACAAGCCCAATTTCAAGATTGTTTATCCATCAAGGCACACATAACCATGAGGTGCAAAGAGGCACGTGTAGAGCTAATGTCAAGCTAGACCTCGACACGTGCAGGTGACTGTGGCTAGAAGGCTAGTGACGAGTGCCCTAGTTCGAGAGAAAGGTGTTCCCATGTCTAACATTGAACTCTGGACGATGCTCGAGGAACTCCAACCACTCATACAGAGGAATAGGTAACATATTATTCCATTCACAACACATCCCAAAATATCATTAAAGAGCCATGCATATGAAGATCAATATTCTGTGCATACAGGCTCAAACACATGGTCCACGCAGCATGTGCTGAGAGAGATCATGGAATGGAATCTTGTCTTCTAAAGTTAAAGCAACATTGTGCATACAGATTTTTCCATGTTCATCTATTTCCTAGATAAGCTATTCAATTATAGGAGGTGCTTTATATTCAAAATGTCAACTACTAGGCCAGCCTTAGCAGGGGGTTGACTTAGTGAATCATATGTGAAGGAATGGCACTGGGGACCCACACAATAGCTAGATATTCTTTGACCACGTGCATCACATTAATGATTGGACCACCATGGTAGCACATGTGTATGACCCAAGGTAGTTTCTCTTACACAATTCTACCATCAGAACATGAACTTAACAAACATAGTTCTCCTTACTCTTCTATTCCTATCTTGTGTTTCTATAGTGTACAAGAGTTGATGACTCTGGCAATATGTGAGATAAAGAAAAAGGATATAGATGCACAAGCGCTTTTCTGGACAAAGATGAATGAAGTGATGGAGAAATGTGGCCACCCAAGCATTGATTTTTGAGGATTCATGGTAGATGAGGCAACCACCAACTAGAGGGTCATCCACATGATGTTCAATGTTGAACCGGACAACATAGTGCAAGGGAGATATCTTGCTTATTTTATTGGGAACAAAGTCTTCAAATACACACATCATAGTATGTGCACAAGAGTTTCCAAGATGAGCATAAGTGCTTGTGTCACATGTGGATGTGTGCAGCCACGAAAGATGATGCAACAATGCAATATCGATTCATTTGGGCTTGGTGGGCCTCATGAAAGTTGCAGATTGCAATATACCAGCAATGGATTGTTGGCTTGGTGGCATATCAGATATCCACATTGGAGGGATACTTTGCTAGGGTTAGACTAATTTGTAATAGTAGGATGTGATGTGTGGTGCATTTTTTTCTCACGCTCCATACCCTCTCGTACTGCATTTCTATCCAAGTGGAGGAGAACATTGCTCATATGCCAACTACGAACCTAGCAACGCGAACGCATGCAAGTTGGTTACTAGGGGAGGAATTCAAGGAATCTATCAGCTTGTACAATGCATGTATTAGTGATTTGGTCAATGCTCTACTACAGAGCACAAAATAGTATGCATACATTGGTAGAAAGTTACATGGTGCAGGACCTAGTGTAGAGAAGCTTTTGAGTCAATTACAACAATGAATTAGCCCCACACCTCAAGCAACATCAACGATGGTTGAGGAGGTGGCAGGAGAAACTGAATTGCATCAACGTCCTAATTTTTTAGGGCAATATGACTGTAGTCAGAAAACGTAAGGTTGATGGGAAATTGGGATCAGAGGAAGCCAATGCCTCGCAGGCCTGAGTATGTGACCAAAAATATACCTAGAAGAAAGGGCATGAGAAAACTAAACTTTGAGGACCCTTTTCCTTCTGACCAATCAAGGGTAGTATCACCAAATTCTTCAGAGGAAATGGTGGTGGAGACAGTCCTTCATGACACCGTTTGGGCTATAAGAAGGATTCTAGCTCATAGTCATATTATGCAATGTCAATGGTTGGGAGTAGAGAGAGAAAATGCAAAAAACCAATCAAAAACACGACGCATGGGGTGCATGCACCTTTGTTTCGGGGTGCTATGGAGTGGTCTAGCTTAAGAGGAGAAGCTAGCAATCAACATGGAATGTGACACCCGTTCATGTGGTTCTATAATGATAGTGTGGACCATACATGAAACATTTGTTCTTCCATTTATCTCCACCGCCCAAGGTTTTGTTTTTCAAAAGAAAGCACAAGAAGTGGATGCTAACAAGGGCTCATGTAGGTATCAAAGAGGTGTTTCACAAGCTACACAGAAAAGAATAGACTTGGCATTGGCTCTAGATGCAACATTGATGGCCCACATAGTAGTGAAGCCCTTAAAGCATGAGCTTTTCAAACTAGAGACACCTAACTCAAGTGTCTTGCAAGAGTGTAATAATGTACACATTGCAAATAATCCAACATGTATTTGTCGAGATTTCATGGACCGTGTTGCAAAAGGGAAAGCGTATTTGGCATGCAAGCACCTATACTATGTGTATCTTCGAGTGTTTGGAATGGATGCAAATGCCAATATATTTAGACACCAACCCATACTCACTAAAGAAAACTTGCACATTGTATTTGGAAGCACAATAACTTTTCCAACACCACCTACATTTTATTTTGTCGAGAAAGTATTATACAATTCAGTTGGATAGCTTTTGTCAAAATTTTGACAACCTTTGGTGGCCTTGTCTCTCTTAATTTGTTAAGAAAAAGCACTATTGCCAGAGTCAATGCAATATAAGTGTACATTTGGATTGCTTGTATGAATTGTCTTGTATCAAATTTTTTGGGGGGAGGGGGAGGGGTGGGGGGAGGGAGCTATCAATCCATTGCAATTAAAGTTCTAAAAATACAGAGTGACCGTGCAAGCATTCACATTGTGTGTGTGTGTGTGTGTGTGTGTGTGTGTGTGTGTGTGTGTGTGTGTGTGTGTGTGTGTGTGTGTGTGTGAAACATATTTAGGATTTAAGAGAAGTATTTGTTACAACACATGCCGAAGCATTATTATACAATATGGACTGATTGCATGCATGAGAGAGAGAGAGAGAGGGAGACAAACACGGATTGAGTGGCTTAGATGTATATACATACATACATATGTATGTATGTGTGTGTGTATGTATGTATGTATGTATGTATGCAACACAAAGAGAGAGAATGTAGAGTAAGAGGGAGAAATTGCGTGTACAAAGAGAAATTGAGAGAGTAAAGAAATTGCATGTGAGAGAGAGAGAGAGAGAGAGAGAGAGAGAGGTGGGCCATGGTGTACCGTTCTAGGGTGATCGCATGAATGTACCCAAGTTACATGCTAGAGAGAAAGAATCATTTACACGAGATAGAGTGCTATTTGAGCAAGTGTATTAGAAAGAGAAAAAGGGAATGTGCACGCAGAGAGAACCTGAGAAACTGAGAATAAGAGACAAGAGAGAGAGAAAGAGAGGTGCACAAAGAGTGAAGGTAGTGATGGCGATTGTGGAGGTGGTGAGGATAGTGGTAGTGATGGTGGAGATGGCAGCGGTGGGGGTGGGAAAGATAGTGGTAATGTCGTGGCGACAGTGATAGTAGCGACAACAGCGGTGGTGGTGGTGGTGGTGGTGGTGGAGGTAGAAATATCTAGGGGTGGAATAAGTGGACTATATTGAATAAGAAATGGAGGTTTCCCAGAAAAGCTCACTTATGCTCACTCAAAAAGCTCAGTTTTTGCCCTCCCCCCGCCAAAGTGGATAGGGAAGAAGAAGACAGACTACATGTAGTGCAATGGAGGAGGTGAAGATAGTGGAAGTGACATGGATGTATAAGGTGGGAATGGCCAATAAAAAACACAAAGATTATAATTTTTGTTGCTATTCTTTACACTTTTTGCACAATTATGCACGGTTTGAGGAAGGTGCTATATTGTACATGGTGGACAATGTGGGGTGTGAGGTATGAAGGGAAAGGATGGTGGCAAATCGTGTGATCATGAAGTGCATAGTACATGGTACATAGTGTGTGGTGCACAATGGATGATACAAGGACATGGGGCAATTGTGAGGTGTATGGTACACGATGCATGACTAATTGACAATTGTGAGGTGCAAGATGCAAGGTCATGGATGAGGTAGTCATGAGGAAGAGTGGTTATGGTGCATGATGGGTTGGCGATTGTGATATATGTGTTGCAAGGTGGGCAAATGTGAGGCGTGCATTGTGTAGTAGTATGTGGTACATTGGCAATCACAAGGTGCACAATGCAAGGTGTAGTCAGGGGCGTGGTGGTGTACTATGGGGCACCTCCATAGCCAACTTCTCCTCTAGTTGAGCCGAGAACATATGCATCTTAGAAAGTGATTCCTTCAAGGTCATATTTTCTACTTCCAAGATATAAACTCATGGATATACATATTTCTACATGCACTTGGCTCTCTGGTTGGCTTGGGTGGTGTTGTTTAGAAGGTTGAGAAAGTCTTTAGATACATCTCATTGTCAAGGTGAAATTTTAATTCTAACCCTCTCTCTTTGGTGACCCCTTGCAGTAGAGGGGGAGGTCTATCAAAAACGGATTGCTTTGCTCAAAGAACAAATTGTTGTAAAAGAATAGATTGCTATGTGAAATGATCAGACTACTATGGAGAATGGACTATTGTCTAAACGAAGGGGATATTCTGTAAATTATCAAATGTAGAGAGGAAAGAAAGATTGGATTTCTCAAATACAAGGGGAAAGAGTAGAAAGAATGGACTACAAGAGAGAACATGTTGCCAAAAAGCAAGGGTAAAGGATGAGCTACCCAAAAAAAAAAAACACACACACACACAAATGATGATGATGAACTGGGGAAGGAGTAGCAATTGAGTAACTAGTGTACCAAGGAATCTCCAAGCCATCTAGCGCTTTTATACTTCCTTAAATAAGTAAAAAAAATCAAACAACTTTATAGGTATAGTAGACTCACCTAGCACCTTTGCCACATTATACTTCAAATGTCTTACAAGGTTCTATGGTGGCCTCATGATCCATATGGTGCTCCTTGATACACTTCCTGTTTTTGTAAAAAATCCAATTATATCCATTTAGGTCCTACGATTGAGAAGAAAGAAAAAAAGTAAAGTATGGAGAAGAGCTTCTCCAATGTCTCTCACTTTCACAAACACAACACACACTCTCTCTTAATCTCCCACTCTACTTCTCACCCTCCAAGCTAAGGAAGCAAGAGAGGAAGAATAAAAGAGAAGAAAGAGAAGAGAATGGGTTTGACTCTCCAAGCCCCTCAAGCTCTCACCCTCTCTCCCTCACTTTCAAGAAATGGTGCACAAGAAGATAGACAAGCAGGAAGAAGAGTGGAAGCTCAAAAGTTAATAATGTGCTTTCTATTCAAATTTATACATTATATACATTAGCATTTGATTTAGGATTTTCCAGTTAAGTTGGACACTCTCACCCTTTTTTCACCATGAAGTTGCTGACTTATCCCTTTTCACAAATTTTTTTGGATTATTGAAAGATCACACAATCAAAAGAGGTTTATGGAGTGACGAATACAATTTGTAGAGATTGATTCTCTTAAATAATCTCAATCAAGTATGATTCAAACTCAAGACAATACAAGAATGCAAGTATGAGACATTAACACAACTAATTTCCTATTTTACTCGAGAGTAATTCTAACAATTGATTATGATAAAAATTGATGGGGGATTCAATTCATTAATCCCTCTAAACAAATGGATGCGCTCAGCAATAGGATGAGGGAGAGATATTAGAAATCGAAAAAAAGAATCTCTCTTTTATGAAGTTAATGAAGGCTTGAAAGTTTCCATTGCTTCTTGATCCTTCTAAGTAGCCAATGTAGCATAAAAGATCATCAATCTTTGCTCCAAAATAGTCTTTTAACAAACTCCAAGCTTCAAGATGAAAGATTCAATCATTATGACCATTTGCCTTGATTCTTGAACCCATACTCAACTCCACTATTGCAATTTTTACCAATCTTGCTACCATTGATTGACTCTTATTGAAAGATTACTGGTAGGAGCATGAAGAAGCAAAATCCCCTTCAAGTTTTGAAGGTTTAAGCCAAAAAAGCCTTGTTTCCCCAAACTGCCATAGTTAGGATTTGAAAGGAGGGAAATGGAAGAATGAGAATATAAATGCCTTTAAGGCTTATAAGAAGAGCTTCTAGTGCTCAAAAGCACTTGTTAAAATCATCATAGAGCTATAGCCTTGCCCAAAACTATGAATATTTGTTGCTACCCCTATTAATATGGTTGAGAAAGAAGAGCCATAATGCTTGAGGACAATAGTAGGGCCTTCAATCTTGACAATAAAAGGCTTGCAATGCTCAATATTAGCGGACAAAACCAAGTTTAGTACTCCAATGATGAAGATTATGAGATCTTTATGCTACGGCCCTACTTGAATTGGATTTAGAAATGATAGAGATTTCAAGAGACTAAATGGAGCCTTCTAATGGCTCAAAGGATAATCAAGCTAGCGTTGAAGGTCAAGGTCAAACTTCAACTAGAAGCCGTGAGTGAAGTAGATGCTAGTTTTCTATCAAATGTGGCATGTTCAAACAACCCATTGTGCACTAGTAGATTGCAACTCCAAGTGGCTCTTCATCCCTTCAATATAGTGCTCATTTTCAAGCTCATAATGCAAAGAATCCCATGGTTGAAGCCCAAGTGCAAGATCAATGAAGGCAAGAAAGGAATGCAAATATTCCAAGTGAGTACTCCATGGAAGCTTGGAAGAAAGCTTGAAAGAAAAGGGAAATTCCTATTTTGAAAAAGACAGTGAAAATTTCAAGTCTCATCCAACCTTTGTAGCTCCACTTTTACCATAGGCCTTCAAACTTGCTCGAAAGTTTACGACGGCCAGCTAAAATGATGTAGCCCTTACCAATCTTGTCAAGAATTACTTGAAATAGCTCCAAACTCATGTCACATTTACATGCAAAAACCTATCCCCAACCATACTAGCCATAGTAACCAAGATCTAGAACTCTAGTTAACCACTCCCATTATATCTAATCTTGAAAAGTACTACTTAGTTGGATCTAATCAAAGGTCTAATACCAATGTAAAGAGTCCTACTCTAACCAAGAAGTACACTAATCTACTCTTTAAGAAATAAAGCAACAACAAAGAAATGCACAACCATGGCCATTCCATAGATATGACACAAGGTAACCATTGCTACAAACAAATAAGGTACAAGAAAAGGATTCTTGGTACACACCCCAAACTGATGATAGATCAAGTTCTATTTTAGCAAAATGAGCAAAACATTATTACATTAGTACCTTGTGCCCCTTTATGCTAAACCATAGAAATCTAAATGGTAGAGGTTTTGAAAGGTTGTTACAAAGGCTCATGGGGTTAAATTTTCCTACATTACAAAACATTGAAGACCCTAGTAATATTGAAACCATGCTACACAATGAACAATCCTTAATCATTAGTAGACTCTCTTGACTATACATTGACTTGGAAATGCTCGGCACAGCGAACCTGACAAACCAGAGAACAAAGTAAAAACATCATGGAAAGTATTGATACATTACGAGTTTCTATATGCATTTTTCCTTGCAAAAATACACATTCTAGAGGCGGAAATCATGCCATGTGAGCAGAATTGGAATTTTCAACTGAACACCCCCCAATAGGGGACCTCTGGTTGCTCAAAAACTGCTGTTTATGATGCTGTTCTAGTAACTATAGGGTGTATAGAAATATCAGAAGGGCTTGCATGTCAGTGTAAACTTCACTTGTGATGCTATAGCTGCACAGATTCACCTGTTCAAACAAAGCCATCTTCCTCTACCTTTTACATTTTTCATGTAGTTATAACTTCACATGCTGAGTTTTCAAGATTACACTGAGCTGTCAGACTGAGCCCTGTGCAACAGGCCTCTCAGCTGCATTATTTATGTAAGCCTCCCAAAAAGAAGAAGCTGACATTAAACTTATTACCTGACATGTCTGATTGTGGAAGCAAATCACTTGCATCCACTGTGGTGACATCCATGTTCCACTTTCTAATGTCTGCATGTGTGTTATCTATACGTCCAATGTGAATTGTCAACGTGTTTATTGTGAAGTGCGAGCCTGAAGGACATTGATCCAGATGGTGCAGTGCTGCCTTGCTGTCTCGTGACATGCACATAGGAGGTGGCTGACCTTTTGGAGGCAGTGGCATACTGATCCTCTGTTCCTCCATGGCTGAGCTGCCTGTCCTGAAGGAGCCAGTTACCTGTGCAGCATGCGTCTGGTTTTTGCCCATCATCATCAGGTCATCTATCTTGATGGTGGCCATTTCATTTATCCTAAACTGACCTTCCCTCTCCAGTCTGCTGTATCTCAACCGGTGATGTAGTCTGTCCTCATCAAGCACAACAGCAAAGACCATGTTCTGATATCCATGACAAGATGTATGAATGATCCTTCTGTAACGTGTACCGCAACCACACTGTGGGGGAACTAGGCAAGACTTCTTTACAGGAGCAGCCATTTTATGCTTGACATATTGACTGGTTTCACTTTCCTGGATGCTGTAAGGTTCCAGCAGATGAACATGAAGAATGGAGTTGGACTTATCTAAAAATACATTGGCAGGGTGATCTCCAACCTCAAAGTCACAACGAGGCCAATCCACGGCAAGGAAGTTAAATGCAACATCTTGAGGGACAAAAACGGCAGTGGTTCGTGAGGAGAAGAGCACAAGGGTTCCATCTGGGTTTATATGACAGCAGGGTGGCCTGTTTCGTTCCTTGAGCTCGGGGCTGAAATAGATGGGATCACTCCATTGATTTCTGTGGGGTTCAAACATGCGCATATACTCTCCGTTGCCAACAACGATGCAGAACATGTCACCTGCTGCACAATGTTCACAGAATTATAAAGTGCAGTAACCTTCAACTTGAAAATCTAGAGGGTTTCCAAGTTGGTTTTCCCCATCATTACCGGAAAGAAGCCATGACATATGGAGGCTTACCCTCAAGATTGTCATCACCTGCCATTACGGCTTTTTTCTCCGTGGACAGATCACCTGCATCATTAACATTCTCATGACCGCATCACCTGCATAATTGCGAAGGTAATCGACATTGTGAACAAAGATGAAGAACCATGTCACCTGCATAGGGTCCATTGCAGGAAAAATTTCCAAGGGTTTGAGCACCCTGTGAATGCATCCCTGCACGGAAGGCAATGATGTCCAAGGAGTCCACATTCCTATCTTCCAAGAACACTCTTCTGAGGAGCCGCGGCGCAAGGTCAGGGTGGACAATGGGGGGCAGGACGGCCTTGAACTTGCGTAAGATGTTGCAGACAGAGATGTCGAGCATGGAAGGATATCGTCTCTGAAGGCAGAGGAGGTTGGAGGAGGCGCGGACAATCTGGAAGGAGGTCTTGGCGATGGAGAAGGTGCAGGGAAGAGGGGTGAAGGGGGTGTCGAGGGGGAGGAGGCGGCAGCGTGCGGGGGAGACCTGGAGGACGAGAAAGGGCCGGCGGCTGAGCACGCGCAGGGCGAGGGCGTGCACGGCTCTGGACAGGACGCGGCATTCGAAGAGCAGGGCCGATGGCAGGCTTGCAATCACTCTGAGTTGCAGCTCGATCGGCAGAAGGGAAGCAGAGATGAGTCTCCCGATGGATTCCTCTTCTTCTTGTAGGCGATCATCATGCCCCTCCGCCATAGCTGCTGCCTTTCTTCTTGGAGCCATCTTCTGTGTCTCGATTATCTCCCTTCTTGCGTATCTTCTTTCTTCATTGTCTTCTGCTCCGAAGTATGTTCAAGCGTCGCAGTTGGAAAGAGAGTTAAGGCTGGTTACACACCAACACGCGGCCGCCCAAGTGTACGTCCACCGGCCAATAGGAAGTCCCGAAATCTGTTACTCACTGGGGCGCCCGACATCTCCATCGAAAGGGGGTCTTCAATGCTTCCCCCCGCCTTCTTTCGGCATTCGGTAGGCGGGGGAGCTTCCCCATCTGGTTTCGTCCGCAAGCAGAGCAAGTGGGCTCTAGGCATCCCTCTTTGCATGTTGCCAGGTTTCATCCTCATCAAGCATCCCTCTGTTGCCCGTTACTAGGAAGCCATTGTGAAGAAACAGATTCTCCACAAGTATAAACGTCGTGCCAAGGGTCGCCATGTCTGTGTGTTTGTCTCTCTATGTTCGTTTGGATTCATCCCTCTCTTCACATGAATCTATACATAGCTTGAAGGTGGGGAGCCATCTTTGATGATTATGCTTCCATCCATGTCTCTCTCTCCTCCAAAAACCAGTTGTATGTTAATGCATGGCCACTTGGTTGCATGTGATTCGCAGGCTTCACAGGTGATTCACATGCTTCAACGGTGGTCTTATCACAAGTGATTCGCAGGCTTCACATGTGGTCTTATCACATGTATACTCTCTCTCTCTCTCTCTCTCTCTCTCTCTCTCTCTCTCTCTCTCTCTCTCTCGTGTAGGAAATAGAATAAGAGAAGATACACAACAGAAATGCACTATTGTTTTTAAAAATTGCTCCGTTCATTCTATTGATAGAGGCTCTTTCTGTGGTGAGCTTTGGAATTAAAATTGCCCACACCTAGGACAGAAATGTCCCGAACCACTAGAGGGGAGGAAATGTGATAAAGAAGGATGAGCAAGTGATTGAAATGGATGAGGTCCTTAGGGAGAAACCAAAGGGCTTAATTGGCTTAATTATGTTGGAACCCATAGGTAATGCAACTTGCCTTGATTTTGGAGGGTTTGAGGCTGCTTTCTGTAAAGATTATCATAATTGGTAAGTACATTAGAGGCAACAAGCAAGGTTGTATCTTGCTTTAGGTGGCTAAAATCGTCATCATGCATGTCTTTTGTCTGCACACTTTGCAAGCTATCTTTGATAGCCATGGGTGTATTGTTGATGGGACATAACCAAAGGTGAAAGCAGATTCTTCATCCGCTTCAAGTGTATCCGCACGGGAGGGGGCTGCTTTTCTTGCAACAGCATGTTGAATGTCTGCATTGTGTTTATGAAGAAGTTGAAAGTTGTGTGCATACATGTTTGGTTTGTAAGCATGCATACATGCGTGCATTTGCAAATTGAATAATTGGTTTGTTGAAGGATGCTTAGATCACAATATGTTGAACGTGATTAGATTAGCTATGTTTTTATCTTATGTTGTAGTGTACTATACGTTTTGAATGTTGTGTGTACACATGTTTCATTTGTGTGCATGTGTGCTATCTTTTAATCTAAAAAATGTATTATATTTGCAAATATAGTTGTCATTTGGAGACCAAGCATAATGGTTTTTGCAAACCAAACAAGATCTATACATCATGGCTTTTGTAAAGAATGATGAAGCAAACTTTGAGTTTGTACATACTTAGTTTCTTCATTTGCATATTTTTTTAGTCTATGCCAACCTTGGGTTGATTGAGAACAAAATTTCACATAATACATGTTTTGTTAAGTAGTCTCAAAGTATCTATACACATTTGTGTATACTATGTTGATTGAGAACAAAATTTCACATAATATTGATTTCGTTATGCACACTTGAAGTATGCGTACATGTTTCTATATTACTACATTTGTGTACACTATGTTGATTGAGAACAATATTTCACATAATATTGATTTTGTTATGTTGAGACTGTTGGAAAAATCTGTCCACCATAGTGCTGCCTATCTTTTTGAAACTATCCATTGTCCATTGTTTGAAACTATCCATTGTACATAAAATGGAAGTGTCCTTTGTCCATAGCGCTGCCTATTTGTAGGCAAAATTTCTCATCATGACATTCACTGATGGTTTGTGCATGGCTTCAAATTTTAGCATGTTGGAGCTCTCTTGATTAGCGTAATACCAATGCGAATGTGGCATCAAAGGTTGCTATAAATCATGGCAGGCATATGCTGAAAATAGTATCGATTGTGGTGCCTATTTGTAGGGACTTGTATGTTTGAGCTATCATAATTATTGTTACGTAAATAATAATAATTTATCAATTATGTAAAGAACAATAAACCTATTTGTCCTTTCACGTATTGTAAATGATGGATCAATTTTCATAGGTAAAGTGGAGCTCAATGGATTCTCAAGAGAGCACTCCCATGGAGGAGTTTCATCAATTTGTGTCTCAAATGAGCCAAGATGCAATATGCAATAATGACTTCATGTACTTTTCAAGCCAAAGTGTGGGTGTTTCAAGCCATAGTATCATTGGAAATATCCCTGTAAATGTGTTTCCAAACCGCCCTCCTTTGATCCATCCTCGTCCTCCTCAATTCGTATCATTCCAATGACCAAGATAATTAGGTATAGAGAGACCCACAACAATACACAATAATGTAATTCTTCGTCCAATTGCACATAGTCCTCAACATGGCCCCTCGGCACTGCCATAACAAGAATCACAAGCAATAAGTTCTTGTGATGCAATCCAGGACACATGTGAAGAGGTTGACTTAGTTCAAACTCAAGAACCAATGGTGCCATCTTCCGAGAATGCCAACAAGCAGCGTCCATGGTGAACATCATTGGAGGCTAATACTCTTAAACCTCCTAAACCAAAGAGGGTGCAGAAAGGAAAGAATCAAGATGACAAACTTGAGACATAAGATCATTCAATAGCCACAAAAAAAACCATTTGCACAGTGAAAGGATGCATGGACAGTATAACTCATTCACATCCAAGGATCCATGAGTGTGGAGTTCTCAAAGCCACCAAAGCAAGGAGTGGATATACGGTCCAAGGTAGCCACTGAGCTAGCATCGCTATTTCAAGAGTTCAACAAAGATGGTGAAGTATGCAAAAAACGTTGGGGACACGTTTATGAGTCATATAGAAAGGATAAGGCCCACAATGCCATATCAGGCAATGATCGCAGGATCATTTGTCAATGGTATGATCTTGTGGATAAATATATGTGGAATCGTGCCAATGTTGTTAGCGATGCACATGCCTCGTCTATTGGTGGGTTGTCTTCATCAGAAGGCAACACTACATCAGTCTCCAATGATCCAGGTGACCATACCCACCAAGAAGCACGCAATAAGAAGGGTAGAAAGATAGAGGAGTCTCTCAGTGACATGGCTAGTACCGCCTGATCAATGTTAGCCAACCAAAAATCAGACCTAGAGGAAAAAAAGCATTTGAAGAGCGCAAGCTCATTATCATGGATACACTTGCCTCCTCAGTATTTGGTCTATTAGATGTGATCAAAAGTCTTTGAAACTTTTTTTTTTAATACTTTTAATTCTACCTATACGTCTCTCTTCAATTGTCTCATAAAGTTTCATCAAATCTTTTGACAGGTGAATGGACGACGAAAGTCTTTTGATAATGTGTGTCATCGATGTTGTAGTTGCTATCATGGCAATGTTTCAGCTATTGTTAAGTGATTTGGATGACGGGGACGATAACAGTATGCAATTGCATACTTTGATGGAGTGAACGGCTCGAGGTTACGTTGCACATCGAGCTAGGATAGGTCAGTGAAGGCACGATCAACGGTTGTTGTGCTGGGCCTATCCAAGACCACAAACTTTTATGGAGTAGGGGCTTTTGGGGAGTTATTCAAACTGAATGTTTAAAAGTAGGTTACAGGTTAGCAAGAGTACATTTGAATATCTTGTCACGAAGTTAGCACCACAAATGTGACACAAAGAACACGAACTATAGAAGGGCAATTGATGCCAGGAGGCATATTCCACCGTGGATTCCGTGAGGTTTTACGGTGGATTCCGTAAACTTAGATGACTGGGGCTCATACACAAAGAGGATTCTTTGTGCGAGAAGTTGATGGGGACGCCTGTCCTTTTCGGGCGTTTCATTAATTTAGTGTGTACATGGGTGATTCCATAGCGGGTGATTCCGCAAAATGCATATTAAATTACTGCTAGATATTCACTTTTGTCGGTTTAATTGTGTTATTTTACTAACGATTGTGAATGCTTCAGTTGATGTGTAGAGATAACAGCAGTGGCGGAGGAAAGCATTGGAGTCTAGCGGGTTTTCGACTCTTGGACTATATTTTGATAGGCGCCACGCCTATATTTTGTTATGTCTATTGAGACATCGATTATTTATTATTATTTTGTATGCGCTTATGCGCCTGGATATGTTATTTCTATTTTCACATTGAGATTGGGCGTGCCAGACACTATGGGCACCGTCCATTAGCTTTATTTTCCTATTTTTGGTAGAAAGCAAACTCAAAAGCTAAAAGCTTGTCATATTTTTGTAATTGGGCTATTATTGAGCATGAAGATTGGAAATATAAATTAAAATACATGCTTTGTGAAGCGCTCACACAAGGCATGGGGGAGATTGAACCCAATTTGTCTCTTGCCTCTTGTCGTGCTTGTTTTTACATGGGTTTTTGTGCTAAAAAGTAGAGTACTTTGTTCTTGGGGACCTTCCGGGATTCACTGCGTGAGCTATCTGCGACCGATCTGCACACTAGTGGTATCAGAGCGGAGCAGAGATCAAGAGCTTCCAATCGCTACCAATCTCGGGCAAAGGCGGAGCTCCAGGAACAAACGGGCTCTACAGTCAATCTCATCGCGAACCGTCCATACAGACAGACTTCTGGCGATCAAGAACCCCTGTTTCCACTGTCAGATTGCGAAGGACCAAGCTCTGCAGGCGGAGGACCACGCATCCATCTCCTTCATGAAGTCGTGGATATACAGTAAGAAGCTCATATCTTTTTCTTCCAAAAAGCTTAGTCTTTAAGCTTAAAGACTTAGGAATTGAAGAAGTCCCACAAAAATTCACAACGAGATATCTGAGGATGCCCGCAAATTTCGCGACGTCAGCAAACGTCTACCCACGTCCTCCACGAATTGCGCCTTTTTCAGTCGACTCTCCCTCCCTAATAAGCCTAAGCTACTAAGCTTATTAAGCTTAAGCTTAATTCATTAAGCTAAGTCACACAATCTTCTGCAAGTCACACTGGGCAAACAAGTTCAGTAACTCCGGGTCTCGCACTCCTGAAGTCAAGTTCCGCAAGTCGACAGTAATCAAGTTCTGCAAGTCGGCCTAAGTCCAGCAAGTCAACAACTCTGCAAGTCTGTTAAGTCTGCAACTCTGCAAGTCAGACTAAATCAGGACTGACTAGTGCTTAAAACTCATAGAAGACTTGTTCGTATGCAAAAACTCTGAACTGGAAAGTTGTTCGCAGCAAGCTGTTCTACCTATCTACAAGTTTGTTGAAGTACTGTCAGCAAACAGAGACAGAAATATTGCAGAATTTTTGAAAATTGAAGAAGAAAATACCCAAAAATACATAGCCTTGTAACCCCAAATTTGAGCTACGCTCATCCCGCTAACTGATTTTGAGTGAGAAAGGTTTGTTGAGTTTTACAGGATGACTACCCCACATATGGATGATCCTATGACTGAAGACGATCTACCCGAGCCTACCATGGAGCAAAAGCTGGATCTTATCATGCTGCAATTGGAAGAAGAGCGAAGAGCTAGGCAAGCCTTGCAAGCGCAATTGACAAAGCTACAAGGAGCGTCCACTGATAAAGAAGAACCGCAAGCTGAAGATTTGATTCGCCGTACCATCGACGCCACTCTTGAAGCACAAACCATTCACAAGGAATCCAAGATAAGTAAACGAAGTTTCAAGTTTCGCACTTTCAATGGCATAAGAGAAGGAAAGACTGTTTTATCATTCATTAGCCAGTTTGATGACTATTTCCATGAGGAAACTTATCCCGAAAAAGATAAAATCAAGTGTGTTACTAATCATCTGATAGACAGAGCATCACTTTGATGGACTGTAGTCCGCAAGAGTATAGAATGTCCTGCTACATGGGAAGATTTCAAGAAGAAGTTCATGCAAAATTTCCTACCACTGCAATTTCATGAGAAGGCTATCAAGCAATGGGATTTACTCCAACAGCGCGATCGTGAGCCTATTCCACAGTATACAGAGCGTTTTTGGAATGCACTTCTACAGCTATGCATGCTTGAAGACGTACCAGAGACGACACATAAGCGGAAGTATATGTCTGGACTTCTTGGACATTACTACGCTGAAGTGAACATGTTCAAGCCTGCTACCCTTGAAGACGCCATCTCCTTAGCCCACGACACTGAAGATAAGTTACGCGGAAGAGATCGACGACCACAGCCATTCCAAGCAAACGGTAATTATGGATCTAAACAATTCAATTCCAATTTCAGAAGGTTTAATCCAGGTCGTTTCTCATCACCATCTTTCCGCAAGAATTGGCCTAAACCACCTGCATTACCATCCACTGTCAATTCAAATCCTAAGCCTATTCCACAAGCAAATCCAAATATACCCAGACTCCCAGCCATTGCAAATAATGTGACCAAAGCCAAGTCCATCGTATGCTACAAGTGTCACCAGCCAGGGCATCTCGCAGCAAATTGTCATTCAAAGAAGCCATCAGCACATATCAACTACCTTGGAGCTATGGATGAAGACGAGCATGAGGATATGCCGGATTTCACTGAAGATGAGGATGATCCTATTACTACTTCCGACACTCTACCAGGTATGCCTACTTCACATTCATTGTTGACTATGAAATGTATGGTGCATGGAAAAGAAAGAACTATATTGCATGATGACGGTAGTACCCATGACTTTATTTCAGCAAAATTGGTAAAGGAATTGAAATTGCATACTGTACCTACGCATTATCGCATAAAAGCTGCATTTTTAGGCACTAGGTACAATGGCACACAAGAAGTTCAAGATTTAGAAATTCAAATTGGTCCATATATTGAAAGAAGAAATTTCTTAGTTGTCCCATTACAGTCTAGCGACATTATTCTAGGAATGCCATGGAGACACCAACATAATCCTAATATAGATTATTCCACACACACAATGAATATAAATTTTCAAGGAAAATCTATTACATTATTTGGTATGCATGCATCTCATATTTTTCCACTGCTTTCGCATACTCAAGCAAAACGTGCACTACGCAAGAATACTAAATCATATCTCATTTGGGTGAATGAATTGCATGCAAAAGAAACTCATATGCACCCTAGGCATAAGGAATTTCTCGCATATTTTAAGGACTGTTTTGCAGAAGATCTACCACCAGGTTTACCACCATCACGTCCAGAAGACCATAAGATTGATCTAATACCTGGCACACAACCACCTTGCAAAGCCCCATATAGGCACAATCAAATAGAGCAAAAAGAAATCCAGAGTCAAGTTGAAGGATTACTAAATAGAGGCTTAATTCGACCTAGTAGTTCTCCATTCGGTGCACCTGTGCTCTTAGTCAAGAAAAAGAATAATACTTATCGGATGTGTATTGACTACCGAGCATTAAACAAGATCACTGTAAAGAATAGGTATCCTATACCTAGAGTTGATGACCTTATGGACAAACTGCAAGGATCTTCTATATTTAGTAAAATTGACCTTAAGTCTGGATATCATCAGGTGAGGCTAGATAGATCCGATATATTTAAGACTGCATTCAGGACACAGTTTGGCCATTACGAATTCTTAGTCATGCCATTTGGATTAACTAATGCACCTGCCACTTTCAGTAGAATGATGAACCGTATTTTTCTAAAATATCAATATTGTGTGATTGTTTTCTTTGATGATATTTTAGTGTTCAGTCAAAGTGAAAAAGAGCATTATGAACATTTATCATTAGTTTTTCAATTACTGAAAGAAAATCAATTGTTTGCAAATCCTGACAAGAGTGAATTCTTTAAGACAGAAATAGAATATCTAGGTCATATTGTATCAAAAGAAGGAATTAAAGTTGATCCTAAGAAAATTGACGCAATATTGCATTGGCCTGTTCCTAAAAATGTACATGAATTACGCTCATTCCTTGGTCTTGCTAGTTTCTATAGGAAGTTTGTACGTAATTTTTCATTACTTGCTTTACCATTGACCAAACTTCTTAAGAAAGGCATTGTTTATCAATGGACTGAAAACCAGCAGAAATCCTTTGACTTACTCAAACGTGCATTAACCAATGCTCCTGTTCTACAATTGCCTGACTTTAACAGACCATTCTTTTTAGTTGTGACTGATGCTAGCGGATCAGGAATAGGAGCCGTATTAATGCAAGACAACCATCCAATAGCATATTCTAGTTCTAAGCTGAAACCCTCTGAGCTTAAATATTCCACTTATGACAAGGAACTCTTAGCAGTTGTCCAAGCATTAAAACAATGGAAGCATTATTTAATGGGTTCAGAATTCATGATAAAGACTGATCAGCAAAGCATTAGACATCTACTTAGCCAACCCCAAATTTCTGACCGTCATATCAAATGGGCTTCATTCATTCAAAGTTTCCATCCTATCATTCAATACCAACCTGGAAAAGAAAATGTAGTTGCCGATGCATTGAGTAGAAGACCTGCAATTCATAATATTTCTATCATATCTTTTGATTCTTTGATTGCCATGAAAGACACATATCACCAGGATATTACTTTTCATTCTGATTGGCAAAAATTAGTTCAAAATAATTTCATTCCTGTTGATTCATTGTCATATAATGATGGATTCATATTCTTTGAAAAGAGACTGTGTGTTACTATTCCATTCCGATCTTTTGTTTTGAATGAAATTCATTGTCCCCCATATCAAGGTCATGGAGGTATCATTTCTACATTACGCATGTTAACTGAAGATTTTTATTGGCCGCATATGGATGCAGATGTATCTAATTTTGTTTCTGAATGTTTGATTTGTCAAAGAATAAAGAGACATCATGGTAAACAGTATGGATTATTAATGCCTTTATCTATTCCATCTAAACCTTGGGAACATATGTCTATGGATTTCATTACTGGTTTACTAAATACTAAATCTAACCATGACATGATTTGGACAATTGTAGATAGGTTTAGTAAGCAAGCATATTTCATTGCATGTAAGAAAACTTTAACAGCATCACAAGCAGCACAGTTATTTTTGAAAACTGTTTTTACTAACCATGGATTGCCGAAAGTGATTATTTCAGATAGAGATTCTAGATTTTGTAATAATTTTTGGATTACACTGTTTGCAAATCTAGGCACAAAGATTGATTTCTCATCTGCATTTCATCCAGAAACAAATGGACAAACAGAAGCCACAAATAGCACCATTCTAGATCTTTTACGTGCATACACTATCTCTAAACCTCAGACATGGGATACTCATTTACATTTATTACAGTTTGCATATAACAATACACCGCACACATCTACAAAGAAAGCACCTTTTAAAGTTATTTATGGATATAGATTATCTACACCTGTTGCATCTTTGTCTAATAGAATACAGAGTGCTGATGATATTGCTGTTATGCATAACACTATTTTTGATGAGGTCAAGGATATGATTGCTAAAGCCCAACAATCATATACCAAACAAGCCAACATTAAAAGACAAGCCATGAATTTCAAAGTTGATGATTATGTTTGGCTTAGAATAGAAAAGCATAGACTGCAAAGTGTAGATAGACATCCAGTTGTCAAATTAGCTCCTAGATTCTACGGACCATTTAGAATCATTCATAAGATTAATGACAATGCATTCAAGTTAGAACTGCCATCTCATTGGAAAATTCATAATACATTTCATATTAGTTTATTAAGACCATTTAGAGGCCAATTACCTATCCACCTAGTCTATGAAAACCCACCTTTACTAGAAGAAGAGACTGAAATACTTGAACCAGAAGCCATTATGGACACTGACTACATGACCACTAGAACTGGCCGAAGGTATTCTAGATATCTAGTCAAATTTAAGAACCATCCTGTAGAGGAAGCACAATGGATGCACGCTAGAGACCTAAATGCTTTCCCCACTCTGTTAGCTCCACATTGAGCTAATAGCAATTGAGGTCAATTGCTATCCCACCCCGGGGGTATGATGCCAGGAGGCATATTCCACGGTGGATTCCGTAAACTTAGATGACCGGGGCTCATACACAAAGAGGATTCTTTGTGCGAGAAGTTGATGGGGACGCCTGTCCTTTTCGGGCGTTTCATTAATTTAGTGTGTACATGGGTGATTCCATAGTGGGTGATTCCGCAAAATGCATATTAAATTAATAAACGTTTATGAGTTTAGAGTGCGCACTCGTAATAAATTAAGGTTAGGATTTATTTCTAACCAGTTGATTTATTTATGTAGCTGAAGACTGCTAGGTATTCACTTTTGTCGGTTTAATTGTGTTATTTTACTAACGATTGTGAATGCTTCAGTTGATGTGTAGAGATAACAGCAGTGGAGGAGGAAAGCATTGGAGTCTAGCGGGTTTTCGACTCTTGGACTATATTTTGATAGGCGCCACGCCTATATTTTGTTATGTCTATTGAGACATCGATTATTTATTATTATTTTGTATGCGCTTATGCGCCTGGATATGTTATTTCTATTTGGACATTGAGATTGGGCGTGCCAGACACTATGGGCACCGTCCATTAGCTTTATTTTCCTATTTTTGGTAGAAAGCAAACTCAAAAGCTAAAAGCTTGTCATATTTTTGTAATTGGGCTATTATTGAGCATGAAGATTGGAAATATACATTAAAATACATGCTTTGTGAAGCGCTCACACAAGGCATGGGGGAGATTGAACCCAATTTGTCTCTTGCCTCTTGTCGTGCTTGTTTTTACATGGGTTTTTGTGCTAAAAAGTAGAGTACTTTGTTCTTGGGGACCTTCCGGGATTCACCACGTGAGCTATCTGCGACTGATCTGGCACCAGCAATACCTGTGGAGAAGCGGGTATGTGTGGCTCTGCATTGCCCAGCGAGCGGCTCAAATTTGGGACTAATAGCTGATTTGTACAGAGTCTCAACTTCGTTTACACAGTTAACTGTTCTAAACTTTTGCGATGCACTAGCTGCATCTGGATTGCATGGTATGTACATAAAGTGGCCAACACCACAACAAATGCAAAAATATGCTGATGCATTTCAGGCCCTTTGAGGCATCCTTATGTTGTTGGTGTAGTAGATGGTAGTCATATACCCATCATTGCGTCAAGAGAGAACTAGGAATATTATTTTAATAGGAAGGGCTTCCACTCTATTATTCTATATATAAGCATGGCAGCCAATTGTGTTGTTTAGGACTATGACGTTGGCTGGGCAAGTTCTATGCACAATTGGAATGTTTTTCAATGTTCAGACCTTGGAAAACGATGCACAAACAAATCTCTAGGACAATACTACCTACTAGGCAATTGTTCTTATCCTGCATGCTTTTGGATGCTTCCTCCTCTCAAGGGTAGTAAGGATGGGCTATCTCTAGAACGTTATTATTGGAATTACATATAATCAAGTACTCTTATTCCAGTTGAAAGAGAATTTGGCATCCTTAAAGTGTGATTTCATATATTGTTGAAGAGATGTGACATGCTTTTACAAAATGTCCCAAAGATGGTGGCATCATGCCTTGTTCTACATAATATATGCATTGTGCATGGAGATAGTTTTGATGATGCATGGATACATGAAGCGACGCCAGAACTTGAGAGAGAAAGTAATGCATCTCATCAAGACATGGACCGGCAAAATAGTTTGAGGAATGGATTAGCAGAGGTTGCTATGCTAACTAACACAGGTACCATGCAAGCAATACAAAGAGCTCAAGCAGCAGAGCCAACACAAGAGGCAAGCCATGTTGGGGGGGCATCTCGAAGAGACAACATTGTTCGAGCCATGTTTTGAGAGAGGGAGAACGCAAATGTGAGAACAGTCTTTGGTGATTCTGACTCTATGGAGGAGATGGATGACGAAGACAACAGTGAGTAAACTTCTATAGCATCTACAGTGTAGGTGGAAAGGCCTAATTTGCTATTATCAAGCCTTTTAGTGTAGCAACCTCCTTAAACTCAAGGACAGCCTATAAATGCAGGCCTTGCTCAACCTCAAGCATGGCAACAAGTTTCTCAATCTGCTCAAAGTGGCATGTTGACTATAAAGGCCATGCAGACTTCTCGTGTAGTGCCTTCAAGCCTCTCTAGTGCAAGCACTGTAGGTGGTTTGCCCTAGCAAGCTCCAACTCTAAGTTCAAGACAATCATCTGCCATATTGGCATTGGGAAGTGGCATGCCATATGGCTGCTAAGTAGCAGCACAAGGGAAAGTTGAATTCATAGCAAGGTGTTGTCAGAACATGTCTTCTAACATGAAAGAGCTTTTGAGCAAAGTATGGTTTCCCGCAAGTGCAATGCAAATTCAATAATTCCACATCGAACCTTCTTCTAACCCCTGACAAGATTTGATCACTTCAAATTCAGTAATTCCACATTGAACCTTCTTCCAACCCCTGACAGGCATATACTAAAATATCTGTGTCTTCAAAGATATACACCCTAGCAATACCTTGAATACATTAGTAGAGTGGCCACAACCACAACAATAACCACATGTGTGACAACTTCAACAATAACTGCATACACAATTTTAGTCACATAAACTTCAACAGTAGCAACAATAGCCCTTGCAGCAACCTCCATGAACTCAAGGATAGCCTATAAATGCAGGCCTTGCTCAACCTCAAGCATGGCAGCAAGTTTCTCAATGTGCTCAAAGTGGCATGGTGACTGTAGAGGCCATGCAGACTTCTTGTGTAGTGCCTTCAAGCCTCTCTAGTGCAAGCACTATAGGTGATTTGCCCCAACAAGCTCCAACTCTGAGTTCAGGAAAGTCATGTGTCATATTGGCATTGGAAAGCGTCATGCCATATGGCTGCTAAGCAATAGCCAACAGAAGGGAAAGTTGAATTCACAGCAAGGTGTTGTCAGAATATGTCTTCTAACATGAAAGAGATTTTGAGCAAAGTATGGTTTCCCACAAGTGCAGTGCAAATTCAGTAATTCCACATCGAACCTTCTTCCAACCCCTGACAAGCATATGTTGAAATCTGTGTGTCTTCTAAGATATACACCCTAGCAATACCTTCAACACATTAGCAGAGTGGCCACAACCACAACAACAACCACAGTTGTGACAACTTCAATAATAGCTACAGACATAGTTTTAGTCACATCAACTTCAACAACACCAATACCAGCCCTTGCAGCTCCAAGAAACAGCTCTAATGCAACATTATGTTGCAGCATTTGGCTATTTTCAAACAGAAATTGTAGCATCAACAACTCTCTTTGCAACAACAACAACTTTCTTTGCAACATTAGACTCCATCACTGCTTCAACATCAAGCAATCCTTCAACAATGGCCACTATCAGGTCTTCAACAGCATGTGATTTTACCATAGCAACAACAATCTGTCTTGCAATCATTGTAGCTTGTGTAGCAACTTCTTAGGCAAAACAGTCTTCAAGCTTCACAATAGCAACAAAATCTCTTACATGCAATGTTGGCACAATAACAGCAAGCTCAATCAAAGCTACAACAATAGCACCAGACATTAGCTTCGTTGGAAGCTTTGATGCCTCAAACTCAGGCCCCTCAAACACAATCAGCCCACACTATTCTTCAACCACAGTCTCAATCACAAATGGCTTGTACAGCTAGGTGGTGTGATGCGGCAACAAGTTGAAGAGCAAAAACAAGCGCAATCACATCCAAGTAATTTTCAATCATCCTTGCATGATTTTTCTAATTTTTCAGTCATCCTTGCATTTGCAGTGCAGGTGGAAAGGTGGAAAGAGGGGTGGTGTGCTAAAATTTTTTCCCTCACCTTTCTACAGAGAGCTCAGTAGAGCCATGCCTCAACAACATGATGAAGGGGTTCAACTCCCATGCTCTCTTTTTCATTACTAAATGAGGGCATGCCTTACTCCTACCTTACTCATGCCTTCTCCCTTTCTGAATTAAGCTTCTACTCCTGCCTTACCCCAATGAATGAGGACATGTTGGTACTAAAAATGGAGAGAAACCTACACTCAAAGCCTCTCTAGGTGGTTGTGTTTTGGCTACCATTGTAGCACACTCAATTTTCAGATTGTAGCACATTGTTGTGTTTGGTTGTGCTAGCTCTGGAGGTTGGTATGTCACATGTTACAAAAATGAATGAGGTATCTCTAATTGCTCAGTTATCTCTAATTTCTTTGCATTGCCTTTAGGAATGAGGTGAAATCTAACAAACTACTGATTTTTAAGTATTAATGGTAGAACTAGAGTCACTATATGGGCATGCTTGTCAAACATGGGTTTCTAGCTTTTGAACTTAGATAAGTCTTCATGATACAGCCACATGCACAATATCAACATCCTTGTGGAACATGGCAGTCAACCTTTCGGGTTTTATAAGAGGGCACTCCACCACGTAGAATATCTAAAGTGGAAATTTTGGTACTGTGACCTAGTATGGAGCTTCAGACCCAACCACAATATAAAAAATGAGTTGTTGTGGATGGATGCATGGTTTGATCATGCTCTTTCCTACATTTACTACACTGTTGAGTTACTACAACTACAACAGAAATAGGAGCAATGAATATTGTACCTTGTCTTGGTTAACATTATGGGAATAAACATGAACTAAAAATGCACATCAGAACATATATAATAAACAACTTGCTTTTTTCATGTCTTTATTGAGGTAGCTTATCTATCAAATCTGTAGTATTGCCAAGAATTTTTCATCCTCTTTTAGTTGCATAACCTTAAGGATTTCTTATTTCTCCTATTTTGTGAATTTCAACCTAGATTTTTTTGTGTTGTCTGATGGTGGCTTATGTGTTTTTAGAGTGGTGCTCTTAGTTCACCATCAAGCATCTCCATGTGTCAACTTTGAACTTAGAACATCTAAATGAAACATGCCTATTAACGATATCAATATTGCCCTTTTCTTTCCTTAATTTCTATTTTGACATTGGATCATTGCTTCTTCCATAGGCTCTAGCTGATCCATATTTCAGAGGACTGTCAAAGGTAGAACGTGAGCCATTAGCTCAGCCAATCACAAAAGCTGAGTTTGAGTTTGAGTGACGTAGGATTTCAAAGGATGATGTTCGCGAGCTTATTTATCACAAAGTAAGATGACTAAAGAATTAAGTGACCACAAAGGGTTTTCTTAGGTAGTGAGGGAGTAAAGTGGAGGCTTGCTTTATGTGTTGGATGGAGTTATGATTTTATGTTAGACATATGCATGGGCATTTTCGCTTTAAGAAGCTGTCTAATAGAGTTATTGTTCAGATGTTAGAGTATCATCCATAGATGCTCAAGGAATACCTTCATGGGAAAGGTTCAGGGCATTTCACATATCCAAGGTACAGTTAAATAATCATGTAAGGCAAGATAATCAAATGTGCATGCATTGCTTATTTTTATCACACATATAGACATGTATCCATACATGTATGATCAATTATTGTTGCATATCTCTGAGTCCTTGCATGTGCACATGCATTTTTTGAGGCCTTGTTGTGCTAATCATGTCTTTGTCAATAATTGACCAACAGTGCAACAGATTAGCTGAAGAGACAGTTTTCTTATCTTGAAGAAATTTTTTCCAAGAGCCCCTGTCTCAGTCAAGCTACAATCCATAGTCCTTGTTATTATTACAAATTTTGCAATTACAACAAAATTACAACACAAGGAACAATTGCAAAGAGAATGGATTGGCTATGGTGGACGTCAAGTATCAGACATGGGAACAAAGCAAGACAGACAAAAGTTGGCAATGTGAAAGGACGACATGCGGGATGGACACACATAATTTTATTAGTTAGTATTTTTTTAAATTTTTATAATGCTTTTAGTTTTATTAGTGGCTTTTTTAAAAGTTTTATTGGTCAGTTCAAAGTGTTTACGTATTCTAATAATAATTATTATGAGAATGATGATCAACATCTGTAGCATCCCTTCATTCACATGTGATTCAGAAAGTGTCCAATGCATAGGTGGTGGCCGGTGTGTAAACGATTGCAAACGGAAGATGGACGACACTTATTGACAATGAAAAGTGTTCGCTACCTAGTGTGTAAGCAGGTGTGGCGGACAAGTGACCACCCAAGTCAACTTTTCATGTGCCCACCAATTGGGCACAGATTGGGCAGGCATTGACGGTGTGTAACCAACTTGAGTAACCCATGCACATTGCATTGTGCACCGACATAAGTCTTGATTCGTTAAGGGCGCTTTCACACCACAGCCGCACACAACTCTGATGTGGCCTTCCTTTCAAATTGTATCTAAGGGTGGCTTCATATAATAATGGACCAACAAACAAAATAAAAAACATACAAGGGCAAAGTATAACTTATTAAATGATATCGTGATTATCATGCCCATGCAAAGTTGAATGAATTTGGGCTTGGTGTAGGCAGATGATATCAAAACGAAGTGTTTCATCATAGGATTTGAACTCCTTGTGTAACATAACTAGTCATTTTTGGCTACAGAGACCACTCCAACAATCACAAGAAGACAATGTATGGTGCATTGTCATGTGACTTTGAAGATCGAGACTTGATATTAAAATAAAAATATGAATTAATTGAAGTGACCAAACAAGTAGTAGATGACACTACCTATCATGTAAGCACATGGAAAGAGGATAGAGATTGGAAGAACAATATGTGAGCCTATTTGTATGCAGTTCAGTTAGGAACAAAGATAGAGAAAAACAGCTAGAGTTTTGGGGAAGTTATAGAGAAAAGCAACCACTTCAATGTGGGCTACATGCAATCATGGAGGAAGTGGGGAAGGTATTTACGACTAAATCACATCATGGTACTGCTATCCTATTTTGTACTACTATTATATATATATGCTTTGTTGCCCTAAATCAAGAAAAAATGGAATGATTTACTTGTGTGGGAGCTTTCGCTCGACCGCCAAGACCCACAGACCGCTTATTGTTTCAAGAGTTCCAAGCTGAGCACTAATGGCTACCTCTCACATAGCCGATGCGCCATCCATATCTATGGGTGTAGTGAGTTTACCTCCATGCCGATCGAGTTACCTCCTCTCCCGTGCACTCCGGTAGCTCCACGATCAAAGTGCAAGCTTCAAGCAAGCTCCATCCTCAAGCTCCACGCTCCAAGCTCCATAGCCGCGAGCAAGAGAAGAGAAGAGAAGAGAAGAGAAGAAGAGAGGAGAAGATGGAGAGCTTCTCCTCCCTGGTCCCTCACCCTCACACACTCACTCCCTCACACTCTCACACTCCCTCTCTCAAGCACAAGCTCAAGCAAGCAAGAACAAGAAGAAGAAGAAGAAGAGGAGACCCACTTTTGGCCACACACAAGAATGAGCTTCTCATTCACTTTTCAACTTTATATACAAAACCCTAAATCCGTTTTGGGCGGTCATCCCTTTATCCCCTTTTTTACATGGCCGGTCGTGGCCTAGGCCCTTTTTCCCATTGTCCTTCTATCTTCCTAGCTTCCTTTCCACTGCCCGTCTACATTTACAAATTGCACGAGTGAGAGCCCGGCGCTCCTTAAATTAAATCATGATGTGCTTGCGTTTTACAAAGGTATTGACTTGTGCTTTTCCTTGTGCGCTTTTTTCCCTTATTTGGGATTTGTCTGCATTTCTTGTGTTTCTAGATTTTCTTGGCATGCCTTTGTCTTCCGTTTCACTTTACCTTGGCCTTTGTCTTCTGCTTTAGCTTTTCTAGATTTTCCACCTTGTTTGTCTAATGGTTAACATTACCCCCTCCTAGACGAGTGCCAGTCCCATGGCACTCATTGTCATGGGTAGCAGGCTTTGGCCTGCACTGAAGAGGTGGGTGGCAAGGGCGTCTGTGGTTGCCATGGAGGAGTGTTGGTAGTGGTGGGGATGAAGGTTGTTGGGGGCACGTTGGTGGCCTAGGTGGCTGGTGATAGGGCTATTGGAGCTGGTGGTAGGGTTGTTCTTTGTGGGGATTGCACTAATGGAGTACAAGTGGCGGTTTATTGGGGATTCTGCACATGACGATTCTTGGCAGGCTTGCAAGTTGATGAAGGATAGGAATTCAAAGTTGAGTGTCGATGAAGAGTGAACGACACTTTCATTGGAGTCTTCAAAACCTGCATTTGAAAACCTCTCATAGGTGGTCTCTTCCTAGGGGTAGTGCTAGTCTTCTCTATCGTGCACAAGACATAGTTCAATTAGTTTGGGAGACAGGTCAAACTCTAAGCAAGCTGAGAGTATTGTCCTACACTTGAGGACCCAAAATGTGTATATACTTCAGTGCATATATATTGTTAGTGCTCGTGCATACTTAGATATTATGTAGTTAGAAAACCATGGGCTGGTTTCTCATAACAATATGTGGACAAAGCAAAGTTGTCATGTAGAGAAGAAGTACACGTGAAGGTGTATGAGACATCCTTTGCATTGTGACTGCACGACGTAGCATAATTGAACACAAGGACACTGCACTTTCGAATAACTGGGAGCTATTGGACTTGCTTGATGAGGACAGTGTACTTTTCATGGCCATTCATGCAGTGCTTACCACAATTGATTGCAATGGTATTAAGGCAGAGTGCAAGAGGGAATCGTGCGAATGGGTTAGGGCGATAGGTCTATCCATAGGCGAGACAAGCTCCCTAGGTATGTCATGCCCTTGATGTGCCCTAAACAATTGTGGATGATGCTAAAGGGCTAGGGGACTAGGGACGGAGCCAGCCAACCAAGGTCACTGGACGTGCCTAATTTGAGGACCCCTAGGTGCTGTGCTATGATCGTGGGTGTTTCTTATTTTTCGTTGTTTTATTTTCTTTTTTTCTTTTTCTTTTCTTTTTCTTGTTCTTTTTTCTTTCTTTCTTTCTTTCTTTATTCTCCTTCTTTTCTTTTCTTTTTCTTTTTCTTTTTTGGTGGACTTGCCTAAGTACAACCATTGCAATAGGTTGAGGCTATTACCCTTTCAGTGGGTTGGGAAATGTCAAGGTTCGAAGGCTCAGTGATGATTGTGCCCTAGCCTTGTTGTTAGAGAAGCAGTCGTTGAGATGGGGAGATACACAAGAGATTTTGCAACCCCCTTTGGAACATGCGATATTGGTACAACTGGGGTAACAGCTGCCGTGAGTGCCTGGCATAGAGTGTAACCCAGAAAGAGAAAGTGGTTAAGCTCATGATTTGGGCCATGCGACGTGGGCACTCGCAAGGGTGATTTTCGCTTTCGGCAGCGTGGCTTTGTCGCGGCTCATCATGGGGTTGGTGGTCTTGTGGTGTATTGGGTATTGAACGCTTTCACACAAAGACTTGCGTCATCCTGCATCCACGTGTCACTTCATGAGAGTACATACATGGCACATGCCACAACTATAATAAACCATTGCAACGCAAGGAGATATCACTTATCTGAAATCCATGGTGTTGGCTTAGATACTTATCACCTGCGCTTGATTAGCTTTTCCTTTTGCTAAAGACGTGAAATATATTAAACGCAAATACAAAAAGTTTGTACAATTGGGGAACATGTTAGCACTTAACCATTTACATACAAAAAGTCATGGCCATGTAGCATTTGATAAGCCTTTTATACAAGATGGGGCTCCTGTGAGGTTGGGCAGGGGAGATGTCGCCTGGGACCTGAATGGTGTAGTCCTTGGCCGCAATTGTTTCTAGAATACTTTTGAACAAAGCATCAAATTCCTGCTTGTCTCGAGCTGCCCTCTCCTCTTTCGAGCACCTGGTGCCCGAGCATCTGTTGGGGGCCCGCACGACCAGTGTTGCCACGCCCTGTGTGCTCCCTTGAGCTTCTATTTCCCTGGCCTTGGGATTTTTTGGCCTACATCCGAGGCGGTGTTGCTTCGGGCCTCCTTTCTTTGCATACCTTTTAAGGGTAGGTACATAGCGTTTCGGTAGAGGAGCTTGTGCTACATGCTTCCTTCGACGGCGAATAGCATCCTTGCAAGCTAGCTGCACTGGGTGCTCCATGTCGGCTACCGTAGGGGGACTTGCAATATGCGAACCAAGGACTAGGCCTTGAGGCAGGATAAAAATGTTCGCATGGAAGGGATTATATAGTGGGTTATCAAGCGCACATGACGAGAAGGGGAGAGGTGAGGCATGCAATGTTTGTTGTTTGCGTGGACTGGTTGTCATGGAGTGGGGTAGGGCTCATCCTTGGAAGGATAAATCAGAAAAAGGGGGAAAGGTGTATAGAAAGGGACGGTACCCTGTCTACACCATCAGAGATGTTGGTCAGGGCTTCCTATGGTGGTAATGAGGGTTGCATGCCCTTTACCTGGAGGCGGGAATGGTCACACAATTTCTAAATGTGTGGTGGGAGGAGGACCTGAGGAGCTTAGCCTGTTGAACCCAACTCTTCTCCCTGCGCTTGACTACCATTGCTTGTGTGTGTTGACATTGTCTATACAGGCTCACAAATTTTATTGTTTATTTATGTACATATTTACGAATCCATGTCACTTATCGAGGATAAAAGCCAATTGTAGAACTCCAGATTGTACTAGAGTGTGGCACACGCATCTACTACTCGTGGCAACTTACTCAATACCGATAGATATTTTGCAACATCGAGTAGCATGGAACCCTTTTTGAGTCTACTGGCAACATGTAACTCCTCCTCAGTGATAACCTTATCAGACAGAGAGTTCTCTTGGCTAGTTTCAGCTAAGTCCGTACCCCGAATGGCAGTCAGCACACTCGAAAGGAAGTTGGTGCCACATAGGTTGGGTCACTTTGAGACCGCCATTTGGCCAATCGCTCCTCTGAGACTGTCATGATCTAGGCTCATAGCTCGGCCATTGCAATGCGGTTTTCACATCAACGTTGTTCTAATTGACTTGGACCCTCTGTTGTCGCTTTCGTTGCTCTATTTCTAAGAGGTTTGGTTGGCAGAGCACATCATTGAATGTTACAGTTAAGCGTAGTTTGTCGGCTTCCTCGTCAGAGATGAGTCGCATGTGTTCATACAAGAGCCTGTTATAGTGCTCATCAAGATGTTCTTGCTCTTCCTAGGATAAGGAAAATGGCAAGTATTCTTCAAGCTGCTCTTTAGGGAGTGTGCCCATGTCTGCCAGGACACAGACACGTGTGAACGCTTTGAGTTTAGCATCCAACTCGGTTAAGCATTCTGTGACACTTCTATGTTCAACGAAGGCTTACTCAGTTGCCATCTCATGCGAGGTTCTAGGAGTTTCCTTAGGCTTTAGCATAGCTAGGGGCTCGGGCCTAGATAAGCAAGATTGGTCAACGCTAGGATTGCTTAGGCTCTTGGGGTTTCCATGTTTCTCCTGAGGCTTCGCTATTGCGTCATGGTTCTCCTTGGATGTGACTGGTATAGGTTTGTCACCCTGTTGTGACAGCGTTGATGTGCTTGGTTGGGCCTCAGCATTCTCTTTCTCTAGTGTGTCCTTATGGGACATAGCCGTGGCTTGCTAAATAGCCTCGCTAGGTTGTGAGGGTACAACTGCCTCTCTTTTTGGAGAGTCTAGCTCTTCCCTTTTTTTTAACTCCTCCAGCCTAGACTTTAGGTGCTTTGGAAGTGTTGGAGTTGTCAATGAAGTTGGTTGCGACACCTCCTCCACAGGTAAACTACTAAGGACACGTTCCACAAGGGGCATTGTCATAGCCAAGGGCTATAACTGTTGTGATCCCTGATTGGAAGTAGTAGCAGCTAGTTCAGTGGACTTGCTACTATTGGTGGATTGCGGTGTCAAGTCCTTAGGTGTCAATTGGAAGTGGCCGTGTCTTTTGTTGCCCTTAGAGCATTCACTTGTGTAGATCGAGTATTAGTTGAGCTAGCCACGGTGGATTGCACAGGCATATCCTTAGGTTGAGAGCTAAAAGTGGTGTCGTGTCCTGCCTCTTGGACAGTTGGAAGCTTAGATGGAGATAGAGATAGAGATTGAGTAGCTACACTTGATGACTGTTGTTGTGCTTCATGTGTCTGTCTAGGGAAAGAGGGTGTAGGAGACTTGGGACTCCTATGTGGCTCCGACATTGGCTAGAAGATTTGCTTGAGGCCGTTAGATGATTTTGCTATTTGCTTTGTTGAGCATTTAACCTTGCCATGAGCAATGTTGTGTCTATGATGCTTGCTATCCTCTTGGGGAATCAAAGGCTCCTTGGGCACTAGTGGCTTTTGCATATCCTCAACGATTACATCTGATATCTGCTTGTTAAGCACGTTAGGCTGAGGATCTACCCTCTGATTGGTCCCGTTTGGTTTCTTGATTTCGACCATGAGGGGCTCGGTTACTCCATTGTAGTTAACTCGAGACTTGGTTTTTCGTTTAGCTCTCCTCCTACGCTTCTTTGCTCTTGATACGATTTGGCCTTCAGTCGACAAGGGAGGTTTAGCAAGGGGTTTTGGCACCCAAATCCATCGGTTACCTACGTAATACCCTTGAGCACATAGCAATGCTTTGGATATCTATCGTGGCATTGTGCTGACCCTCCATCGATGCCTTCGTCTATAAGGCTTGGGCTTCTTTTGGGGTCTTCTACGATTGTTGTAAGTCCAAAGCCCGTCCTTGGTGTTGTGTCTTGACCTTCTTGTTCAAGGCATGGCCTCACTCACTGGTTCTCATTGTTCAACTTGTGCTTGTATCAACTCTTCCAACAAGTCCTTACTATCGTTAACAGGCTTGACTGTTATGTCAGCACCCTCTTTGCCTTTCCCTCGAGGTTCGATGAGGTCACCCTTGCTAAAGGTTGTGACTATCCTCACACTTGGTAGTGTCAGGTGTATCCTCTGTGCTACATAGTCGGCCTCACACTTGGTTGCCCTTTTGAAGGGTCTTCCTAGGAGGGTTTCCTTCCCGTAATTAGCACAATTTGGAGGAATATGAAATAGGATAGGCAAGCTTTCAGTTTCAATTGTCACAAGGATTTTGCACTTTCCTATGAGTGCTTGTGGGTTTCCCCCATAAGGGCTAAGAGTTGCATTAGTCGGTGTGAGCTCTGGTTGGCCTAGTAGGGTCCATGATTCATAAGTCAAGATATTAAAAGCTGCTCCTTCAATCATCAATTAGAGCATCTATAGTATGCTCTCTTTTTGCGGTGAGTTTGACCCTAAGATAAGCAGGTGGTGCTATGTCTTCGTCTTCCGGGTCTTGGCTTGTAAATTTAAGCCTTCTGACAAATGCCCTTGAGTCTCCAATTGCACGATCAGATGTGGATTCTCCACTGATGTATTAGATCGTTAGTGCAGAGTGCTATTCAAGGAGTATCTATCATCAGGACTGTCATATCTAGTCCTTCTCGTAGTTGCAGCTTGATGTTGTTGATTTTTGCTTTGACTAGATGCAGTCTGTATGCAATACATATGTGTTTTTGCAGTGTGGCCTTTTTGCCCTTGTTGGCTAGATTGGCCCATTGATGTTCTAGGGTCTCTGTTTCTCTCTGTTCGGGTAGGGGCCTTTGGTTGCTCTTTTGCAAGTGAGAATCCATGCTTGTGTAGAGCCATTACTACACTAGGGTCCAATTTGGAGGACCTATCACAACGCGCATTTTCTCTCCAACCTACTTGGGGGAGGTGCGGAGGGGGCAGAGCCCCCTCTGCGGGGGTCCGAGGGGGTAGTCCCCCCCGGCCCGCAGGGTCGTTTTATGGTAAACACCATGCGCAATTTGGAGGACCGTTTATAGCCAAATTTCGAACTACTTGCTCTAAGTTTCATCCCAGTGATAGATCTGTGATGCGCCTTTAGCTCTACGTAGCCTTTGGGATCAATTTCAGGGTTTAGATGCGTCAAAATTTGTGTTCTAGATACCTGTCCGATTTTGATAGTTTTTTGTCCGATTCTCAGATGTTTGATTTTCAGGGGTCCGATTATCAGAATCGGATGTCCAATTTTGGGTTGGTCCGATCGGCCCAATGGTCCAATTTTGGTCATGTCCGATTTCTGGAATCGGACGTTCGATTTTGACAGGCGTCCAATTCTGAGCCGTCCGATTCCTTGTGTCCGATTTCCAAGGTCTGAGTGTCCGATTTTGAGACTGGGTCCGATTCTTGCAGTGGTTCGATTCTAGGAATCGGATCAGACAGGGTGGTCTGATTCTAGTAGTCGGATGGTCTAGACCGTGAAATTGAATGGTCTGATTCTAGGAATCGGACGGATTGGTTCGACGAAGCGGACGACGTCCTGCGGGTTGCGCATGATGCCTCAAGGTCAACGCCTACTCCACGGAAATGGGATTTTAGTTCCTTAGTTGGTCACCTTTAGAAAATGTGGATCTAGGAGAACACACCATACTTATTGGTGTGCAGATAGATTTGATAATTTGCTTCATCATGCACTCCTCTTTATTGGATAGGATCCAAGGAGCACAAGGTAGTTGCATATGACTATTAGAGCTTGTTTGTGACCAAAGCACCTCCATCTTTTCTACCTCCTTCAAATCCATTCATGTCTCTCTTTTTTGTGATACGGTCACACAACAAGCTATCAACAATATTGAAAATGTGCATGGGATCCAACAAATGGTTGATGCCCAATATGGAAACTTGTAGAAAACTAAAAATTGTCCCATTTCACTTGGAAGTGACTCTTCGTGGACCATCTTCCACTCATACTAGATTTGGGTATGCATTCGTGGAAGCAAGCCTACCTAAGCACTTGCCAAATCTCTGAAAGTCATGTGTAGTCCGCATACGAATGGTTTGTATGTTAAAAAACCGTCTCCCAGTATGCTTGCTCATGTCTTCTGCAATAATCTCCTCCTCTTACAAATTCTTAAGCTCATCAACTAATGGACAAAGATAACTATCCATATTCTACACTTTGTAGCACCCACGAATGAGCAAGCTAAGGATGAGGTATCCCTTTTTCATAGAAGGCCATGGTGGGATATTGCAGTTTATAAGGACTATTGGCCACACACTGTAAAAAGTCAAGTCGAGTCCAAATGGATTCACACCATCCATAGCAAAGCTGAGTCGATGATTTCTTGGCTCCCATGCAAAGCTTGGAAAGGTGGAGTCAATGTGACCCCATGCTTGCAAGTCTTCTCGTATCCATTAGATTCCATATGTGGACCTATTATTGCATATGCCATGTTGTCAAACTTGCCATGCTTGCTATGCAAAATATGTGAAGGATGCACGATGTTATGCGAGTGGTGATTGAGAACAAGCCTCACTCACAACTCGATAATGAGACATTAAGGAGTGCTAGTTAAGATAATTGACTTTGTTGATGAACAATACAAACACAAAAAAATATAAAGTTTTGCAAACACCACACAAGCCACAAGTGTGGGAGCTTTCACTCAACCGCCAAGACCCACGGATTGCTTATTGTTTCAAGCGTTCCAAGTCGAGCACTAATGGCTACCTCTCACATAACCGACGTGCCATCCATATCTACGGGTGTAGTGAGATTACCTCCGTGCCATTCGAGTTACCTCCTCTCCTGAGCACTCCGGTACCTCCATGATCCAAGTGCAAGCTTCAAGCAAGCTCCATCCTCAAGCTCCAAGTTCCAAGCTCCATTGCCGCGAGCAAGACAAGAGAAGAGAAGAGAAGAGAAGAAGAGAGGAGAAGATTGAGAGCTTCTCCTCCTCGGTCCCTCACCCTCACACACTCACTCCCTCACACTCTCACACACTCTCTCTCAAGCACAAGCTCAAGCAAGCAAGAAGAAGAAGAAGAAGAAGAAGAAGAAGAAGAGAGCTACTTTTGGCCACACACAAGAATGAGCTTCTCATTCACTTTTCAACTTTATATACAAAACCCTAAATCCCTTTTGGGCAGTCATCCCCTTTTCCCCTTTTTTACATGGCTAGCCATAGCATAGGCCCCTTTTTCCCATTGTCCTTCTATCTTCCTAGCTTCCTTTCCACCGCCCGTCTACATTTACAAATTGCACGGGTGAGAGCCCGTCGCTCCTTAAATTAAACCATGATGTGCTTGCGTTCTTTTACAAAAAATTCGATTTGCGCTTTTCCTTGTGCGCCTTTCTCCCTTATTTAGGACTCTTCTCCTTGTGCGTCTTTGTCTTCCGTTTCTCTTTGCCTTGGCCTTTGTCTTTGTCTTTTGCTTTAGCTTTTCCAGATTTTCCACATTCGTTCGTTTGAGGGTTAACATTACCCCCCTCCTAGACGAGTGCCAGTCCCATGGCACTCACCGTCGTAGGTAGTAGGCTGTAGCATGCACTGAAGACGTGGGTGACAAGGACGCCTGTGGTTTCCGTGGAGGAGTGTTGGTGGTGGTGTGGAAGAAGGTCCTGGGGGCCTGTTGGTGGCCAAGGTGGCTGGTGGAAGGTTGTTGGAGATGGTGGTAGGGCTATTCTGTGTTGGGGATTGCATTGATGGAGTACAAGTGGCGGTTTGTTGGGGATTCTATACATGACAATTCTTTGCAGGCTTGTCGGATGGTAAGGGATAAGCATTCAGAGTTGGGTGTTGATGAAGAGCGAACGACACTTTCATTGGAGTCTTCAACACCTGCAATTGAAAACCTCTCATGTGGTCTCTCCCGAAGGGTAGTGCTAGTCTTCTCTATTGTGCACAAGACATAGTGCAATTAGTTTGGGAGACAGGTCAAACTCTAAGCAAGCTGAGAGTATTGTCATGCACTTGAGGACCCAAACTGTGTATATACTTCGATGTAGATATTATGTGAGTGCTCGTGCATACTTAGATATTACGTAGTTAGAAGATCGCGGGCTAGTTTCTCGTAACAATGCTTGGATGAAGCAAAGTTGTCCATGTTGAGAAGAAGTACACATGAAGGTATATGAGACATCCTTTGCATTGTGACTGCACGACGTAGCATAATTGAATATACAGGGACACTACACTTTTGGTAACTGGAAGCTATTGGACTTTCTTGATGAGGATAGTGTACTTTTCATGGCCAATCGTGTGGTGCTTACCACCACTGATTGCAATGGTACTAAGGCAGAGTCCAAGAGAGAATTGTGCAAGTGGGTCAGGGTGCCAGGTCTAACCATAGGCAAGACAAGCTCCCTAGGTATGTCCTGCCCTTGATGTGCCCTGAACAATTGTGGGTGATGCTAAAGGTTTAGGGGACTAGGGATGGAGCCAGTTGACCAAGGTCACTGGACGTACCTAATTTGAGGACCCCTAGGTGCTGTGCTGTGATCGTGGGTGCTTCTTATCTTTTCGTTTGTTTCTTTTTTTCTTTTTTTTGTTTTCTTCTTTTTTTTTCTTTTTTTCTTTTTTTTCTTGTGCTTTTTGCTTGCTTTCTTTCTTTTGTTCTGTTCTCTTTTTTTTTTGGCCTTGCCTGAGTACAACCATTACAATATGTTGAGGCTATCAGCCTTTCAATGGGTTGGAAAATGTCAAGCTTCGAAGGCTCGGGAAATGGATATTACAGTGATGATTGTGCCCTAGCCTCGTTGTTAGAGAAGCAGTTGTTGAGATGGGGAGATACACTTGACATATTGCAAACCTCCTTGCGACACAGCGATGTTGGTACAATTGAGGTAATGACTGCCGTGAGCCAACTATAGAGCTTGAGCCAGAAAGAGAGTGTAGCCCGTGAATATGCTTTGGGCCATGTGATGTGGGCAATCGGCAAGGGTGATTTTTTGCTTTTGGTAGCGTGGCTTTGCCACGGCTCTTTGTGGGGTTGATGGTCTTGTGGTGATCGGGCATTGAACACTTTCGCACAAATACCTGCATCATCCTGCATCTACTCGTCACTTCATGAGAGTACATGCATGGTATATGCCGCAACTATAATAAACCAGTGCAACGCAAGGAGACATCACTTATCTGAATTCTATGGTGTTGACTTAGATATTTATCACCTGCGCTTGATTAGCTTTTTCTTTTGCTAAAGACATGAAATACATTAAACGCAGATATGAAAAGTTCGTACAATTGGGGAACATGTCAACACTTAACCATTTGAAGACAAAGAGTCCTGGCCAGGTAGCTTTTAATAAGCCTTTATACAACATGGGGCTACTCTATTTGTACGAGGCGGGGCGAGTTTGCATGGTCGGGCGATTGGGGCTCTATTGGTGTGGGGCTCCCGTGGGGTTGGGCAAGGAACATGTCGGCTGGGACATGAATGGTGTAATCCCGGGCCGCCACCATTTCCAAAATGCCTCTAAATAGTTCATTGAATTCTTCCCTGTCCTGAGCTGCCCTTTCTGCCCTTGAGCATCTAGTGCCCGAGTGTACGTTGGGGGTTTGTGCCACTAGCGTTGCCACATGCTGCGCGTTGCTTCGAGTCTCGACTTTCTTGGCCCAGGGGTTCTTCGGCCTTCGTCTGGGATGGTGTCGCTTAGGGCCTCACTTCTTCGCATACCTCTTGAGGGTGGGCATGTAGCGCACCGGCGGAGGGACGTGTGCTGCATGTTTCCGTCGACAGCCGGAGAGCGTCTTTGCAAGCCAGTTGCCCTAGGCTCTCCATGTTTTCCTCGTAGGGGGACCTGCAAGGTGCGAACCAAGGGTTAGACCTTAATACAGGATACAACTGTTCTCATGGAAGGGATTTTAGTGTGGTTTATCAAGCGCATATGACATGAAGGGGAGGGGTGAGGCATGCAGTGTTTGTTGTAGAGGGATGGCCCCCATGATGATGTTTGTTTTGCCTCCAGTCATTAGCAGATATTGGCTTATGCTAAGTTGTGTGGACTGGTTGTCATGGAGTGGGACAGGGCACATCCTCGAAAGGATAGACCAAAAAGGGAAAAATGTGTATAGAAAGGGACTACACCCTGTCTACACCATCAGAGTTGTTGGTGAAGGCTTCCTATGGCGGTAATGTGGGTTACATGCCCTTCACTTGGAGGTGGGGATGGTCACATAGCTTTTAAATGCGTGATGAGAGGAGGACTTGAGGAGCTTAGTTTGTCAGACCCAACTCTTCTCCCTGTGCTTGACTATCATTGCTTGTATGTGTTGACATTGTTTATACATGATGACACAAAAATCAGTGTTTATTTATATACATATTTATGAATCCATGTCACTTCACGAGGATAAGAACCAAGTGTAGAACTCGGGGTTGGAGCGTGGCACATGCATCCAGTACTCGTGGCAGCTTACTTAGTACCAATAGATATTTTGCCACATCGAGCAGCATGGAACCTTGTCCGAGTCTACTGGCAACGTGTAACTCCTCCTTAGTGAGAACCTTATCAATCAAAGGGCTCTCTAGGCTAGTTCCAGCTAAGTCCGTACCCCAAATGTCAGTCAACACTCGAAGGGAAGTTGGTGCCACATAGGTTGGGTCTCTTTGAGACTGCCATTTGGCCAATCGCTCCTCAGATATTATCTGAGCCCCTAGTTTGGCTATTACAATGCGACATTCATACCAACGCTGCTCAAATTGACTCTGGCCTGCTGACAATCACTTTAGTTGCTCTATGTCTACAAGATTTGGTCGGCAGAGCACTTCATTGAACGTGATGGTTAAGCGCAGTTTGTCGGCCTCCTCGTCAGAGATGAATTACATGCGTTCATGTAAAAGCTTGTTATAGTGCTCATCAAGATGTTCTTGCTCTTCCCAAGATAAGGGGAATGGTAAGTATTCTTCGAGCTGCTCCTTAGGGAATGCGCCCATGTCTGCAAGGATGTAGACATGTGCGAACACTTTGAGCTTAGCATCCAAATCAGTTAAGCATTCTGTGACACTTCTATGTTCAACAAAGGCTTGCTCGGTTGCCATCTCATGCAAGGTTCTAGGAGTTTCCTTAGGTTTTAGCATAGCTGGGGGCTTGGGCCTAGATGAGTAAGATTGGTTAATGCTAGGATTGCTTAGGCTCTTGGGGTTTCCATGTTTCTCCTGAGGCTTCGCTATTGCGCCATGGTTCTCCTTGGATGTGACTGGTATAGGTTTGTCACCCTGTCGTGTGACAGCGTTATATCCACTCTTGATTGGTCAATGCAAGTTCTGTTGTCGGTGGATTGAGTGTTGCAAGCAGCCATTGATGGTAATGACTGCTTTGATTTTTCAGAGCACACAGATGTGTCTGAGGTTTCACCGCTATTAAGAGAGGCATTAATGGGTCCATTGGGGATGGACTCGATGCTTTATTCGTTAGCTCTTTGGCGCTCTTCGTCTCAATGTTCTTGGGGTCCACAACCACCTGCAACTGTTGTTGTTTTCGTTGTTTTCTCCTCTTTTTCTTGGTCACAGCGTAGGTGCATCTAACGTCTCAGGACCCTGGGCTATATGGACCGTTGATGTGCTTGGTCGGGCCTCAGCATTTCCCTTCTCTAGAGGGTCCTCATGGGACCTAGTCGTGGCCTGCGGAATAGCCTTGCCAGGTTGCGTGGGTACAACTGTCTCCCTTTTGGGGGAGTCTAGCTCTTCAGCCATTTCCCATGTGTTTAACTCTTCCAGTCTAGGCTTTAGGCTCTTTGGAAGTGCCAGAGTTATTAATGAAGTTGGTTGCGACACCTCCTTCACAGGTAAACTACTAAGGACACGTTCCGCAAGGGGCATTGTCACAGCCAAGGGTTGTGACTGCTGTGTTCCCTGATTGGAAGTAGTAGCAGCTAATTTAGTGGGCTGGCTACCCTTCGTGGATTGCGGTGTCAAGTCCCTAGGGCGATCAGAAGTGGTCGCATCTCTTGTTGCCCTTTGAGCATTCATCTGTATAGATCGAGCATGAGTTGATCTGGTCACATTAGGTTGCGTAGGTATATCCTTAGGTCGAGAGCTACAGATGGCGTCATGTCCCACCTCTTGGACGGTTGGAAGCTTAGATGGAGATAGAGATTGGAATTGAGCAGTCTCCCTTGACAACTGTTGTAGTGCTTCCTGTGTCTGTTTGGGAGAAGAGGGCGTAGGAGATCTCAGACTCATAGGTGGACGTGGCACTAGCTGAATGATTTTCTCAAGGCTATTAGACGATTGTGCCATTTGCTTTGTTGAGCGAGTAGCCTTGCCATGAGCAATGTTGTGCCTATGATGTTTGTTCTCCCCTTGGGAGATCAAAGGCTCATTGGGTACTAATGATTTTTGTGCATGCTCAATGGCTACATATGACATATGTCTATTTAGCATGCTAGGTTGAGGCTCTTTCTTTCGAGGAATCATGTCTAGTTTCTTGCCTCAAGACCTAGAGTTTCTCTTAGATTTCCTCTTGTGCTTCATTGCTTTTGATGCACGCTGGCCTTTAGCTGATGGAGGTGGTTTAGCAAGGGATTTTGGTACCCAAATCCATCGGTTATCTGCGTAGTACCCTTAAGCACGTAACAACATTTTGGATATCCATCGCGGCATTGTGCTTACCCTCCATCAATGCCTTCGTCTATAAGGCTTGGGCTTCTTTTGGGGTCTTCTATGATATTTGTAAGTCCAAAGTCCGTCCTTGGCATTGTCTCTTGACCTTCTTGTTTCAGGCATGGCCTCACTCACTAGTTCTCGGTGTTCGAACTGTGCTTGTATCCGTTTTTCCAACAAGTCCTTGCTCTCGTTAGTAGGCTTGACTATTACGTCAGCACCTTCCTTGCCTTTCCCTCGAGGTTTGATGAGGTCACCCTTGCTAAAGGTTGTGACTATCCTCACACCCGGTAGTGTCAGGTGTATCCTCTATGCTACATAGTCGGCCTCACACTTGGTCGCCCTTTTGAAGGGTCTTCCTAGGAGGGTTTCTTTCCCGCAGCTAGCACTATTTGGAGGAACATGAAATAGGATAGGCAAGCTTTCAGTTTCAATTGTTGCAAGGATATTGCACTTTCCTATGTGCTTGTGGAGGTCCCCCATAAGGGCTAAGAGTTGCATTAGTCGGTGTTAGCTCTAGTTGGCCTAGCAGGGTCCATGATTCATAGGTCAAGATGTTAAAATCTGCTCCTTCATCAATCAGAGCATCAATAGTATGCTCTCTTTTTGCGGTGAGTTTGACCCTAAGATAAGCAAGTGGTACTATGTCTTCATCTTCCAGGTCCTGGCTTGTAAATTTAAGCCTTCTGATAGATGCATTTGAGTCCCCACTTGCATGACCAGACGTGGATTCTCCACCGATGTCTTGGGTCGTCTATGCAGTGTTTCTCAAGGCACATCTCTCATCAAGAGTGTCATATCTAGTCATCTTGGCATTTGTAGCTTGATGATGTTGCATTTCGCTTAGACTAGACATGGTATGAACACAATGTCTTTGTGTTCTCGTGGTGTGGCCTTTTTGCCCTTGATGGCTAGATTGGCCCATTGATGTTCTAGGGTCTCTATTTCTCTCTGTTCAGGTATAGGCTTTGGTTGCTCTTTTGCAAGTGAGAATCCATGCTCGTGTAGAGCCATTACTACACTAGGGTCCAATTTGGAGGGCCTGTCTCACCACGCGCGTTTTCACTCCAACCTACTTGGGGGAGGTGCGGAGGGGGCAAAGCCCTTTGCGGGGGTCGGGGGGGCAGTCCCCCCCGGCCCGCAGGGCCGTTACGATAAACACCATGCGAGATTTGGAGGACCATTTATAGCCAAATTTTGAACTACGTGCTCTAAATTTTAGCCCGGTGATGGATCTGTGATGTGCCTTTAGCTCTATGTAGCCTTTGGGGTCAATTTCGGGGTTTAGATGCATCAAAATTTGTGTTCTAGATACCTGTCCGATTTTGACAGTTTTTTGTCTGATTCTTAGATGTCTGATTTTTAGGAGTCCGATTATCAGAATCGGACGTCCGATTATCAGACGTCCGATTTTGGGTTGGTCCGATCGGCCCAATGGTCCGATTTTGGTCACATCCGATTCTGGGAGTCAGATCGAAAAAGTGGTCCGATTTTGGGAATCGGATCGGACAGGGTGGTCGGATTCTGACTGGGATTCTGACTGATCCGATTATGGGTGGTCCGAGTGTCCGACTCGGACGGGTTGGTCTGATCGGATGGGGTTGGTCCGATCGGATGGTTGTCCGAGCGTTCGAGTGGTCCGATTTCCAAAATCGGACGGGTTGGTCCGAGTGGTCCGATCGGACAGTTGGACACTGACTTGGGTGTCTGAGTCTGTCGGCCCGGATGCACTTTCGAGCACAAATTCGTCAAAAATCTTAAGGTATTGCTTATTGTAAGCTACAAGATTCCATAGGAATGATGCTGGAGTGATGGGGAAGAGATCTATATACAAATTCCAAGCTCCAAAATGCAAATCAACGAACGAATCAAACCCTCATGCCCTGTTATGACAGCAGAAACCATGATGCTTGTTTTTCTTCTTTTTCTTTGTTTTTTCCTACCCTAATACACACAAATCACAAAGTAAATACCTACACTACTTCATTCCACAACATAAATCTCAAGAAAGCAAAAAACCTACTTGCCAAGGAGATCGAATACCATCTTCAATCCCCCTCACTTCCTACCTATCTCAAGCACCAGTTCGGGGGAAACCCCTTACTTTGATGCTCAATTTGAAGCGCACAAGCGCCTAAGGCTTGAATCCGTTTGTCCCGGCAACGGAACCAAAATGTGGGAGCTTTCACTCAACCGCCAAGACCCACGGACTGCTTATTGTTTCAAGCGTTCCAAGCCGAGCACTAATGGCTACCTCTCACATAACCGACGTGCCATCCATATCTACGGGTGTAGTGAGCTTACCTCCATGCCGTTCGAGTTACCTCCTCTCCCATGCACTCCGGTAGCTCCATGATCCAAGTGCAAGCTTCAAGCAAGCTCCATCCTCAAGTTCCAAGCTCCAAGCTCCATTGCCGCGAACAAGAGAAGAGAAGAGAAGAATAGAGGAGAAGCTGGAGAGCTTCTCCTCCTCGGTCCCTCACCCTCACACACTCACTCCCTCACACTCTCACACTCCCTCTCTCAAGCACAAGCTCAAGCAAGCAAGAACAAGAAGAAGAAGAAGAATAAGAGAGCTACTTTTGGCCACACACAAGTATGAGCTTCTCATTCACTTTTCAACTTTATATACAAAACCCTAAATCCCTTTTGGGTGGTCATCCCCTTTTCCCCTTTTTTACATGGCTGGCCGTAGCCTAGGCCCCTTTTTCCCATTGTCCTTCTATCTTCCTAGCTTCCTTTCCACCTCCCGTCTACATTTACAAATTGCACGGGTGAGAGCTCGGCACTCCTTGAATTAAACCATGATGCGCTTGCGCTCTTTTACAAAAGTTTTGACTTGCGCTTTTCCTTGTGCGCCTTTCTCCCTTATTTAGGACTCTTCTCCTTGTGCGTCTTTGTCTTCTATTTCTCTTTGCCTTGGCCTTTGTCTTCGTCTTCTGCTTTAGCTTTTCTGGATTTTCCACCTTCCTTCGTTTGAGGGTTAACAACAGGCTAAACCAAACCACCAACAATGTCTCTTATAGCCTCAAATGGGTATAAAAAACAAACTCAAAGTAAAGAATTGACAACATTCAAACATGAAAATCTTGAGTTCGAAACAAAGAATTTCTTGATTCTTCTATAATATTTGTCACATCAAGTATCAACCCAGCAACATCCAAAAACTTTCGCAAGATTTGACGAACTTCTTCACAAGAATTTCTTGATACCTCTATAATATTTGTCACATCAAGCATCAACCCAGCAACATCCAAAAACTTTCACAAGATTTGACGAACTTCTTCACAAAAAACCATACTTGCGTATGGGACCCTAGCACTCACTCTCACCTTCTTTGTATAGGTTTTGTTATACACACATTGTATATGCGTTTTTGAAAAGCATAAAGGCTTTTCTAACGCTTAATGCTAAAAGGTAAATTGAAAAGCCTTTAAGTTATAAAGCTTAAGCTTTATGTTTTGCTAGCTCTAAAGCATTAAGTTTGTTTTCTACTTTTAAGACTATTTATCTGCATGCCATGATCATTGCAATAAGAATTTTTAAAGGCACCTCCATACTTCCTCCTTTTAGTATCCTTCTGCCCCATTCCATTTGATGGCACCATCCTTCAGCGTTCGCCTTCTTCTTCGCAACTTCAGCATAAACATAACTAGTAATCCATAGATGATTGATTACTTGCGTAGACCCCATGCAACTCCATGTAATGTTGCTGTCCAAAAATTGGTCATTGCCTCCACCAAACTTCTCTCTGATATGTTGGCTTGCTGCTTGCTTGTCAGCTTCTCAAACAAACTTCTTGGGCTCAGGACTGAGATTGCAAAAATACACCAAGATTGCTGCTATGGCCTTCTTTTCCTAAGTTTTGCTCTTTAACCTTCATAGTGCCATTTGCATGAATAAATCATAGTTTTTGCTGTTGTTGCTCCACCTCTTAGCGCAGCACCCAAGAAACATATCTTCAAGCACTTCAAAAGATTGGTCCAAGAAGAAACAATTTAACCTTTTGAATTGTGAACCAACTCAAGGCAATTATATCCCATCACATCCATTCCCAATATCTCTGCACCATAATTCATTCCCATGCACTTCCACATCCTTAGTTACTTTCAGAAGAGGTCTATAGTCCTTCATGACAAGCTTCAACATAGGTATAAGGAAGGTCACAAAGGATATCTTTTTCTCAAACTCACAATTTTTGTCTTTGCATTGGAGACAAAGTAGGTGGATATAAAACCACAATTATTAGGCTCCTTGACAACTTTCAATGCATTTCCAAGGTTTTACCACCATCAATGGTGATCTTATCATCCTTGTCCATTTTTCCATAGCTGTTACGAAACGATCACATATTTCTTTATCACCATTTGCTTAAATTATAACCCCCTTAGGTCCTTTTGCATTCATCCAATCACTACCATTATCATAGTTGACAATAATTTTCTTTGCAAATCTTTACCACTTCTTCTTACCCTAAGTTTCAAACTATCTCAACAATAGCACTGAAGGATAATATCTTGTGCAACTTCAAAAATCCCTTAGAGTCTTTGCAATCTACTTTTTGCTTCAAATGCGTAGGTGGTGGCCGGTGTGTAAACAATTGCAAACGGAAGATGGACAGACACTTATTGACAATGAAAAGTGTTCGCTGCCCAGTGTGTAAGCAGGTGGTGGACAAGTGACCACCCAAGTCAACTTTTCATGTGCCCACCAACAACTGGGCGCAGATTGGGCGGGCATGATGGTGTGTAACCAGCTTGAGTAACCCATGCACATTGCATTGTGCATCGACATAGGCCTTGATTCGTTAAGGGCGCGTTCACACCACAGCCGCACACAACTCTGATGTGGCCTTCCTTTCGAATTGTATCTAAGGGTGGCTTCATATTATAATGGACCATCAAACAAAATAAAAAACGTACAAGGGCAAAGTATAACTTGTTAAATGATATCGCGGTTATCATGCCCATGCAAAGTTGAACGAATTTGGGCTTGGTGTAGGCAGATGATATCAAAATGAAGTGTTTCATCATAGGATTTGAACTCCCCGTGTAACATAACTAGTCATTTTTGGCTACAGAGACCACTCCATCAATCATAGGAAGACAATGTATGGTGCATTGTCGTGTGACTTTGAAGATCGAGACTTGATATTAAAATAAAAGTATGAATTAATTGAAGTGACCAAACAAGTAGTAGATGACACTACCTATCATGCAAGCACATGGAAAGAGGATAGAGATTGGAAGGACAATATGTGAGCCTATTTGTATGCAGTTCAGTTAGGAACAAAGATAGAGAAAAACAGCTAGAGTTTTGGGGAAGTTATAGAGAAAAGTAACCACTTCAGTGTGGGCTACATGCAATCATGGAGGGAGTGGGGAAGGTATTTATGACTAAATCATAGCATGGGTACTACTATCCTATTTTGTACTACTATTATATATATATGCTTTGTTGCCCTAAATCAAGGGAAAATGGAATGATTTGCTTGAATCTTGGTTCATCATTGACATGGCTACAATACTGAAGTGTAGCAATAAAAAGAGAAGTATTTCGGTGATTCCTTGTAGGGATTAAAATATCTATATGGGCCGAGTAAGTTTCAAATTGTCTATGTGTTTATACTATGAGAAAGAAAATTCACATTGGTGGCCTCTACATAAATGGGATCAATCTCCTTATTAAAGGATGGTGAAAAGGGTGCCACCTAGCTAAATTAGAAGTGGGCTAGGATACTTAAATATATGATAAAATATCGATAAAAGTGAATAGTCAACAAATTTGACAAGTGAACACAAATACAATTGGTCCTATGGCTCCATGACAAGCACTTAGCATAGCTCAACATACATTAGAAGGTCTATGCATAGGACCCCACAAAAAGAGGAGTCTATAGTTTGGATATGTGGCCCACTGTTGACTTTCTTGCCCAAACTTTGCCATGACTCCACAATCAGTTATGGAGCACATTTTGTTAATGTGCTCAACTCAAAAATGTCACCCAAGCGAGTATGCCACATTGTAGATTTTGTACTATATACTGAAGCACCTAGGTTAGTTACTGTATACAATCATTAGATACAACAAAAAAGACAACACATGGTTACCTCCTTTGGATTGCATCCTTTCGAGAACTCCTTCTCCACCCTAGAGACTTTCACTGCTTGGCTTGAAGCTACAGTCAAGGCATCATGCAACTATCTCATAGGCATGAACTATGATTCTTGGGATACCGAATTGGCTGCTAGTATGTACTACACTGATATTCTGATCGCACTATCTCATATTCTCTTCTAGCCTACTCGTACCTACCGAGCTAATTTTCCATGGATGGATGGTGCAACAAACGATTCACTTTCTCCTTCATTGTGCCATCCATTCTCTTCTCTATTCCATTTTCGACCACCGCATATTTTATTAATTTATCCTCATTCTTTAGCATTCACATCATCCTATTATTTGTATCCACCATCGGTAACCACTTAGAAATATATACTAATGCTTTTGACAATAGCAAACCTTAAGCCATGTTGCCCTCAAAACGAGCCTATTGTTGCACAAAGCCTTTTAGGGTTTTCATGAAGCGCTCCAAGAAGAACATCCATTTGGTATGGACTGGTCATGTAATCTCCACTTTGTGCACGAGATGTACTAAGAGGTGAGATTGTATCATGAGCATGCTTGTAGGAAAGTGCTTCTCAAAGAGACAGATTGTCTCCATTGCTCTTTGCCTTATAGACTCATTATGATGTCTTGATCTCCTTCTATGAGATCCACTCCACTAAATTTGATAACTTATAAATGATTGAACATATCTCTTGAGTGAGACACCCCACAATCGCATTTAGTAGTATGAACTACTAGAAATTCAATGTATTAAAAACTATAGATCAACACAAGGTAATGAAGTACTAGATGGCCTTACTATCAACAAACCTGGTATATCTTGTACCAATCATGGGATTTTAGTCCCTTAGTTGGTCACCTTTAGAAAATGTGGACCTAGAAGAACGCATCATACTTATTGGTGTGCAAATAGATTTGATAATTTGCTTCATCATGCACTCCTCTTTATTGGATAGAATCCAAGGAGCACAAGGTAGTTGCATATGACTATTAGAGCTTGTTTGCGACCAAAGCACCTCCATCTTTTCTACCTCCTTCAAATCCATTCATGTCTCTCTTTTTTGTGATACGGTCACACAACAAGCTATCAACAATATTGAAAATGTGCATGGGATCCAATAAATGGTTGATGCCCAATATGGCAACTCATAGAAAACTAAAAATTGTCCCATTTCACTTGGAAGTGACTCTTCATGGACCATCTTTCACTCATACCAGATTTGGGTATGCATTCATGTAGGAGGTCATCCAAGGAATCTTGCTCTCAAGTCATGGTCCTTTGGCAAGAATATGGTGTGCCCTTGATAGACCATCTTCTTCATGGTTTATGACCTTTGGGAGTCCAACTTTGGTCCACATAATGGGCACGCATGGGAACCTGATGTGACCACTCCTATCACAATACCTATATCTAGTCAATATGAACATAAATGAGCCATGTGAGATGTCAACAACGAGAATGGAAGCAAGCCTACCTAAGCACTTGCCAAATCTTTGAAAGTCATGTGTAGTCCACATAAGAATGGCTTGTATGTTAAAAAGCCATCTCCCAGTATGCTTGCTCATGTCTTCCGTAGTAATCCCCTCCTCTTACAAAATCTTAAGCTCATCAACTAATGGATAAAGATAAACATCCATATTCTACACTTTGTAGCACCCAGAAATGAGCAAGCTAAGGATGGGGTATCCCTTTTTCATAGAAGGCCATGGTGGGATATTGTAGTTTACAAGGACTATTGGCCACACATTGTAAAAAGTCAAGTCGAGTCCAAATGGATTCACACCATCCATAGCAAAGCTGAGTTGATGATTTCTTAGCTCCAATGCAAAGCTTGGAAAGGTGGAGTCAATGTGACCCCATGCTTGCAAGGCTTCTCATATCCATTGGATTCCATATGTGGACCTGTTATTGCATATGCCATGCTGTCAAACTTGCCATGCTTGCTATGCAAAATATGTGAAGGATGCACGGTGTTATGCGAGTGGTGATTGAGAACAAGCCTCACTCACAACCCGATAATGAGACATTAAGGAGTGCTAGTTAAGATAATTGACTTTGTTGATGAACAACACAAACACAAAAAAATATAAAGTTTTGCAAACACCACACAAGCCACAAGCTAAACCAAACCACCAACAATGTCTCTTATAGCCTCAAATGCGTCTAAAAAACAAACTCAAAGTAGAGCATCGACAACATTCAAACATAAAAATCTTGAGTTCAAAACAAAGAATTTCTTGATACCTCTTTAATATTTGTCACATCAAGTGTCAACCTAGCAACATCCAAAAACTTTTGTAAGATTTGACGAACTTCTTCACAAAAAACCATACTTGCGTATGGGACCCTCCACTCACTTCTCAACAAATTGCATACAAGGGGGAGGCCCCTAGAACTCACTCTCACCTTCTTTGTATAGGTTTTGTTATAACACAGTGTATATGCATTTTTGAAAAGCATAAAGGCTTTTCTAACGCTTAATGCTAAAAGGTAAATTGAAAAGCCTTTAAGCTATAAAGCTTAAGCTTTATGTTTTGCTAGCTCTAAAGCTTTAAGGCTTTTAACATTTAAAGCTTTAACGCTTAATGTTAAAAGGTAAATTGAAAAGCCTTTAAGCTATAAAGCTTAAGCTTTATGTTTTGCTAGCTCTAAAGCTTTAAGGCTTTTAACATTTAAAGCTTTCAAGCTTAATGGTTTTGCCACCACCCTACTCACCGAATAATGTCATCATCACTACGTTTGTTTTTTGCTTTTAAGGCTATTTATCTCCACGCCATGATCATTGCAATAAAAATTTGTTTAGGCACCTCCATACTTCCTCCTTTTAGTATCCTTATGCCCCATTCCATTTTATGGCACCATCCTTCAGCGTTCGCCTTCTTCTTCGCAATTTCAACATAAACATAACTAGTAATCCATAGATGATTGACTACTTGCGTAGACCCCATGCAACTCCGTGTAATGTTGTTGTCCAAAAATTGGTCGTTCCCTCCACCAAACTTCTCTCTTATATGTTGGCTTGCTACTTGGTTGTCAGCTTCTTAAACAAACTTCTTGGGCTCAGGATTGAGATTGCAAAAATACACCAAGATTGCTGCTATGGCCTTCTTTTCCTAAGTCTTGCTCTTTAACCTTCACAGTGCCATTTGCGTGAATAAATAATAGTTTTTGCTGTTGTTGCTCCACCTCTTAGCACAACACCCAAGAAACATATCTTCAAGCACTTCAAAAGCTTGGTCCAAGAAGAAACAGTTTAACCTTTTGAATTGCGAACCAAATCAAGGCAATTATATCCCATCACATCCATTCCCAATATCTCTGCACCATAATTCATTCCCATGCACTTCCACATCCTTAGTTACTTTCAGAAGAGGTCTATAGTTCTTCATGACAAGCTTCGACATAAGCATAAGGAAGGTCACAAAGGATATCTTTTTCTCAAACTCACAATTTTTGTCTTTGCATTGGAAACAAAGTAGGTGGATATAAAACCACAATTATCAGGCTCCTTGACAACTTTCAATGCATTTCCAAGGTTTTACCATCATCAATGGTGATCTTATCATCCTTGTCCATTTTTCCATAGCTGTTATGAAACGATCACATATTTCTTTATCACCATTTGCTTAAATTATAGCCCCCTTAGGTCCTTTTGTATTCATCCAATCACTACCATTGTCATAGTTGACAATAATTTTCTTTACAAATCTCTACCACTTTTTCTTACCCTAAGTTTCAAACTATCTCAACAATAGCACTGAAGGATAATATCTTGTGCAACTTCAAAAATCCCTTAGAATCTTCACAATCTACTTGTTGCTTCAAATGTATTTACCTTTGTTCATGCATTGTGTCCTAGCAAGAAAATGCTTTCAAAAGAAACTATCTGCACATCCAAATATGATTTTTGAAGAGATGCAAAGTTGGATCCATGTGATACAATCAAACAAGTGATGCTTTACATGAAGATAATGAATGCACTGCAAAAATAGTACCTAGCCTATCTACATGTGCTTGTGTGTCATACAAAATGCAAACACAATTCCATGATGATTTAAGATCCTTATCCTCACCTCTCAACACTCAACAAATAAAATTTGTACTCCACTCCACCCACCCAAAATGTCACTGTCACTAAAAAAAATGATAGTCCTCAAGATGTTGACTAGGAAAGAGACCCCCTCACAACTTGCGGCGTCCTTCGTGACCCTCAAAGTCACCCAACCACCTTACCCACTCAATGAGAGGTTCCTAACTTGGTGATGAATAATCCCAACTCTTGTGCGTGCAAGAAATAGTGCTTCCTTAATGAAGGTGCTCTCTCATGTGCACATGCATCTAAGATTTATTGCATATAGCTGCAACAGGTGGCCTCATGCCATGTGCTAGTGCTCAATGATGGTGTAAAACGTGCATCAACCCAACCCTTGGCATGGAAATAATTGAAAAGTTTAGAAGACGACCCCCGAGTGCAGTGTATCCGACAAGTGCAACATGAAGTGCTCATGAACCCATAATCCCTTGTGATGTGTAAAAGTATTGACAAGAAAACATACTGATTCCACACTGTTTAGCAACCATCAACAAACTCTAGCTTCGACTTATCCAAAAGGATACCAAACTCAACCAAAGCTATCAAGTTTTCACACTCATAAAATCAAACAAAATAACCAAAAAAAAAATCCTAAGCTATGCAACACATAAAAATCCAACTATGAAATGACAAAACAAGCAACCATGGCAAACAATTAAAAATCCAACCCATCTACAGTTTTACTAGGGTTTTTTAGTTTTTGCAAAAATGTTCAACATATTTAGCCCTCCCCCTAGTCTACAAACATTTATGTGCAACAATTGCTTTCATAAAACGATGCAACATTTATGAGCCAATAAAAAATCGAATCCAACATTCCATCCTTGAATCCTTCAAACTCAAAAATCAGAAAAATCAATGGCATATCATTCTCAAACAACTCAGTGAACACACAAAAGTCATCCACAAATTTCTCTTTAAAATCTACAAAATCTTCAAATCCAAAGTTCTTAAAACAATTCACACTATCAATGTAAAACATCTCATCATCGATAACAATCCACATATCCCTCCCATTCTCCCAAGAGGAAACCATAATAATTCTAAGGTTTTGGAATGAGGTTATAATGCTTTCTATGTTGCCAAAATCCATTCAATTCACAAAGATTGAAAAAATCCCAAAGAAAACTAGAAAAACATCTTCCATGACCACAAAACATCTAAAAACATCATCATTCACATCAATCTGAAACGCATCAAAACAAGAAACCTCTTGAAGACATCCATCCAAACTACAAGACTTAATCTCTTCAACTCCATAAACAAAATGATCAACCTTTTTTCATAGCATTCTCACAAACAATCTCGAGAGACTTTTTACAAACAAAAACCTTACGCAACACATTAAGGTCATAATCCTTTTCCAAACACTCAATTTTCGAATCCTCTTTAACTTCAACCTCACAATCTCTGTCACAATCTTTACCTTGTGTTTTAGATTTCTCTTCCCTTAATCTTTCAATCCTTTCCATAGCCTCACTCAAATTTTCTCTCATATCCTCATCAATGTCACTCTCATGGTCCTCAAAATCCCAATTAGAATAATCACAAACATCATTAAAAACTATATGAAAACTCAAAGAAATTTGAAGACTATTAGATGAAGTTTTCTCTTTGTCATTGTTGCCTAAATCATCCATACAACTATCAAGAAGCACGAGGTTAGGTCTACTCAAAACCACATCAGGAACACCAAAAACAAAAGCCTCTTTAAGGATACTCAAACCATTACTAAACAACTCACAAGACTCATCAGAGTAAACAACACCAACACCATCAAAATCACAATATGAGTCAGAACCTATAACCTCAAAAGTCTCTTGATCAACAAACTCACTACCAAACTCATTAAAAATCTCAACAAACTCACTAGGCAACAAATTCAAACCCTCAACTTCATCAATCAATCTTACAGTTTCTAAACCCTTCCCCTCATAGTCTTCTAAACAACTTAAAAAATTCATCTTCAATTCTGTCTTCTTTTTTCAAACACTTAGTTCTACCATATTAGAAAATTCTTGATTTTCTTATCTCTCCCCATCTCTCTCAAAATTTACTAACTCAACTACAATAGATAACACCTCCCTATCAAAATCAATTTTCGAACTCTCATCCTCACTATCATCTTTCTCAACAAAGCTATCACTCTCTTCATGACCATCATCACTCTCTTCATGTTCATCATCATCATCTTCTTCACTGTCATCCTCATTCACCAGTTCCTTTCTTGAAGACATCAAATTTCTTTGGTACTTCCCTTTGATCATAAATTTTCCCAATCTTGAATCGCTCTTGCTTTCCTAAGCCAAGGTCTACCCAATATAAGCAAAAAAGCTTCCAACCCTACTAGCATAACATGATAATAACTTTTCATAGACACTCCATAAACCTTCACTTCTAAATTTTGAATGATACCTAAGCACCTCACTTTAGCATGATTAGCAAGCCTTATTCGAAACTTAGATCCTTCAATAATTCGAAGCCCAAACTGCTCTACACAAGCCTGAGTGGTCACACTTATTTGTGCTCCTCTATCAATATATGCCTCACCCAAGTTCTGATTCTTATACCAAGCATAAAAAACGGGACAAATTTCAAGCAATTCTTTTACACTTAAAACTCTTAGAGTTCCTTTCTTTTTGTCCTTGAGCTTCGGATTTACTAATTTCTTTCATTATCCTCTCATTTTAGAGTGTAACTCCATCAACTGAGAGGAAAAAATATATCAGTTTTCCTACCCATCATATCCCTTTTAAGGTCATAATCACTCTCTCCTTCCCCCAATGGAATATTAGCAGCATGCTCCTGTTCTTATAAAATATGAAGCAACCGGGCAGGTGTTTCTTGACCGCTTTAAGGAAACTAAAACTTCTCGTGACCTTTGGAAAAAAATAGAAGCTTATTAGAAAAAAGAAGACCAGACCATAGAATTTTTTGCCTTGGAATACACCAAACATTGGGTCATTGGAATGTATCTTTAGGCCTTGGAGAGAAAGCACCAAAAATGTTGAAAATTAAACATTTTATTGAAAATTTGCAAGGAGAGGTGAGAACAAAATTGGAGATTAAGGAACCAAGCACTTTTCAGGAAGCTGTAATGATTGCTATAGAAAAGGAGAGAAATTTTGAGAAAAATAGAAAAAAAGAATCTTTTAGAACATCTAACGTTGAAAACAAAGACCAAAATTGGCAAAGGGATGGACAAATTTTTCAAATTCTAATGAGATAAAATGCTTCATAATCCTCAAACCAATTTCAGCCTTCATCTAACAATTGAAATATCAGAATTTGGAGTTTTAGGGTCACTTATTCGCTAGATAATAGATCAAAGCTTTCATTTTTTGAGGGATTGTTGAGGATTCTCTCCCTTCTTTGTATAAAATTTTGGAAAAGAGCTTGCCATCATGAAAAAATCTCAAACAATAAATTAATACACAAGGTCAAATTTTTTTGCACTCTCATGGGGGCACCAAAAAAGAGATGTTACATGAATGGTGATCCAGAGCAAGCCTCATAACCCGATAACGAGACGTTAAGGAGTGTTGCTTAGGATAATTGGCTTTGTTGATGAACAACACAAGCACAACAATTTTTAAAGTTTTGCAAACACCACACAAGCCACACGCCGAATCAAACGACTAACAATGCCTCTTATAGCCTCAAATGCATCTAAAAAGCAAACTCAAAATAGAGTATCAACAACATTCAAACATGAAAATCTTGAGTTCGAAACAAAGAATTTCTTCATACCTCTTTATAATATTTGATACATCAAGCATCAACTTAGCAGCATTCAAAAACTTCCGCAAGATTCGATGAACTTCTTCACAAAAAACCATATTGGCGTATGGGACCCTCCACTCACTTCTCAACAAATTGCATACAAGGCCGAAGGCCTCTAGCACTCACTCGCACCTTCTTTATATAGATTTTATTATACACACATTGTATATGTGTTTTTGAAGAGGATAAAGGCATTTCTAACGCTTAATGCTAAGAGGCAAATTGAAAAGCCTTTTAAGTTATAAAGCTTAAGCTTTACATTTTGGCAGCTCTAAAGCTTGAAGGCTTTAGACATTGAAAGCTTTGGGGCTTAATTGTTCTGCTGCCGCCACCGTGCGTGCCGAATAATGACACCGTCATGGTCTGCTTTTAAGGCCGTTAATGATCATTGCAATAACAAAGGAACCTCCACACTTCGTCCTTTTGGTGTCCTTCCGGCCCATTCCATGTGATGGCGCCATCCTTCAGTGGCGTTTGCCCTCTTCTCCGCAACTTCAACATAAACACATTGATGATCGACTGCCTGCGCACACCCCATGCAACTCCATGGAATCTTGCTGTCCAAGAATTGGTCACTGCCTCCACCAAACGTCCCTCTGATATGTTGGCTCGCTGCTTGCTTGTTAGCTTCTAAAACACACTTCTCTGACTGCAAATATACACCTAGATTGCTGTCGTGGACTTCTTTTCTTGAGTCTTGCTCTTTAACCTTCATATGCTCCACCTCTTACCACAGCACCCAAGAAGCATATCTTCAAGCACTTCAAAAGCTTGGTCCAAGAAGAACCAATTTAACCTTAACCTTCTGAATTGCCAACCAACTCAAGGCGATTATATCCCATCACATCCATTCCCAAAACCTCTCCACCATAATTCACAAAGTAGGTGGATATCAAACCACAATTATCAGTCTCCTTGACAACTTTTAATGCATTTCCAATTACCATCATCAACGGTGATCTCATCATCCTTGTCCATTTTTCCATAGCTCTTACGAAATGATCACATATTTCTCTATCACCATTTGTAGAAATCGTAACCACCTTAGGTCCTTTTGCATTCATCCAATCACTACCATCATCCTAGCTGACAATAATCTTCTTTGCAAGTCTCTACCACTTCTTCTTACCCTAAGTTTCAAACTATCTCAGCAACATCACTGAAGGATTATATCTTGTGCAACTTCAAAATTCCCTTAGAGTCTTTAGGATCTACTTTTTGCTTCAAATGTACTTGCCTTTGTTCATACATTATGTCCTAGCAATGATATGCTTTTTAAAAAAAAGTTCATCCCTGTCCAAATATGATTTTTGAAGAGATGCAAAGTTGGATCCATGTGATACAATCAAACAAGTGATGCTTTATACGACAATGTGCACGTGCATCATGCAAAATGCAAACATAATTCCTTGATTATTTAAGATCCTTATCCTCACATCTCAACACTTAGCAAAACAAATGTTGTACTCTGCTCCACCCACCCAAAACCTCATCATTGCTAAAAAAAACGATGGTCCTCAAGATGTTGACCAGGAAAAGAGCCCATCTCACAACTTGTAGTGTCCTTCACGACCCTCGAACTCACCCAACCACCTAACCCACTCAACCAAAGGTTCCTAACTTGGTGATCAATAATCCCAACTCTTGTGTGTGCAAGAAATAGTGCATTCTTAATGAAGGTGCTCTCTCAGGTACGCATGCATCTAAGATTTATTGCATATAGCTGCAACGGTCCTCATGTAATGCTAGTTTTCAATGATGATGCAAAATTTCCATCAACCCAATCCTTGGCATGGAAGTAATTGAAAAGATTAGGAGACGACCCCTGAGTGCAAGTGTATCCAACAAGTGCAACGCGAAGTGCTTGTGAAACCATAATCCTCTATGATTTGCAAAAGTCTCGACAAGAAAACATACCAGTTCCACAATGTTCAGCAACCATCACATACTCTAGCTTTGACCTGTCCAAACAAATACCAAACTTGACCAAGGCTATCAAGTTTTCAGATTCATAAATTAAACAAAATAACAAAAAAAAAATCCTAAGCTATACAAATGCAAAAAAATACAACTATGAAAATGAAAAAATAAGAAACCACACAAATAATTAAGCTAGCAAAAATCCAACCCATCTACAATTTTTCTAGGGGTTTTTAGTTTTCGCAAAAATGCTCGACATATTTAGCCCTCCTCCTAGTCCGTTGGAACACCAAGAGAGACACCAAGAAAATGAGAAATCTACTGCAAGAAAATCTATCTTGTATCATTAACAAACAACTTTTTCATATTTGATATGACCACAACAAGGAAAAGAACACCAGGAACAAGAAATCTTCAAGCAGCTTCATAAAAACAATTCTCCTATAGCTTTAACTTGAACCAAATTGATTATGATCTTCGTATTCTTCATATAATTCATCAAGAGACCAAAAAGGTACAAGAGAATACACCACTTTGAATGGAAATAATCAATTAGTATTCTTCTTCAAAAGTTCAATGACTTTCTCTCACAATCTCTCACTCATAGATACATTTTTTTGTATAGGTTTTGCTATCTCTCACTCACTTACTCTCTCATACATGCTCTCTCTCAAATTTATAATGAGATCATAAATAATAATCATTCATTGCCACTCTTTGGTTGTGGATACCCCTCCCAAGAGGTATGCTTGATATGAAAGGTCACCAAAGCCACTACAATGTCTCTTCGTAGCTCATCAGTGTCATAATCACTTCAATCTTTACTTCAAGTCTTTCGCAGCTACTTCTTCCACTTCTTTAAGATATTTTAAACTCATATTCATCTCTTTTCAAAGTTGGAAAACTTTTCCAAGCTACACATTCATCCCATATCACACTTACAAAGGCATAGAGAATAAAACAGAATAGGGACAGAAATAGGGACAAAACAAAGGGTCTACAAAACCATACAGAAGTCCATCAAAAAGCCTTTAGCTCAACTTAAATCACTCAAATCCATCAAGAATCAATCAACAATCTTCCAAACACTCTCAAACTTCATCAATCCTTATTCTAACCCCTCATACAGAAGAAAAACATAGCAAAACGAAAGGTCAACAGACTCAAACAGAACCAATCAGATACTAACATGACATCAATAGAATATGTCAGAACATCATATCTTCACTATAAAACATCATGGACTTCCAAAACATAATCAACCTCATCCAAAACACTCCCAAACACTTCTAAAACAACTAAACATCGTTCAAAATCCATTAAAGATCAACCATTCAGTCCTTAAAAATAACAAAAATGAACCAACATCAAGTTATTTCAACTCTCAACGTATCCCCACACTTAATCAGGGAGCGTCCTTGTCATCGCGACTTAGGAAAAAGAGAATATAAGTTCAAAATATAGCTCATCTCGATCATCTTTAGCATATTCAAGAAACACCATCCAAACACGACCCCAACTTATAACATGTATCTAATAAAGAATACAATGAAAGGAAAACACATTTATCCATTATCTCAACTTTGAAAGATAAAAGAATGATAAACTGTTAAAGGATATAAGAGGTTATGCATCTTTACATCATGAGCTATCCATTTAGTATCATCATCACCATGAATCTTCAAAACGACATATTCTTGAACAATATTGAATCTCCAACACCACGACCCCATCATAAAACAAAATAACCATCACACACACACACTTACACAAAACATCCATCTGAGTGGCACCTCCAAGAGAGAGATATCATTATGAATCATCAAAAATTACATTCATGGGTATTAATGAAGATGATTCCTCTTGAAGGCTTGGTGATTATTGAAGGGATCCATACATAAATATTCGTCTAAAAAAGTTTTGGGAGGATTTTGAAAAAATTGCAAACAACACATTTTCTCCACCAAAACAACATATCTGCTAGGCAAACAAAGGGCATGAAAGTACAAGATATCCAATTGTTGAGGATCAATAGTCATATTCACATTCATGCATAGCTTTGGTATCGACTTCTGATCATTATGCGAATGCCTATGTATATACACTAGATGCCAAGCTAAGTGAGTAGTTAATCTCACTAAAGGATCTAAAGACTATGAATGTTGTTGAGCAAAATAAAGATAGTTCTAAAAAGCTTGGCTCAATGGCTAGTAGTCATCCATTCTCCTAGAATCAATGGCCAATTGATCCGAGGTTGTGTAAATGAATCTCCTGCACTCCATCCTCATCTTCTAGGAATCTTCTGATCAAAGCCTACATACCCACTAACCAATTGAGGGGGATGAGGGATAGAAGTAGTAGGTGAGGGAAGAGGAATCAATGAAAGAGGATGAAGAGATGGGTAAGCAAAATCATAAAATGAAGAATGTGCTAAAGAGGGATTAGCTTGAAAGGGAGTGATAGATCGAAGGTTGGACTCGAGAGCAAGAGCAAGGGAGAGACTAGAAATGGGAACTCCAACAGTCACAATGTATGACCGGGCCTTCCTATATTCAAACTATCACTAAAAGAATAAAGAATAAAGTGACGGTGACGGGCGCCCGCCACCTGCAGTGTGCAATGGTGGTGACTGTCAGTGTAGTAATACACGGGCGGCTAGGAAGAGGTGCCTTTACCCCCAACAACCTCCCACTTAAAGGCGAATCTGCCCCAGTGAGGAGCGAAAAGAAAAAGAAAAAAGATAGTACAACATGTACACATGTTCAACAGGATGAGGAAAGACGCCATCTCATCCCACGCCCATCAACCTCTTGAGGAAGGCAAAGGGCTATGTAGAGAGGCTTTTCATGAGTAGATCTACATGATTCTGGTCAGTCGAGATCTTAACAAGATCAATAGACTTGTCCTCAACGACCCCACGTATGAAGTTATACCTCACCTTAATGTGTTTCGTCTTCGCATGGAAGACCGGATTCTTGGCTAATTGAATAGCACTCATAGAATCCGAATGCAATGTAGGGATAGCATCAATACCAAGGTCAGCAACCAAACGACCCAACTAAATGGCCTCCTTGCAAGCCTTAGTAGCTGCAATATACTGGGCCTCTGTAGTAGAAAGGGTCGTGCATTTCTGCACCCTAGACATTCAAGAAATAGCGCCTCCATCATAGGTGAATACATAGCCAGAAGTGGACTTCCTACTATCTGCATGTCCTGCATAATTAGAGTTAGTGTACCCCACGACTCTTGTATCCTAGCTACCATAGCATATGCACATATCTGCAGTGCCCTTCAGGTACCTCATGAGACCCTTCACGGCATCCCAATTCTTCTTGCCAGGTGTAGCCATATAGCGTGCCACAACACCAACTGCAAAGGCAATATCTGGACGAGTGGCTATCATGGCATACATAAGACTGCCCACTGTGGATGCATAGGGAATCTTGGCCATCTCGGCCCTCTGCTCATCTGTCTGTGGATAATCAGTCTGTGATACCTTCACATAAGAAGGCAATGGATAGCCAATAGGCTTTACGTCTTGCATGCGGAAGCACTCAAGGACTTTATGAATGTACTCCCTCTGTGACAAGTAGAGAAGTCCCTGATGCCTGTCGCGTCTAATGCGCATACTAAGTATGTGAGCAGCCTGTCCCAGATCTTTCATCTCAAAGCTCTTCTTGAGCTGAGCCTTAAGAGCATCTAGCTCATCATGAGCTTTCCCTATTATCAACATATCATCCACATAAAGTACCAAAATCAATAAAGAACCATCATGAGCTTTCTTCGTGTAAAGACACGGATCCATAGCACTCCAACTGTAGCCCTATGACTGCATAAAGGCATTAAACTTATGATACCACTCCCTAGGTGCCTGTTTCAAGCCATAAAGACTTTTCTTCAATTTGCACACTAGGTGTCCCCTGCCAGGTTCTGCAAAGCCCTTAGGCTGCTCCATATAAATCTCATCATGAAAGTCCCCATGTAAGAAAGGCGTCTTGACATCCATCTGGTATAAATCCAAGTCAAGTTGAGCAGCCAAAGCCAAGACTAAGCGTAGGGTGGTCATCTTAACCACAGGAGAAAAGACCTCGTCAAAGTCTACACCATGCTCCTTCTTAAAACCCTTTGCTACCAATCTAGCCTTGTATGCCGGCTTGGGGTGTCCAGGGGTACTTTTTAGCTTGTGCACCCACTTGCATGGCAAAGCCTTCTTGCCCATAGACAAGGAAGCCAAATCCCAAGTGTCATTTTTATGCAGGGAGTCTTTCTCAGACTGCATAGCCCTCTCCTACGAGTGACTGTCACCCTTGCGCATAGCCTCATCATAGGTGAAAGGCTCTCCTACATCTGTAACCAAGACATAATGCATCGAGGGCTGAAATCTATCAGGTGAACGTCTGTCTCTAGCAGACCCGTCTCATGACAGGCTCTGTTGCCTGCCCAACTGTCTATCCAATACCCTGACCATGAGCATCTGTCGCAGCTGTACGCTGTCCAATTGGCTATGCGGGAGCTCTCGGCTCCTCTTGAAATATGACCCTACGGATCTCAACAACTCTCTCAGGCTGCCTATGCATTTTGTCTTCATGGAAGATTATATCATGACTGCGGATGACTTTCCGCGCCTGCGGATCCCAGAGATGGTAACCCATCTCGCCTGCATCCCCATAGCTAAGGAAAATGCATTTGACACTCTTGGGATCCAGCTTACTTCTCTTGTCCCTGGGCACATTTCAAAATGCCTCACATCCAAAGACATGGAGATGCGCATAAGAGGGGGGTTTTCCAGTCCATACCTCCTCTGCAACCTGGAAATCCAAACCACTAGAAGGTGATCTGTTTATGACATGCACAGCTGTACTAACTGCCTTAGCCCAAAAGCTCTGTGGTAGGCCTGCATGGCTAAGCATACTGCGTACATGCTCCTGGATGGTTCTATTCATCCACTCAGCCAAACCATTCTAGGGGGGTTGTAGGGGGCAGTCAACTGACGCTTAATATCCCTCTCATCACATAACTGCTCAAAAGCACGTGAGACATACTCACCCCCATTATCTATCCTTAGGAATTTTAGCCTATACCTAGACTGGTTCTCAACCAATGTAAGCCATCTCTGAAACACAGCCAAGACATCAAATTTAGGTTAATGGAATAAGCCCAAACTTTCAGTGAAAAATCATCTATGAAAGTAACAAAATACTTTGCACCACCCATAGATTGACAAGCCATGGGTCCACAGACATCCAAATGTACCAATGTCAAGGGCTCACTCATGCGTGGCCTACCAGACTTCTTATGCGTAGACCTAGTCTACCTGCCATAAAGACAATGCTCACATGAATCAAAACATGCATAATCAAGGGGCGGTAAGTACTGTAAACGAGAAAGCATTTTCATTTCCTTCAAAGATATATGGCCCAAACGGGCATGCCAAAGAGATACATGTGGGATAGAACCATAGACAAAACATGATCAAGGGAAGAAGCTGATACAATCAAGGGGTAGAGACTGCTAGCCTTGGCACCTCTCGCAATCACAAGTCTGCCACGAGTGATCTTCCATGCAAAGTCTCCAAAACATACATGATATCCTCCATCATCAAGCTGTCCTAGCTGACATGAGACTGCATGTCAAAGCAGGTACATGACGTACATCCTGCATAACAAAACTACTGCCAGAAGGAAACTGCAGCCTAACATCACCAATGCCCACAATATCAAGAGAGCTGTCATCACCCAAGCGCACAATACCTGAAATAGTACGGTATGAATGAAACCACTCTCAGCAAGGTGTCACATGAAAGGATGCACCTAAGTCCAAGAGCCAACACTATGCATACATAGAGTGTATCTTTGTCATCTGCGAAGCAGTAGAAGAAGTTGCAAGGATATAATTATCATCATCAACATCCTCAGGTTGCATAACATTGATCTCTTCAATTTTAACACTGGACTTTGTAGGCACTATGCTGCGATCAGAAGACTTATCCTGCACTTTGTCTTTCCCCTTATCTTTGCACCTTTCATTGCGCAATTCATGGCATTGTGGCCTAATATGGCCCTTTTTCCCATAATGGTCACAAGTAACATCTGCATTCCTACCATGGGATTTGCTACGTGACTTCCCACGAGACTTGGACCTAGATTTTTGAGAATCCCATCCACCGCCACTGCCATTGCCATGCTTTCCATATCCATCATTCTTGCCTCTAACTATCATAGCATGTGACACACGAGAGACATCCAAATTCTTACGGTTAATCTCTTCTTGCAGAAGAGCACTCTCAACATCAGATAATTTCAAGGTAGTAATAGAGGCACATAATGCAGTGCGGAATACATCCCATGACTCATTAAGAGTACCAAGCAAGAAAAGAGGAGTGACATCCTCTGCAAAAGTGATGTCCTGCGAAGTCAAGTTCTTGAGTATAGCATGGAACTGGCTCAAGTGAGCAGACATAGTCACATTCTCCTTCATGTGCAGATCCATAAGCTGCTTCAGCCAATACATTTGACTCGCTGGACTTTTCTTGTCATAGAGATTCTTGATTTTATCCCACAACTGCCATGCACTCTGTTCTTCCTCAAATACATTGTAGTAGACCTATTCTGTGAGAGACAATACAATGGTGGACTTGCATAACTCATCAAGCTCAAGCCATTCCTTATCTGGCATAGTTGCAGGTGGATGCCCGCTTAACCTCAAAGGTTTGATATGCAATTTCTGCACCAACACCTGCCAAATCTGGCTCTTCTAATAAGAGTAATTCATACCGTCAAGCTTAGTGATGTTGAAAATAGCATGATCAGTGGATGAACTCGCCATAGTGTAGGCTGGAAGACTGTAGACAGTTCAAAACTGCTTGCTATTTACTACAGAAAATGACAAAAAAATCACCAAAATCGAGTAAAAATAGCGAGGAAAGTGAAATTAAATCTGCTTCCCACCAAGTACTAGTGAAATTACATCATTTCAGAGTGTTTTACCATGAAAAATCCATGTCAGTCCATACATATATGCTTGCTGTAATAAATTTCAGATTTCAGTAAAAGAGAGCTAACATTGCCAAAATCGGATCCCAAGGCAATCAGATATTGCCAAGACCAAAGCCGGCATTATGTGGGCATAGTATAAGCATATGACGGTCGATAAGCATGAATCCAACACCCAAGTATGTCATACAAACATCTGCCAGTGAGTAGGCACACCCCCTAGTCAATGGGGCAAAGTGGTCCTACCACTACCAAAACTTGACACAAGTAGGTGTCAGTCCACAAAGATACGGATCCAAAACTGAGACTTAGCTCATAAGCATACAGTGAACCAAGACATATGATGTATCATCCCAAAAGGTAAGAAGTCCCAAAGTCTCAAGTGTCTATAACTGCTCAATGGCATGTAACGGCTCAATGCATAAAAGTACCGCCTGCTCAATATCTGATTAGCATTCAAGAATGCTCCCACTGGCACAAAAGTCATATGAATGAGCTCAAGAGCTCAAGATAAGGCAAGACATAGTGCCAATGACATAAGTCCAAGACAATACATCAATAGTACATCCCGAACATGTAGATGGTAGAGCATCCGTATGTAGCATCCGTAAGCATGTAAGATATCAAATACATCCCAATCCAAACTCTGACAAGCCAAGTAGCATCCAAGACTACTCCAGATAATCCAAAATGCATCCAAGGTGGAGCTTCAATGAGCACTCAAGCTCAACATATGCATAGGGTAATCAACCATGACATGAGCATCAAGCCGTAGGCAACGAGTATGCATAAACCTAAGAAGCATCACCACTAAAGCATATACCAATGTCAATAAGTGCGAGCTGAAATAATCTCAAGATTTCAAAAGCATCCAGATTCAATGACAAGCTCAAAGTCATCCCTTGATGATCAATACATCATAGCATAACCCAAGACATACATCCGGAACCAATAGGCATATGTCAAAGCATGAAAGATAGCTTCAGCCCAAGAGTATTCAACATGCATTTACTATTATAAACTGTATATTTCCAACCCCAAAATCAGGCCAAAATCATAGCATTACATGTAGCTTCAATCCCCCAATCAATCGGGATGCAATAGGCATCAAACCGGTTATGTAGTCATGCCCAAACAAGCATAGGCATATAAATACATGCCGTCTCAGACCTGAAATATGTTGCAGAAGATTCTGTCATCAAAATTTGGCAAATCTGATATCACCATCGCGTCCGGAGCGTCCAAAACCCCAACTTAGACTCTTACCTTGCCTGAATCGGGTTCCGAATGCCCGAGATATGACAAAAAGAGTGATTTTTGGGCCAGATTTTAAAACAGGCGCAAAAAAAACGTGAGCTGGCTGGGGGGGTCTGCTATCCCGCATGTCAACAATGGGGCCCGAAGGGGGCACAAATGAGGGCCAAAGAAGGCCTACACCAAGCCTTAGCAAGCCTTGATAGGCTGGAAGCAAGATCCAAGTGAAGGAAGCTCCAAGAGGTGCGTCTCAATGTGCTCTAAAAAGATTCAGGGTTGTGAGGGAAGCTAGTAGCAGGTGACTGCTAGACTGAACAGGAATGGAGACTGGAGGAGGAGGAGCTGGGATTGATTCAGCCACTCGTTTAAGTCTCTTCCGTTGAATCACCACAGGCGAGAGGGGATCAATATCCTCAATGATAACATTAGTACTTTCAGTAGGAGGAAGAGGAACCTATGGAGGATCAACTGGTAAGGTAGGAACTTCCTTTACAAGGGTAGCATACACCAAGAAAATAGAAAGATAGGAACCAAATGTGACATTAGTCACATTACCCATTGTGGCTCTAACAGAATGTTGATCCATCTTTGATAGGAGATAGGAACTCCAATTAATAGTAATTACTTTCAACACCATTTGGAAAGCTGTGAATAACTCCTTCGAAAGGTAGTTAGAAGGTGTTTTGGTAGGCATAAACCTGCCCTAAAGAAATTGGCATAATTGCTTCCAGATAGGATTAGAGATCATAGAGACACTAACCTGAAGTAGTAATAATCCTCTTAGGATCCAACACATCTTGGGTCTCCTTCTGCAACAACTTGAGAATATTCTCATTAGAGAATAATCGTCAATCAGTAGGAAAAGAGTCTCTTCAATATGGTAAGGACACTTTGCCCAAGCTTTTATAGGTCATATGGATAACTGTTCCTCTAACATGACTAGACCTCTTATTGTATGAGGCTAAAAACTGATAATAGACATTAGTATCCTCCTCTTGGATAAGCGGCAATGAAAGTGCTACAATCTTAGATAATCCTGCCTTACTGATAATATCCGAATCCATCAATAATGAGTAGACATGAGACACCAAATGAACGTACTGGACTAAGAGAGGAGTACAAGGTGCCATTGAGATGGTTTACACACACCGCACTCACACATAGACAATCACAAAAGAATGCTTGCAAAACAGCTAACATAATAGGAAATAAGATATCAACCACAAAAACTCACACGGACTTGACCAATTGACTGACCACCCCAAGCAATATACATCCTAGAAAAATTTGGGTATGACCTCTACACTTATGCGACTGAAAGCTTCATGCAATGCATATATACAAGCACTCAATATACTCGTATATCAGATAGAAAATAAAAAGAAATACGCACCATATCCTCGACTCTAATCAAATAATCAATAAGACTACCAAACAAAAATCCAAATGTATTGTTGACCAAACTTCAACCGACCAAGACTACCAAACAATAAGGACTTCAACTGATTGCAAAGTTACCTACCCCACGTAACACTTTATTTAATTGGAAAATGTACAATGTGAGAGGAAAGGGAGGTTTAATTTGTAGGTTCATTTTACAAATTAATTATCAAAGGGTGAAGTTTGTTTATTAGGTGATAAACCTTAATAAGAAAATGACGGATTATTTTCCATTAAAAATTTATTAAGTTGACGGTGCTTATTAACGTGCTGACTTTGGGTCTCTAAATGCAAGTTCGTTTTTATAAATTAATGTGTGTGGAGCACTTTTTGTTTATTGCGCACACTTATGACGGTGGGTTTATTTTATTACAAATTAATAAGTGTATTTGATGCACAAAGCACATGCTTTGTGAAAGACTTTTTTTATAAATTAAGTAAAATGTGCGTTTAGCACAAATGTGTGTGGAGAATGTGATCAATTGGTTTATTTTTAATAATTATTTGTGATGTTTATATAAAAAATAAGAAAGTAAGAAAATAATAATAAAAAGAATGAAGTACCTGGAGGAGGGTGTGTATGCAAGTATAGTCTGAATGCACAATCAACAATAATTGAGATGATGCAACCAAAAGGGAATCCAAAAAGAAAATCCAACGAGTAGGAAAATTTTGCCAATATAAGCTAAACAGATCAAATACCAAAGTAAATATTTTTCAATAAATTGTGATATATTTTTTCTGTCGTGTTTTCATTCAATTATGTCCATGGAATATGTTGAATTTGTTTAACTATGTGTGTTTTAGTTTGTTTGTCAATTTGGGACTTTTCTATGAGTGTTTGTCTTTCTTCTCAATCAGTTTTAATATGGATGCATGATTAATATTTTTTTCATTCATTCAACAATGTAGATTGAAAGCTAAGCACAAAAGTTTTCCAATAGATTTTTTCTATCTAATATTTTTTTGGTTCATCCAATAGATTTTTTTGAAATGTTCAGAATTTTTCTAGCAAATTTTCAAAGTTAAAAAAGAATTTTCCAAGAATTTACACATTTAATAAGGGTGTATTATGTAAATAATTAGTTTTCAATTAATTTTGATAATTTTAGCGTATGTGAAGGATTCTAAAGTATGATTTTTTTTGAAATTTTTGGAAATTTATATTGATAAATAAAATTTTAAGCATTTTCAGTAAATTTTCATGAAGTTGAAGGTCTTTAAATTGTTTTCTAGTTTTTTTTAATTAGCATTTTTAGTTGAGAAATTTTTTGAAAATTTTCAAAAAGTGTAAACTTATATAACTATATTTTTCATTTTTTTTCATATTCGTTTAGAATTTTTAAGGTTATTTATGGGTTTTTGTAAGATTTAATATGTTTTTTAGTGTTTTTCAATTTTAAAAGATTAAAAATTTAGAAAAATGTACCTAAAAATGGGTTGTAAGTCAGATGTGTGTGAATGACAACAATCATGAACATGTGTCATGTGAATGACCGCAATCACAAACATGCGCAACGAGGTCCAAAACCTTGCACGCAAATAAGACCTTAGGGAAAAACACACGAATGATAGGTGGAAAAGGGGATGGTCACACTATCACATGAGATTCGCATGGGGGTTCGTGAAAGTTGCTCATCGTAGGGACGCTTTGAGATGGGAGAATTCAATGAAAAAAAAAAATATCCAGAAGAGTTTAGTTTCAAGTTGAATGCGAAAACAGATTCTTGAATTAAGATATAGGCAAGATACTCAAAAGACTTTCGAATTTGATCACAAAAGTTTTGGGAAAGACAAAGTCAAAATCTCAAACTGAGAGAGAAGAGAAGAACATGGAATGTCGTGAGTTGTGGAAAGATCTTCAAGGAAGGCAAGGAGCACCAACCTCAAACTCAAGCCAATCTTCATAGTAGCGACTCGGATGACAGAAACTTCGATGTAGGCGAGGGGCTTAAAGCTCGACCTCAAGCCTTCTCTCCAAAGTTCAATGGCAATCTTCAAAGAAGGCGAGGGATACAAGCTCAACCTCTAGCCTAACACACTTGATTTTGATGGCCCTTCTCTCAAACTTGTTGGCAAAGCTTCGAAGAGGCGAGGGATACAAGCTCCACCTCTAGCCTCTCTCCCTTGATTTGATGGCAAGATCAAAGAGGGTGAGGGATACAATCTCAACCTCAAGCCACTCCCATATAAAGTCGTCAAGGAAAGATCAAGGAGGGTGTTCCCTTGATGGAGAGATCATACATCTTTATATAGTTTTTTCACATCCTCATGTTGTTACAGACTGCATATAAACAGCCCAATAGTGAGCCTCACAGCTTACTTTAGCTATAAATCCTTTTGTTGCTGTAAATTGACACTTTATAAATCTTTTTGCTGAAATATTTCAACAAAGAACACTGTTTGCTGAGAATTCTCAGCACCCAAGTTTTATTGTAGCATGAAATCATCAATTTGACAATTCATCTCACTAGAGAATTAACATGTAAGACATATGACAACTCTTGATTTTTAGTTTTCATCAATGCTGAATGATCCTCCATAATATTTGAGCATGTCTTAGCCCATCATAAAGACCATCAATAATCTTCTCATACGAATCAATCTGCTCAATCTTCTCAATGTCGAAAAGCAACTTGAATCCATGTTGATTTTTTGGCTTCGGATCCTTTGTCTTTGGGGCTTTTTGATCTTCCTATACTTTCCACTTTTAAACATCAACCATACTTTGCTCTGGTTCTGAAGAAGAAGGCTAAGAAACTGGATTATCATCTCTTTTTCACTTCTCCTCAATAAGCACTTTGACTCCTTGAGATTTCACCATCTTGAAAGAATTTACAGGGGTAGATGAAGTTGGGGCTGAAACTGAAGCTGGCTATTGCTCCCTTCTCGTCATCTCGTTTTGTAGGTCTTTTAAGTTCTTTAAAATCTCTTCCATCATATCTTCGACAGCCGGTTTTGTAGATGGTCTGACAACCGCAATAGGAATAGGCATAGGTATAGACATTATCATAGAAATAGGAGAAGTAGTAGATGGTGCAATAGAAGAAGTAGGAGAAGTCATGATAGGAGAAGACATCGTTGATGGTGATTGCATTCTATTTTGCAAGAGAGCCTTCCATCTTTGTCTCTTTATTAGTGTAGAAACCACATCAACAGCATCCTGCCAATCCGTTTTCAATCCCATAAGTTGCACACGGTCTTCAAGAAGCTCTCTCAGCGCGCTCTGAAGTGCATGATCAGCCATTTGCAAGAATAACTCCACTTTCTTTGAGTTTAGAGCTCTTTGCTCTAGTGCATCCAACTGATTATATCACTCTTCAAACACCCGCAACAAATTAGAAGCAACAAGTCCTTTGTTGGGTTGATAGACCCATTCTCTGAATGTCTTCCACATAGCAATACCATAATCCTCTAGAAAATATTCGTCTTTGAGCACTTTCTTGAAAACATTCTAGTTAGAGTCTTGCACAAACAAATATGTCACTTTAAGTTGCAAAGTAGACACGACAAGCCGTAAAAAATAGTTGCTCCAATTGGTCGGAACTCCAAAGAAGCGCATCTGGCTTTCAAAGGCTTTGGTATAGGCTGAAACATTTCGTCCATCAAATGATTTTAGATTTTCTTGCCATGTTGCTTTTGTTTTCTTGATTCATGCCATAGCAGCTGCCAAATTAGGATGTCATTTTTCTTCCTCTAGCAATACGCCGACTTGGATGAGCTTCATTAGCTCCTGAGATCCTGCATGCCTATCACAGTTTGTCTAAATACAATATCCTATGTAATAATAATTACATTCTGCTATGAGACGATCAGATCGTTGTCACCCCCTCTTAGTAACCCACATCTTTTCCTCAACTTGGGACTCGGACAATAGATCTAAACTTCCACCACTTATCCTCCTCGAAAATGAGGACCGTAACCTTGCAATAAACTTACTTCCTCCAGTGCTGCTACTCTTTCTCATGTCAGAAATACTTGATCTTGCCATTATCCTATAATCTATTTCCAAAGGTTGACATAGACAGTCTCGTAGAGAAACATACTCCTTGCTTGCATTCGATTGTCCATTTATTTTCCCTGTTGGGTCTCCGCATTCATTTGGTTTTCCCTCCATCTTTAGGAAGGATACGGTATACCTCTTATTGAATGCACCGCCCTAAGGTAATGTTTTTGTTGAAAAGTACTTTCAACTGTTGATGTGCCAGCTTCATCATGATGAGTCATTTACTGAGATGTCGAGTATGAAAGTACTCATTGCGCACCTATGTAGGCCAAGCGAAGAATCAACCTACATTGTTGAATGGCGGAGTTCGCAAATGAGGCCCTATTCTATAAGAAATGTTGCTGAAAGCACAAACAATTTATCACAGGCACCTCAGAACATAATCTTTCGCATTGAGGACAATTTCATTGTTGTGTTCTGTATATTGCAAGCGATGAATGCAGCAACGCTAGCATCATGTGGCAGATTACAGAGGAAACAAATTTCCTGATCACAAACTTTAATCTGGGCATAAGTATCTTCACGCAGTCTACGAACCACATTGCCACCCCTTCCAATAATAACACCAATTTTTTTTGTAGGACACAACATATGAATCATAAGCTCTCGTTCAACAATACCATCAGATTGACCAGAATGTATGGGATACACATTTCGAGAACCACTGTGGCCATAGTGACCCGTCTTAGAGCCACCTAATGAATAAGTAGAATGATGTAGGTGGCTACCAGAAAGTGAGGTATGGTGAGTGTACATTGGAGGTCCATGTGCCTTATCATGAGGATTGTCATAAAGCTTTGATGAAATGACATACAATGTTTTTCTTACAAGGGCAGGAGTCCCATATAGTTGCACTAGATCATCGGTGGAGAAGGCACATGTGGGAAGATTTGCTTTGGGCATGACACGAATCTGAGCCGCAATATCCTTTATCATTTGCTCAATAACCGGACCTCCTCTACCAATAAGGCATCTGATTTGGTTGTCTGGGACCAAGCGCCTTGCACTTACATTGCGAGGGTAGTCATCATCTTCCTCTTCATCTGATAGGGGCCATGTAGAACATATCCAATGATCATTATGCCCTATGATACAATGCTTCAAGTTGGCAGCTTATCAAACTCTTCATGTGCTTCTTGTAGGCTAGAACACTTGACATACATGTCCTCTTTTTCTTCAAGAAATACTTAATGACAATGTAAAACTTATGACCTTTTCCTTTGATCCTTGAGTCTTCAAAATGGATTTCTTCATATGAACCTGGTAAAAAACTCCGCCCTCATATTCGCAGTGGTGGATGCACAACTTCATGACAATGCGCAAAAATAATGAAAGAAATGAGAGTAGGGGAACAAAGGTTTGTGATGGGTGGTATTAAGGTGGGTTTTGTATGGTGTGTTTGTTATATGGTTGTCGTGTTTTGTGTTGTTTTTGTGTGTTTGTGTGTTTTTGTTATTTGTGAATTTAAAGAAAGAAAGTATATAAATATATTAATATAATATAATTAAAAAGAGGTGGGGGCCTTAGGGTGTGTTTATTGTGTTGGT